>NC_038252.2:8103938-8703938 GCF_000004515.6 Glycine max | reverse complement strand
AGATTGCCCATATCTAGGGAGCATGCGATCAAAGGACTTAGTCTGCTGGAAGCCACAAGGCCTTCAATCTCTGGAGCATGCCTCCCGAACTTAGCCATCTTCCTTCCATGGGAAGATAACTTTAGCTCAGGATGTTCCTGCAAACAATAATATCCATCATGTAACAAAAAAATATTAAGTTGTAAACTACGTGCTTTATGTTTTTTAAGATTTACATACCACTCCATTCCAAACTCTAAGACCAATGTAATTTTCAAAATCTCTCAAAACTAATGTGTCATGGGGTCCGCCTGGAAAACCTTCAACATCAACATCAGTAACAACTTCTCTCAAAACAAATGTGATAAGCTTTCGCCACTGAGGCATCATTATCATCGTCAATCGCCTCTCTCCTTCCAGGGCTTTCCCTATTGCTCAACCTAAAGCTCATCCGAGACCTCTAGCTCTAACCATTATTTATACAATATTTTTTTAAACTAACAAATTTAAAATCTTTTGAATTTTCATTCAAATCATTTTTTTAAACTAACAAATTTAAAATCTTTTAAATTTTCGTTTAAATCATTTTTTAAAACAAACAATTTTAATATATTTTAAATTTTAGTTTCAACAATTATTTTAAACTAACTAACAATTTTAAAATATTTTAAATTTTGGTTTCAATCATTTTTTAAAACAAACAAATTTATTATCACTTTTAAATATTTGTTTCAATATTTTTTAAAACTAAAAAAATTAAATTATTTTAAATATTTCTTTCAATATTTTTTAAACTTAACAAAATTAAATTATTTTAAATATTTGTTTCAATATTTTTTAAAACAAACAAAATTAAATTATTTTAAATATTTTTTTCAATATTTTTTAAAACTAAAAAATTTAATACATTTTAAAATTTGGTTTCAATCATTTTTTAAAACTAACAACCTTTATATATTTTAAATTTTGGTTTCAATATTTTTTATAAGTACCTAATTTAATATAATTTAAAATTTGATTTAAAACATTATTTTAAAATAACAATCTTATCATATTTTAAATTTTAAATTTTGGTTTCATCAATTTTTAAAATTTAAAATCAATTTTTGTTTAAATTTTCGTTTCAATCAATTTTTTCAAACTAATTAACAATTTTAAAATATTTAAAATTTTTATTTCAATAATTTTTTATAACTAATAAATTTATTTTACAATTAAAATTTTTGTTTCAATATTTTTTATAACTAATTTAAATTTTTTTAATATTTTCGTTTCAATATTTTTTGTAACTAACAAATTTAAATTATTTTTAATTATGATTTCAATATTTTTCATAAGTAAAAAATTTAATATCTTTTAAATATTTGTTTCAATTTTTTTTAAAAGTTAAATAAATATAATATTACAATATTTAAAATTAATTTTTTGGCGAATCTAATTTTAGTATTAACTAGAATACTTTTTTTTTGTTTTTATAAATAATATCAATACTTAACAAATAAATCATAAAAAATTATAAAATTAAACTAAATATTAGAAAAAAAATTACACTACAAAACAATTTAAAAACTAATTGACAAATATATATTTAAAATTAAAAAAATTCTAAACAAAAATAAAAAAATAAAAAAAAATTGAAAAAATATTTGTCAAGTATTGCACCTAGGTTGTTAGGTGTCCTAGCAAAAATATTGGATATCCAAAGCAACACTCAAAAGGAATGTATGTATGGGAGAAGTCCTTTTAAAAAAAAAATCACCAAAAGTTGTATTCAAAATCAAATTTTGACAACTAAAAGTCTTCAAAAATTACAAAATTGTTTGTCATCCAACACATCCAGTTAATGTCATCTTGATGTAAGGAATGAAAAAAGAATTTTTCAAATTTAAATAATTAAAAAAAATAAATTTCAATTTGAAGGACTAAAAGTAACACTCTTATATATTAAAAGGACTAAAAACATATTTAAATAAAAAAAAAAAAACACATGTTGAAAAAACACGTATCATAATTTGTTTGACTTGATCAAATTTTATGTCAAATCTTTTCATTTTAGAGAAAATTAAGGATTACTTTCAACGTTATTTTAAGATCTTTTTCATGGTGGAATCCTAAGGATGATAGGGTTGCCATTAAACTTGTTTTTATTAATTTCTTCTTTGGAATTGACTAAATTTTGAAATTTGTATATTGATATGCTAGATGCTTCCTTCTTTTATAGGAGTAGGAAGTAGCATCGATTTTCTATGTACGCGGACATTTCTTCTGCCTGAGTTTAACTCTTAGATAATGGACTAATGTATGAAAACTTCAAACTACAACCCGAAGAAATTATGGCTTCTTGCATGTAGTAGAGATACATGCACATTGAAATTACATGCATATATTGGAAAATATTGTGAACCATATAAGTGTGTGATAAATTAAGTCAAATGTGATAATATATATATATATATATATCAAGCAATGTCATCTTTTAAAAAATAGTTAATATTAATATTTTGATTCATTGGACTAGCTAACATTAACATCACTTATTAATTTCCATAGCTCTTTACTAATTAGTTATATTCAACCTATTATTTCTTTATGATGAAACTTATGCTTGATCAACATCGCAGAGTTTGAAGGGTTTGATCATATTTGGAAGCAAAAGAAAAAATATAAGTTAGCTGAATGCCTAGCAAATATTTTAGTACAATATGACTTATCATTGCAAATATCCCATAATGACTGTAAAAGGATAACATTGATCACAATGCCACTTCTCCCCTTCAACGTGGCCAAAAGGAGAAGGTTAAGTAAAAGTAAGAGGCAAGAAAGGCGAAAAAACAATAGAGAATCCATTGGCGAGTGCACACCACTACTCATGGCAGCTAAAATCGGAATTGTGGAACTTGTTGAAAAATTCATTGATGTGAATCCCTCGGCTACTTTTCATGTTACTAAGAATGGGCAGAACATATTGATCATGTAAGGATAAATAGAAAGTTGTGTGCCCAACCCATGTTAACTAATTTCTTAAAAAGTTTATATAAAAAGGTTTTTTTTTCTATATAAATATATAGCATTATAGAAAAATGACAAGTATAGGAAAAAGTAAAGCGTTAAACTTGTTTATCTTGTTATAGTCTTTGCCTAAAAAATACTAATGACTGGAATAGACACGACCCATCTATATGATTTATTAATATAGACTAATAGAAATGCATTGATGATTTTAGTATCCGAGACTGATTCTTAACTTTTGACTAAACATATTATGTGTTAAAAAAAAGTCAAACACACCCATATAACTTAATTAGTTAAGATAGTGTTAATTGGATCGACTAATTAAAACATACTCGTGATCACTTTTAAAAATCTTTGAATGAATGTCTTTCGGTCAACAAAATATGTCTTCAACTGTTTGCATGTAAATGCATAAATTTAATTTCAATTAATTATATAGGTTAAATTACCCCTTTTGGTTTCTATGGTATGGCTGTGACAACTTTAATTTTTTTTATCATAGTTTAAAATATTTCATTTAGTTTGTATAGTTATAATTTTTTTAATTCCTAATGTTATTACATTCAAATCCTTTAAAACGGCTATAAAGTCCACACACATGTATCTAGATATAGAATAAATTGGTTTTATTAGTACAACAATGACAACAAGATTCAAACTTAGATTTCATGCACATTACTTGAGTACTTCATAATTAGCTCAATCATAATGACTTAAAATAAATCATTTACTATGTATATATAATTGCAATGACTAGAAAATAACTATTTTATTGCATGTTCAGAAGGTGAGAAGGATGGTGCCTAAACACTATAACATGCATTGTGACGACATAGATGGGCGAACAGCGGACGATATTTTAGAAAGTGAGCATAATGGAATGCTAATAGAGGCACAAAAATATATGGTTAAAGGAAACAGATCAATCATGCTCCACTGTTGCTATTCTAGTTTCTACAGTTGTATTTGTTGCGGCCTACACTACTTCCGATGGAACTGAAAATGGTACACCAGTATTCCTTCATTCTCATGTTTTTCTCTTTCACCTTCATGGATGTTATGGCTCTTGCAACCTCCCTAACTTCAGTGGTGGTGTTCCTTTCCATCCTTACTTCCCCGTATGAGTTGTGGGATTTTCACAAGTCTCTCCCACGAAAACTGAATTTGGGATTTGCTTTGTTATTCTTGTCATTGTTGACAACAATACTAGCATTTAGTGGAACCATGTTGTCGACCATTCGTTTGGAATGGAAGAATTGGACCTCAAGTTTGACATACAGTGCTGCTTTCTCTCCTGTCACTATATTTGCAATGGTTCAATTTCCTATTTATGTGATCGCTCGACTCGTCATCAAGCAGCTTTGGAAGCAACTTAAGAAGGTCCTTCCAATAAGATTGATTAAATGTTTCACAAATCTCAATTGATGCTCTTAGTATTGAGTATGAAAAACCGTGTAAAGAAATTTTTAAACTTAGATTGTACTTTGAAGATGGACTTGGATCATGTAATTTAAATTGAATACTTGATAGTTTATGAACTTTTAAAAGTTGTGGCAAATTATGCTGGAATAAGTAAGTTTACAAACAAAATTCAATATTAAACATGTTAATTATAACATCTCAAATTGTGAATATTAATCGTAAATCATAAAACTCTTATTAGGATTATTATATTATATTTCATTTGGTATTTTTATATTATTATTATTAGGTGGTGGTGAATGAAATATCAAGAAAATAAGTATTTTAGTAAAGAACAAGAAATATTTTACCTTACATTAATATAAAAGTTAATCTTTTTATAAAATAGACAATAATTGAAGATAAAAACTACAAAAGAAATATAATAATTTTTCTAACATAATCTTATGATTTGAATTAAACCAACTTGATGTTAATTGAATTGCTTTGGTTTGTATTGAATATAAAAATTTACAAAAACTAAGTCAATTAAATATGATTGGTTTGAATTTTATTTCAACTTAAATTTGAACCAATCGAACATGTAAACAATCTTGGGATTACCTATAGTAGAATATCCGTGATCTATATAAAAAATTATTAAATTAGGAATAATGAATGAATTAAGTGAATATATATATATATATATATATATATATATATATATATATATATATATATATGACCATATCTTATGAGAGTAAAAAGATTAAATCCGGATATCTTATAAGAGTAAGAAGATTAAATCTGGATTATATAACCATACATGAAAGGTTAAGATTCAATTTGATGTGATTGCTTAAAAAAAATCTTGACTGTTCATGTTTGGTTATATAATGTAGATTTAATCATCTCACTCTCATATAAGATATTTTCCTATATATATATATAAGGACATATGTATGAGAGGAATATATCTTATATGAGAGTGAGAGGATTAAATTTGAACCTTATAATCAAACATAGAGAGCTAAGATTTAATGTAATGTGATTACTTAAAAAATCGCATGACTTTTTAAATATTAAATCTTGAAAAATATTAAATGTTAATCCTCTACCTATGGTTATACAATCCAGATTTAATCATCTATCTCATACAAGATATTTCCTCTCATATCATAAGAGAGGAAGTATTTTATATGAGGAGGAATCAAATTACATCGGTGTAACTTTGACAACTATTATATCATTTTATAACTTTCAACGGATAATATTTCATTAAAACTCATCGTTGGATTGAAAGTTCATTTCACATAGATTACATATGCAAAATTTCATATTAATCCAAAATAATTTTTGCTACCTCATTCATATAGATTAAAATCGACACAATATAAACATTTCAAAATATACTAAAATACAAATCATTTGATTACCTCCTTATTGTTGTTCAATTTTGATAAATATGACACAAACGATTTTGATAATATGTAAATATAATTCAATGGTTAGATTAATAAAAATCACATTTTATATCAAATAATAAAAATAATATAATAATTATTAAAGCTATATTAGTATAATTTGATTTTTCTCTCTCCATATGTATGTGTGTTTAAGACTCTTCTCATCCAAAGTAACAATAACAAGTCATTTATTCTTACAAATGTAAGTATCATTACATATATAGTCAATCAATCACATAGAAGATACTTTAAGATTGTTAGTTATTACCCTAACATTATTTGTTTCACTTCAATATTTTCACATTAGTATTGTCTAATATTTTACATTTTTTAAGATAATATTTTACATTAATCCTATACTATTTGGTTTTGGATTATATTGACTAAGCTTAAAAAATATGTCATTTTAAAGCATGTATAATATTATAATAAATTATTTTAATTATAAATACACAATTAATTTTAAAATATTTAAAAATCAACGTAGCTCGTGCAATGCCACGGATACTATACTAGTTTGATAATGCATTCCTATCATACTATGTGTTGCTCATTCATGGTTAGACAACTTTTCTCCTTTCCTTATTTTTTTTCCTTAAAAAACGAAAGAAGATAGTGCGTAACATTCAAGAAAGAAATTTGGCAAATCATTTTCTTCTCTTTCCATAGAAATAATTGTGACTGTTTTTCTTTAAATTTCATCTCTCCTGCGTCCAAAAGGACAGTTTCTATTTCACATTGAGTTCTCTTATGTCTAGCTTAATAGTCAAGAAAAGTTTTCTTCTTTTTCCATAGAAATCATTGTGACTCTTTTTCTTTAAATTTCATATCTCCTTCATCCAAAAAGACAGTTTCTATTTCACATTGAGTTCTCTTATGTCTGGCTTAATAGCCAAGAAAAGTTTTCTTGTTTTTCCATAGAAATCATTGTGACTCTTTCATTAAATTTCATCTCTCCTTCTGCATCCAAAAAGACAGTTTATATTTCACATTGAGTTCTCTTATGTCTGGCTTAATAACCAATAAAAGTTTTAAAGTGAATCAGTCGGTCACTAAAAAAGAAATTGAATTATGACCCTATATACTGATATGGGTATTTCCCACAAGCACATTACCTTCTGATTTTGCTTCTCAAGCTTTTCTATGTTCTGATTTTGCTCCTTAAGCTTTTCTAAGTTCTGATTTTGCTTCTCAAGCTTTTCTACGTAGAGGATTAAAAAACTAATAGGTGAGTAACACGTTTGCTTATAAGCAATCTTGTTTTTGAATCTACTTAGGATACAGAATCTGTAAACTACAGTTTTCGTTTTTAACATTACTAGTCAGTAGATGAGACTTTGCTTCTGAATAATGAAGTAATTTTATATAAAAAGAAAAAAGAAAAAACCTTCATCAGAGATCAAGTTTAAGCTGTGTGTAGAATGCACAGCGTTTTAAAAGGTAGATCGTAAAATTCATTGTTCGCAATTCCAAAACGTGGTGTCATTTTAATTTATTCAGTGTACATGATGTGATCATTCAAAGCCACGTCTTGCAAAAATCAGATCCAAAATCGGATCAAACTTTTGTTATCCTATGAATAACAGTAGTGAAGTTGCTCTACAAGGGAAGTTGAAGTTAATTGGGTCATCGATTGTGTTGGAAAATTACAGCGGCTACTACATTCCTGTGCATTCAACATAGCACAAATAACTAGAAGGTTTTCTTCAGGAAACCATTATTGTGCTTTGAGAAGGAAAGAGCAAAGATGTAATCAAAAGATTAAATCAATTTTGGACATCTTTAAAATAGTGAAATTGCATTGGTATGGGTCAAGATCCACATTTGATGGTTTGACAAAATTGCATTTTTGGTCTCCCAGTTTATCTCCAATTTCGGATTTGGTCCCTATAATTTAATTCATCAATTTGATCTCCCAGTTTTATAAATCTCTGCAAAATTAGTTCTGTGGAAGCCCAATTTGAACGTTGACCTCAGACATTGACTGCCACATGTCAATGCCACGTGTCAACGTCTGAGTGATTCCATGTAAAGACTTCATTTTTTGTAGGTAAAATTATACTTTTAATCCCCCAACTTTACTTCAATTTCGATTTTGATTCCCTTATAATTTAATTCGTACATTTGGTCCTCCAGTTTTATAAATCTCTTTATAAACTCAACCAAATTCATTACTGGAGAAGTTGTATTTCAAATTTCAAACAAAAATATCATTGTCAACATAGGCCACTTAAGCAATCGTATACACATAATATCGCATGGGGGAGCAAAAAAAGAAAAAAAAAATAGGGGGTTATTACAGAACCTGTTAAAGTAAGAGATCTGAAAATTTCAAACCCAGGTTGGGATTCATGCGCCACTTTCCCAAGTTGAACAACCCTGGAAGTGGGAGAAAGAGAAAAAGTGATTTTGCTCTGAGTTCCAAGTGAGTGAAAAACTTGCGATGAAAAAAAAAGTGAGATTTATCAAGACCTACCATGTCTTTAGCATCAGTGGCTAAACCATTCAAAAGACCAATTTCATAGGAACAATTTATAAAGAAATTTATAAAATTGGGGGACTAAATGTGTGAATTAAACTATAAGGGGACCAAAATCGAAATTTGAGTAAAACTGGAGGACCAAAAGTACAATTTTACCTAAAAAAATGAAGCCTTTACAGGGAATCACTCAAACGTTGACACGTGACATTGACACGTGACAGTCACACGTGGCATTGACACGTGACAGTCAACGTCTGAGGTTAACGGTCAACACCCAAATCGGGCTTCCAGGATCAATTTTGCAGGGATTTATAAAACTGGAGGATCAAATTTGTGAAGTAAATTACAGGGGGACCAAATCCGTAATTGGAGATAAAGTGGGGGACCAATTTTGCAATTTTGACTTGATGGTTTCAAAGATGAAATAAAGAACACAGCCTGCTTGGAACATTGGAGAGAAAGTGAGAAAAGTTTGAAATTTGAATTAAAGAGAATGTGAAAGGAAGGAAAATTTCAAATTTTTTGTTCTGCAAGTCAACTCTTCTCTTCCTTTTCCTTCCATTTTCTCTTCAACCAAAAAAAATTTATGACCCGTGTTTTCTCCAACCAAACATACCATTAAACTCACATCTTAGAAAATCATATCAACCAAAATCTGAAAACCTAAGCCATTGGCAATATTTAAGCTAACTCAACAAGAATTGCAACACAACATATCGCTACACAATTGTCTGTTACCCTATCCGAACAGGCCAAGAATAAATGATTCCCCTTTAAAATGTCTACCATTTTAAAAGGAAGATTGTAAAATTCATACTGGTAATTCCAAAGCACGTAACCAGGATAATATCCTTTTTTATTTTATTTTCAGTGTACATGATGTGATCATTTAACCTCACAATCTTATAAAAATCAGATCAAAACCAAAATCTCAACCTAAACCACTACCAATATTAAACCTATTCAACAAGAATTGCAACACAACATACACTAATCGTGTTCAATTTTGAGCTCCCACCAATGCCATGTGCTCTATAAGGTCCAATACTCGGTTGCTGCAACACAAACCATTCAAAAAAATATCAACTAAAGGTCAGCATGAACAGAAATTTCTGCTATTAAAATTGGCCTACGAATATCAGTGCTGGTTTTGGTCTACATACACAAAATACACACATACCTGTAACCCCACTCATTGTCATACCACGAAACCAGCTTAACAAAGGAAGCACTAAGCGCAATGCCAGCCTTAGCATCAAAGATACTCGACCTGGAGAAAAGAATTCATTTTGAATAATTATTTCACAAATAATACATCCAAATGAGTAAATTTTAGCTAGGGAAAGAGAAATGAAGGTTCAGTTTTCTTATGTTCAAATTAGAAATGTTTCAAACAGGAGTAAATGTGTCAACCAAACTGGGTATGTCAGTTTCTATGGTGTCTCACTTTTCAACCAGAAAAGTAATTCAGCAAAGTCTTTCCGTTAAAGGTAATAGAAGAACATAACGTACCTTGAATCACCAACAAAGTCATTAGAGACAACATCCTCGTCTGTGTACCCAAGGATTCCTTTCAGTGGTCCCTCTGAGGCATACCTTCATATTTTTCAGTAGCAAAGTCATAGAAATCAAGCAAAAGGTTACAGAACAATCACAGCAATGAGGGTGGAGCAAAAAAACAAAAAGCAATAGACATACTTTATTGCTGCTTTAACATCTTCATAGGATGCATTCTTCTTAAGCCGGCAAGTCAAGTCCACCACAGAAACATTGGGAGTCGGAACACGGAATGCCATCCCAGTGAGTTTTCCATTTAGCTCTGGAAGAACTTTCCCAACAGCCTGTGATTTCATAAAACAAACCTAATCACAAATACCAGTACTGAAAATAGAAAGCATAAAATCTGTGTCCATCCATCTTGTACCTTCGCAGCACCAGTTGAACTTGGAATTATATTTTGAGCTGCCCCTCTTCCTCCTCGCCAATCCTTCATAGAAGGACCATCTACAGTCTTTTGTGTTGCTGAGAAAAAAAAAAAGAATTGGATGTTACCAATGCCACATGTGAAACATAAAGGGATGGTTTGACCGCATGAGTAAATGAAACTAGAGACTACAATTAGCAAATTTGGAAAAGAGACCTGTTGTTGCATGTACTGTTGTCATCAAACCTTCAACTATTATAAACTCTTCATGAACCACCTGATGAGTAACTTATATAGGAAAAGTTAGATGTTGCTATGCAAGTTTCTAACACAATGCCCCAATATGATATACCCTCAGGTTTACATATGTATGTGTTGGCTGAATCAAATAACACTGGGCCACATTTTTCATTCAAATAACTTAAAGATAGATCAGCATTAAGTTCACTTAAAAAGGATCTATATCAGTAGAAAATACTTAATTAAGAAGGAATATGTGATAGTATAAGTTGAAGAATAGATAAAAGAATATTTCATGTTAGACACACACCAAACAGCTTGCCCCCCTTTAAGGATGTGTTACAGAATCACTAAAATATTTTGCTCATATTATTTTTCCTTGCTCTTTAAGGAAAAGGTGCTTCCATTAAACCTTTAAGTTAAGTGTTATACCATTAAACTACAAACAAAAACATTAAACATTCTCATCACAGAGAAAGCCTTGAGTTCAATAAAGCTTAGCAATACATGACGTAATCAAACCTTGGCAAGAGGAGCAAGACAATTCGTTGTACAGCTTGCATTAGAAACAATGTCCATTTTTGGGTTGTATGTCTTCTCATTCACTCCTACCACAAACATTGGTGCATCTGCAGATGGAGCTGATATTACAACTTTCTTGGCACCAGCCTACAGTGTAAAAAGATAAAGCTCAAATTAAGATTTGATGCTGGAGAGAGTAAGACAGGGGAGACAAGGAAAGAGAAGCAACACTTAGTAGACAGGTAATTGGATACCTTCAAATGTGATGAAGCTTTCTCCACTGTTGTAAAAACTCCAGAAGACTCAATGACATATTCAGCCCCAAAATCACTCCATGGGATCTCTGCAGGATCTCTGAATACATAAAATAAATGTGTGCATGTTAATCTATTGTTTAGAACTCTTTAACACTTTGTAATCTAGTACACACATAACATCCCTTTTAATTATAAGAGCTCAACTCATGATACCTTTTGCTCACCACTTTAACCTGCTTCCCATTAATTTCCAAAGTAGAGTCATCCAAAATCTTAATGGTCCCCTTGAATGGACCATGAGTAGAATCATATTTGAACATGTATGCCTACAAGAGAAAACGATTAATTAAAAGATAAAGCAAAATGTAAGGATTGACTAAATAAGGTCTAATTACAAAGAGAATAAATTAAATATAAATCAAAAGCCAAGCATCAGCCATAAATGAATTAAAAAAGATACATGCACAACAAATAAAATAAAACAAAAGATGAATTTATTTATTGAAAAAATTGGAATACAAGTGTACAACAATACACTCATCAATTCCTCGTAATATTTTAGAACATCTATTATCATTGTGTGTACTGCTCAGCATAACTCATGATACCTTTAATCCAGAAAAATACTTGCACAAATATTCCCAGGTTCCCAACAAATGTCACAAAACTTACTTCTCACATGATTGTCTTTTTAACACAATCTTTGTTCTATACTCCCAATATTTAAAAGGAGTTTTGCTACTATTATAACAAAAAATTGGGGGTTGAGCAAACAGATAAAGTCCTCTTATTGTGTACCAAAACAAGAAAGTCTCCTTAATTTATGGTTCCATTTGAAACTCAGTCATACTAAGCAAAAGTAAATGAGGAAATACTAAAATAGAGCCTTTGTATTTTTTTGTATGTTTTCAAACAGATCACAAATTGGATTCTCCTAAAGTATAGACACAGGGCTTCAGGTGAAAATAATAATAATAATCTAAATAAATCTCAAGATATGTAAAATAGCAAAAGGCAAGAGGCATTAAGCAACATAGACCATAGTAGAAGAACATCCCAATTTAATCAGCATAACAGATACAAGATAAAGTTATGTCACTGCAAATTGGTGACATGGTAGGCATCCAAGATCAGAGCATTATACTAACAAGTTTGGTTCAGCTTATTTTGAAGAAAAAACCACTTGTTTTTCCAGCTTCCCAAGAGAGCTTTTCAAAAATAGGTGAGAACTTCTTCAACTTTAATCTTTACCAAACATTCTATAATATAAATCTAAATCCTAAATGTTAGGCAACACAAGAAACAAAAAGCAAAAAACTTTGTGATAGATGTATATATCACCATATGTATGCATGTATACATAAACACATATGCAAGAAAGTACAAATTTAATAGTCTATTAGTCTATATAATAGCAAAATTATGAACATATTATATTATAAACAAAAGGATCATTAAGGTAATTGCATAATTTGCATTTACATACCATATATTTTGCATCAATAAATGGATCATTAATTGCAACAACATCAACATCATCTCGGGAAGTAGCTACACGTAACACCAACCTTCCAATCCTACCAAAACCTGCACATTAAGCATATGTAAGTTATCTAAAGACACACAGAAAAAATCCATGAATAAGTTTTCCATTCAAAAACCAAGTTTTTTCATCTTCAATATAACCACATTTTAGATGATACTAAACTGTTCTTTTTGGCTCAGGCGACTGATATGCAAGTTCCTAATACCAAACAAAAAACAAGTCAAAGAACTTAATAGTCTACTGTTGTTTTTCATTTATAACTTAATTGAGAAATCTACCTCAACTTTTTTGCAAAACTCCTCCAATAAAATCAGGATTTTACAAAAATATCATTTGAAATCTTTCTCTCAGGTTAAAAGCATACAGATTCATAACAAAATTAGGGCACATTTGATTACCTTCTTCAAACATTACCCACAAATGAGGAGGCTACCAATATCGTCTAAAGCAATTAGACAGTTCAAGGAATCTTTACAAAACTATTTACATATGTCACAGTCATAAGCAAAAGTCACTTAGAATATAAAAAAGTCGAGCTATTCTTATAAGCTATCCTAAATATAACCTGGATAAAATGAAAAGATGGTATGGAAGGAAAAGCTTGAAATAATTCATCATCTATGAAGAATTTTGTATTCAGTGCAAAATTGAAAGTGCATAATAAAATTAAATGCAGCAAGTAGATACAAGAAACTACAAAGGGAACTCTGATAACAAGAAAGTTACCATTGATTCCAACTCTTGTCTTCCCAGTGCTCCTTGATTCTGAACAGACCAGATCAACCACAAGTAAGAATCAAGAAATTGCATGCAAGTCACCCTAATCTTAACACAATAGTGGTTCTATTCTTACGCTGGGTGGGGAGAGGGATTTCCGTTGCTGTGGCTTTAATACGCTGGATGTGACGAGCATTGCAATTTCTGTGTATAAAACCACATACTATTAAAGGAACCGAAACAGGCACACTAAAGAGAAGAGCACTAGGTAAAAAAGTTTGAGCTACTCAACTGTAAGACTAAGGAGTCACATTGAATTGAAGTACCAAAAATGCTGGTCTGTAATCCCTTGGATTTTAAATTACAACCCGAGGCATTGGTAAATACCTGAATCATACATCACACATATAGATACATGAGTAGAATGTTACATCAAAATAATACGCCAATACACTGACTATGAGAACGAAACTATTCTTATTCTTTATCATCTCTCAAAATCTCTATTTTCTTCAGAAAATGCTACAGCTCGTTCCCACCTACCATGTTTTCTAAGCAACCAAACACAGGTTTCCACCAAACCCAAAACCAAACTTTGAGAACTAATCAAGACAATAAAAACAAAACAAGCGAACAGTCCAAGGTTTTAAATTGCGGTCTCGTCGTGATTCTTAATATTGCAAAAATTCATTTCTCTAACGTTCTTCAAAAAAAAAATTCAGTCGGACCATTTTCTAAAACCTCAAAAAAAACAAGTTTATATAAAAGTCTCCACCAGATTTTCCAAGAAAACGCAAGAATAAATGAATATCAAAAGCTGAAGCACGTTAGAGAATCGGTTTCAAAAAAAAAAAAGGTGCTGCGTCTCTGAGTAACCAAACAGAGCTCAACAAATCCAAAACCAAGTACAAATTCGTAGAACCAACCGAAAACAAATAAAACATATCACAGCACAGTCAAGTTCACAGCGTTTCGAGATATTTTACAACAAAATGCAGAAGAAAAGAAGCTGAGAGGGAAAGAGACTTTGGAGAGATCGGAGGAGGAAGGAGCGAGAAGCGAGGATCTGAGGAGCGAGTTAGCGGCCATTGGAGAAGGCGAAGGAAGCAAAAATCAAACCCTAGAAAATTGAAGAGTGTGTTGTTGTGTTGGGGTTTATGCACTCGCCACCGCAAGCAAGCGAAGAAGGAATAATAAGAAATTAAGAAATGACAAGAATAAGAATATGAGACTGTTTTTCTCGTTTTCTTTATTTTATACGTAGTACCTAGCGGAGGTTATTATGGAAATGAAATGGTGCCAATGAAGGCAGAGGCTAGGGTGGAAGAGCTAGCTATGTCTCCCACCATGAGAAAGCTTATTTTCAACCGTTAGATTATTTTAAATTTGATCTAATGACTATTTTTCTTCTGTATTTTCCCCAATTATCATCCCCCCCCCCACCCCCCCTTCTCTCATGGTTTTGTAGTGGTGGGTAAAGGGATGGCAATGTGGATTGACCTGATCCATGCGACCTGATCCACTTTGAGATGGATTTGTAGATTCAATGGACTGGTCCACTAAATTTGAAAAAAAAATTATAGTGTATCTTTTCATTTCAATTAGGAATAGATTTCTAATCTTACACATTTTAATATACATAAAATTAATAACAATATCATTAACCCTGTGTTTGGATGGGGAAATTTAAGTAGGTAAAATATTTCAACAAAGATATTAAATTGCCTTTTAATAATGTAATATGTTTGGATGGGATATTTTAAAAGTAATTAAAATGTTGTCATTTTTACAAAGTATTTTATATGCTAATTTCAGAGAATTTGAAATTCTCATTAAAAAGCAAAGAATTTAAAATTCTTCGTAACCCTCACACCACACGCTACGAACCTCTCTCTCTCATCGCATGCACGAGCTCTCTCCCTCATCGCACGCACGAGCTCTCTCCCTCTCAGCACACCACTCTCTCTCTTTCCCTCTCAGCAGCGTCCCTCTCCGTGGCATTTCTTCTTCTCGCTGGTAAGTTCCTCTCTCCCTCACTCATCTCTGTATTTTTTTTCTTTTTTCAAGTTTATGTTTGTTTGATTTTGATTTCATTTTTGTAGTTATAAGGGTTGCTTATTTTTTTTATTTATGTTTCGTTTTCTATGAGATTGAAAGCCTATATTGAAACTTCTCTGGATCTGTTTGTTTTATGAAGCATCTCTGGATCTGTTTGTTTTATGAAGCAAACCACTGCCACCAACTCTGGATCTGTTTGTTTTATGAAGCATCTCTTCTTATCTAAACAACGATTTCATGATTGCAACTTCCATTTTATGCTGCCCATCATTATAATTATTTGCGTTATGGGCAGAACAAACCCTGTTGCTACCATGGATTGCAGACATGTCCTATTGCTTCCTTTAAAATTTGTCCAACTTTGCTTTCCATTTTTTGGTTTTGGATCTCTTTTTAGTTTATGTTTTTACTAAGCATTTAGTCCTTTCATAGGTAAACCCGTTGAAAGCTAGAACTTGTTGCCAGGTATCCTCAGAGATGTTGTAGCATTGATTCTTCTGAATAAAAAGTAATAGATCAGCTTCCAACAAAAGAAACAAAAAGTAAAATAACACAATCCTACAAATGGATTGGTTCACGGGTCAACTTGATCTAATCCATTTAACTCACAGGTTCAATGGATTGAGCTTACATTGAGATTTAAATAGGCTGATAGTATCGAGCAGCCTTAACCCCAAATCAAGGTGATGGCACATGGGCCAAAGCCGAATTCCCCAAATCTACAATCCTATCCTATAACATAAAATTGGTCATTCTCTTATTTTATGCTATTTCATAGCCTCATGTCTATTTGTATCTTTCCTCTTTGTGCTTGTTTGTGTTCTCCAATTTCCCTTAATGGTAAATTCCAATCTCTGTTTACCTCCCCATTTTAGTGTTTAGATGGCAACCCAAGAAGTCATCTGCTTAAGTTTGTTAGCAAAGTAATCAATCACACTCCCTGAAAGTTTGAAATTTGTCAATAAAAAAAGAAAATGGAGTGTCTGTTCAACTAAGCTAGTAATTGTTTGACCTTTCCAAGTTGGAAAATGACCGGTTAGTTACCTTGTTAGAAAAGAATATCCTCTCTCCTTGTACCCACGACTTGCAGGGGAAATGGACTGCTCCACTGAAAAACCCTTCGATGGTTATACTTTCCAAGAAGAACTCTCTTTGGTGTTTGTTTGTCACAGTAATAGCTCCAGGGACTCCAAAATTCGAGTCCACAATGAATTCAGTTGTATAATTAACTCTCTGCTTTGACATTGGATTTCTTTGACCAGCTGCTTTGCTGCTCTTCTTTGGAGATTTCGTTTCTAAGTAGCAGAACCAATTCATTAAAATGATGGAAGAAAGAAATGGTCAATTTGTGACACCTAGCTAGCTAGCTAGCTAGGAAAAGAAAATTATTAATTAGAAAGGCTGGCTTACTTGGATCAATCTCGGTGCTGATAAGCTCCAGCACAACATTTCTTGTTTCTATGCTATCATTGATGGCATCCAAATGCTTCAACATAGTCTCTTTGAAATCCTCTTTGATCTTATTCCTCACTGTCACCACAGCTCTGACCTTGAATTGCAATGGTTTCTTTGTATGCACTGTCAGTGTGGTCTTTATCAAATCCTCACTGGTTTTAGATGAATCTCAGAAGTCAAAACTGTTTTCCGATCTACTCCTATAGACATTATATGGTATATTAGTAATGAAAGCACAAGAGCAACTAAGAACTTGTTACCATGGAAGCACATACCTTCAACCATCTCTAAGCAGTTTCACTGCCTTCATTGCTTATTCCTGCTAGTACATAAATAATATCTTGATCTGGAATCTAAGAAGAAATCAGATAAAAAAAGGTCAAACAGGAAGGAATTTCAGCTTCTTATAACAAGAATTGCATAAGAAAATTATAATACCGCATCAGACAACAAAAGATTCAGAACTTCTATAACTACATTTGGATCTGCACTTGATGCTATAGAACTTGCATGAATTTATAACAACATTTAATCAAGTGGCTTAGCGCTTTGGCTACTATAATGGGGATTATGGAATTTGAGAAGTTGCATTTAGTTTAAATGCTTGTGTCATACGTAATATTTTTCCAATTCCTGCAATACATCAGTACTCCTATAGAAACTCAATAGGGATTCCAATCCAGTCCTATTTTCTGTGGTAGTATTCCTCATTACAGCTACATAAGCAACCTGAAAGTATTTTTCAAGTCTACATGTCAAAAATAAGTAGAATCAAAGCAATGAAGCAATGTCTTATAAAAAAATTATGAATGTTACCCTTCTAATGTTGGTTGGAGGCAGAGAAGTATTTCTGCCATCTAACAAAATCTGAAAGCGGCGTAATGCTTCTTGCTGTGTTTTATCATGATCAAAGGTAGCCAAGGCTTGAAAATTTTCTCCTCTCAAGAGTGAAATAGAATGATCTTCTCCAGATATAGAATCCCAACCTAACTGTCTACACAAATAGTAAGTTTAAGCTAGTATGCCATTTTCCTCTAAGAAATATTAGAATTCTGTTGTTTGATCTATCAAAGAGTAATACTAGCTACCGTGATTACTCACAGCACGACCCCAAAAAAAAACATTACTACTAATATGGGATTGTACTTAAATGACTAGTAAACAATGACATTCAAAGATCAACTGAGCCAATCAATTTGGTGATGCCAAATGTTATGGCCATAGTCATGCAACCTCCAACCAGAACCCTACGACAAGACCTTGTCACCTGAGTTTTTCCAAGAACTGCCCCTACTCCTCCAAACACCAACAATGCCAAGCTTTTCTATAAGCACTAATAGGAGAAGAAAATTAAAAAGAAAAAGCTTCTCCATAAGCTAATGAGTAGAAGCTTTCTCATATTACTTCTCCAAAAGCTAATTTTTAACCTATGCATAAACTAGTTTTAGTTTATGGAGAAGCTTATTTCATTTTTTCTTTTATTTTCTTCTCTCATAAGTATTTATGGAGAGATTTATCCAAACAAAAATACCATGAAGAACATAAAATTAGTCAGCTTAACCTCAAAAGTACAAAGAAGGTTAAGTCAATTCATAAACTATCATTATGTTGTAACACTTACAATTTGGAATTCATCTGATTTGCCTCCTGAACAAGATTGGAAAATGAAAGTAGCACAAACAGTAACAAATAGGTCTTGCTACTATAGTGGAGAGAGGAAATTCTGATGGTCCCACAAATATAACAAGATATAAATATTAGATAAATTACTTGTTCCTTAATTTATTTACTGTGATAACAATTGAGGTTGGGTGCATGAGCAATGGAAGAGAAGGAACTAATAATTTCTTAATTAATTTTGGAGCAAAATCTATTAAATTAAAATGGACATCAAAAGTAAATGCCCCATTTATATATTTTTATATAGATATATAGTTTTTACAATACAAAACCAATAAATTATAGTATAAATTCATTTATTTAATTAATTTCATAAAAAATTAAAATTAGAAGTAAAAAAATTTACAATTCTAATTTTTAGGATAAAATAATTATCTTCTAAAAATATGTACAGTAGCGAATTTTGAAATTCAGTAAGAAAATTTAAAATCTTTTCATTTCATTTTATATTTATAAACTATTAAATTTTCAATTATCATCTAACTTATCCAGTATTTTTAATTATTTTTTATCACTAATTTTAAACCTTTTGCATTATACATCGAGGAGCAGTATTCTAGTGTCGGCACATTCAATTATTCTTTGCAAGCAGTTATGATTAATAATACTAATTTCAACTGACTGAAAAATACTAATTTCTTACCAGTTATCTCTTAAAGCCAATCAATTCATGCAATATCATTCAATTCTATGAAATCCTCCTCTTGAATGGAAAGCATAAGTTGTTGAGATGTCATAGCTTCTACAAACAATGCACTGCCACTGGGAAGTCCAGAAAGCCTTTCATGAACATGATTACCACAATAGCAAACAAAACAATTTAATGCTTAAGTAACACTTTCTTTTCTCAACTATAAAATGAAAAAACTGAAAAGGTGTAAGGGTAAAAGAATATGCTAAAACTGAATGAATGAATAAATAAATAGGTTTTAAGCAATGCTGGAATAACAAGTAACAATGTTAATTATTCAATTGGCAGATGTAGAGCTTTCTGCTAACTAGTAACAATGCTGGAATTTTCAGGTTTGCAATTGACAACTGCAAAACAAAAAAAGAATCAAATGAATGCAATGGAACTATCTACCTTTTTGTGATACCTGTTAATTGTTATTGTACTTAAATATTTTTTATTTATCTATATGTTTGAACTGTAATTTTGGAGTTGGGACCTTTTCCATCGGGTTATCGATTCCCTGATTTTCAAAATTATTCTTTTGCCTGTGTGTCATGTGTTGTTGTTCCCATTTCTTATGTGTATTTTATTTTATTTTTGTTTGTCCTGAATATGCTAATTTCTTATTTGCTTGTGTCCACTGTTCTATTGGATATCTACATGTTATATTATTTGAAAAAAATGTGCACGATCTCATTTGTTTCACTCATGAAGTTAAAGGTTGAATTTCTTGTGCATGTGATGGTATCCTCTAATGGAATCTTTTTGCCAGGATCTTGGTTTACTCCGCATGTCATTACGGTGAACGCTGGAGAGGTATCTAATTAATCTTACAAAATAATATGAAATGCGTGGGCTAAGTTGTTTTCATTGGAATGGTTGTTGTGTGTTGTCTTTTATTTTCTACATAACTTATGTTCTCTTTTATTTACATTCCTTGATGCATGCTTCTTATTAATACTCCTATATTTTAATTGAAGTAGTAATTTGGTTTGCTTTGATAAATATTGTTGTTTGTGAACGTGATATTGTGATCCATTATATACTGTATTCATTTTCTTTGCCTTCCAATTATATACTGTATTATATTTGACAGAGGAAGCATTTAAGTTGTTAATTGATTAATATCTCAACCTTGTCTCCAAAATATCTCAAATTAAACAAGAAATTGCCAACTTCCCAAGGAAAAAAGAAGAGAAATTTACCATCTATCCTTTCTAAATGAACTGTACACTTTCTTTTATTAACAAAAAACTATCCACGCATTTTGAATCCAATCTCTGAGAAACATTTTCATGTCTCCTCAATCATTTTTCACATCATATTCATATCCTATTTAATAGTATCATTGTTTTTAGTTGATCATCTTTGTATTGCACTAGTATTATTGTTTTACATCTTTTACCTAGATATTTGTTTTAAATCTCCAAATAATATATGCACATATTATCTTATATCATTATCATGCAGTTTGGATTGAGAAGAAATGGATCATAGCATAGTTGACACTGCAATGACTTCAAGAAAACGTAAAAGAGAAGAGTATAAGAAGATAATCTTATTAGCTGCTGCTTGTGTTGTTCATATGGTCATTGGTGTAGTGACATGGTATCATAATAACTATTTTGTTAAGGAACCAACCCGTAATTGGGAACTAGAACGTCACAACTTCCTTAATCGTCTTTATAGAGGAACAAATAAAGATTGCATTGAACAATTGAGGCTTAGTAAAAATGCATTTTTTAACCTTTGTAGAATTTTACAAGAAAAGGGTGGATTAGTAAGAACAAGAAATGTTCCAACAACTGAAGCAGTAGCAATGTTTTTACATATCCTTGCTCACAACCTAAAATATAGGGTAGTGCAATTTAGTTATTGTAGATCTAAAGAAACCATAAGTAGGCAATTCAATGATGTCTTGAGAGCGGTAATGAAAGTGAGCAAAGACTATTTGAATTTTCAACCCTGTACTTTAGAAGGTGCGGAAGCAAACAAGTGGAAATGGTTTGAGGTAAGTTTATCAATTGTTAGGAGAAATTAGTTAATTATAAAATTTTCTTAGAATCTAAAAAAATTGTCTTGTTTGTAGAGATGTATTGGAGCACTTGATGGGACTCATATTCCGGTTACAGTTTCTCCTGATGAGAGACCTAGATATCGTAATAGAAAGGGTGATGTCTCTACAAATGTGTTAGCTGCTTGTGGTCTAGATTTAAGGTTTATTTATGTGTTACCTGGGTGGGAAGGGTCTGCAGGAGATTCTCGAGTATTACGAGATGCATTACGTCGTCAAAACAAACTTGAAATTCCAACTGGTAATATTTCTTAGAAATAATTTTTTTTCTTTTTTTTTGGTCTAGTTTAAGTCTATGTTTGTTATTCTAAACATTGTAGGTAAGTATTTTCTTGTGGATGCGGGATATACCAATGGTCCGGGATTTTTAGCACCATATCAAGGGACTAGATATCATCTCAATGAGTGGATTGGAAACACCCCTCAAAGTTACAAGGAGTTATTTAATCTTTCGTCATGCAAGTGCCCGAAATGCAATAGAAAGGTCATTTGGGATCTTGAAAAAAAGATGGAGTATATTAAGAACTCCTTCATTTTTTGATATAAAGACACAAATAAGAATTATCAATGCTTGTTTTGTGTTACACAATTTCATAAGAGACGAACAACAAACTGATCAACTTTTAGAAGTTCAAGACTTAGAATTTTTATCTGTTGTTGATGAAGAGTTAGTCCATCAATCAAGGGAAGAAGTTCAAAATAATGTCATAGATGATATCACAACTATTCAAGCTACCGAGGAATGGACAAGATTTCGAGATACATTAGCTATGAATATGTTTGCTAACTATCAAGTTAGGAGAAACTTTGCTTAGGGATAGTTCTTTTTTAAATGTAATTTGCTATTGCTAACAAACTTTGTGTGCTTTGTTACTATTGTACTTTTCTATTGAAGATAGACTTTTATGTACTTTGCTATTGCATAAAAACTTTGCTTGAAATATTTTCTATGATTGTGCAGTGGACTAGTCAAATGAATAAAGTAGGTCATATCTACTATTTGTTATGTGCAGGTTGAATAAGTGACATTAACTTCAATGGAGTCATCTAATGAAAAAATGACGGATAAAAGAAAAGTTTTAGGAAAAAATAATGAGGAAACAAGAAGTTATTTTACATGGAATTTGGAAATGGAACGTGTATGGGCTGATGTACTTAGAGATCAAAGGAATTTGGGCAACAAGGGTGATGGAGGTTGGAAAAGGTCAGCATTGAATGCTGCAGCCGCAATGTTATCTACAAGCTTCAATGTTAATGTCACATCAGATAATGTCAAAAACCGTATCAAATTATGGAGATTGTGGTATGGTGTTGTAAGTGACATCCTTGGCCAGAGTGGATTTGATTGGGATGGCACTAAGCACATGATCACAGTTGAAAATGAAAATGCTTGGAATGAATATTGCACTGTAAGTATTCTTTAATATGTTGCTATTTGTTATTCAAAGTAGATTGGATTTGACTTTTTCTTTGTTTTCCAGTCGCATAAATCGGCTAAACCGTTTCGATACAAGGTGCTTCAAAATCGGGATGATATAGTGGATTTGTGTGCTAAAGATAGAGACACCGGCCATGGAGCTGAAACTGCTATGGATGCTAATGAAGCGATGAGTAGAGAAACAAATGAACTGGAATTCATGGGGTTAGGTGCTACTACCATAGATTTAGAAGAACCAAGCTCTAATACAAAAGGAAAAAGACAAGGTTGGACTTCTTCTGGCACACATCCTCACAAGAGAAAGATGGGAGAAAAAGAAGGAATAACAGCTTCTTTGGATAAAATGGCGAACTCTTTTAACCGAATGGTGGAAAAAATGGATGGTAAAGTTGATGATGAAGATATTCAAGAAGTATTACATGAGGCCGCTTTGATACCAGATCTTAATAGACAACAATGGACTAAAGCGATTAAATGGTTAGCTGACGATCCAAAACAGTTAGCTATTGTGAAAGCCCTTCCAATTCACCAAAAGACAGATTATGTTTTAACACATCTTGGAGAATGAAACTTGGTGAGTAACCTTTTGTCTACATTTCCAATTTCAATTTTCAAATTATAAATTTTGTCTTTTTTATGCCTAATTGAGCTCATATTTTCACTTTAGTTATTTGTCTTTCCTCTTGTGACTTATATTATCTTGTTTCTTCTCCCCTAAATGGCAGCATTGAATGTTAATTATTCAGGTTCCTCGACCTTTTACACTTGATGATGAATGAAGATTATGGAATGAAGAACGTTTTTTTTTTTCAATTTGGACCTTGTAATTCTTGTTTAAGATCTTTGTTTGGAACTTGATTAATTAAGACCTTGTAATGCTTGTGTTGATTCGTGTTTATGCGTTAGTGCGTTATTAATAATTTGATGCGTTATTAACAATTTGAATTTTCTTCCCGTACGAACAATGAAATTAATATCATTTGAATTTTGTATGAGATAATTGTCCTTAAATTACATAATTATTTAATTTTAATATTTTTTTAAAATTATTGCAAGACTAGGTAATTAATTTTTTAAACAAGAATAAAGAATTACATATTATTCATCTTTTAATTTTGCAATATTGTTTAATCCAAGTTTTTTTGTGTTACTACAAAAATATTGTATAAGATTCAAAATTGTTTAGCATTAAAATTATTTTGATTATTTAATTATTAAGTATTAAAAAAATTTATTATTATATATTTTATAACATTAAATTTATTTTGAATATTTAACTATTTAAAAAATGACTCATGTTTATTTTCATTTAATATTGAAATTTTAATTTTTAAATAAATATTTAAAAATAAAAATTTGAATTTCATTGAAATTGAATTACTTTATCCAAACAAGGAAATTAAAATACAAGAAATTAAATTGTCTCATTCAAACAAAATATTTACAAAATAAAAGAAATTTAAATCAAGGCGCTGTGAATTTGAATTTCCTATAAATTTTTAAATTCCTCATTCAAACATATAGTAAAAGTAAAATAAAATAATCAATCTCATGGGATTAGTGGGACGAACTGTAGTGAGATGGTGGGCTAGAGTACCTAATGGGTTTGGTGGTGGTGCAGATGGGTGTAGATCAGTCATGATGGAGCAATGAGGGGATGATGATGCAATGGGTGTAGTGAATGGCATGGGAACAAGAAGGTGGAACAAGAAGGTGGAACAATCAAAGCAAATCCGGAAAGAAACCGGAGAAGAAAAAGAAGAAGAAAATAGATTTTAAAATTATTTAATCTAACGACTAAAAATCATATTTTCACTATGGGAGACTCATTTTACTCTCCCACCCTAGCCTCGCCCGCCAATTAAACTTTCTTTCGTTTTCCTCGGAAGACACGTTGGACAACTCTGTATATTTTTTGGGGCTTTTCCCCTCTCTTTTTGTGTGGGTGTTTGTCGTTTTGTCATTTTTTATTTATTTATAGTCATTGTGTTTGCGTCTACGTTATTTTATGTCCCATCCCATTGTCACAAGTTTTTTGGCAGAATCCATGTGATATTTGTCTCATTTGAAATATCTAGAATTGATTATATTACTATAAAAGAAATAAAAATATTTTTAGCTTTTAAAATTGATTTAAGTCTTATTTAGATAAATTTATTAATAATAATTCTAAAACTATGAAAGTAAAAATAATTAAATTTTTTCATAAGATAAAATTTATAAAAGCTTTCATATTTTGTCTGGAATGATTTTTAATGGTAACTTTAAAAAATCCAATTTTTTTAGTTTTTAAAAATTAGGTGTTAGTTTTTCTTGTCGATAAATATTAATTATTAATTTTGTTAATTTTTTTTGTTAGAGGGAATCGTACATGGAATATTTTTCTCTTTTTTTTCTTCCATAACCATCCAATCAACCTTAATAATTTTTTTTTTACTTTTTAGTTTTGTAATAGATTCACTTTTAAAACTTTCCTATCTTATTAAAATTAATTCAAGGTTATGTTTGAATAGTAGGTTTGGTTTGACTTTTAGATAAAAAGTCAATAGAATTAAACATAAAATAAAAATGTGGTTCAATTTTAATACAACATCATAAATCAAATCAAACTAATCTTTTGTATTTTTTTGGATTTGATTTGGCAGTATTTTTTTAACACTATTAGTACATCCTTTTTTAATATATGAAAGTAAAATATACATCTTAATTATATAGCAAAGAAAAAATAATAAATTATTTAATGCTTATTACTAATTACCATAATAAAAATAATATAATTACAATATGTGGTTTGTTGATTTAATTGGATTTTTTATAACAAGATTTGAAAACCAAACCAACCCACAAAAAGTAAGTGGTTTTAAAAAAAATTATGGTTTTCAATCTTTATGGATCGGTTTGACGGTTTACAAAAGATTTTGTTTGATTTTGAACATCCCTATATTTGAGTAGTAGTGATAATAATAGTGATGATAGCGATGTTAAGACTAACAACAATAATGTTAGTTACAATAAAAATGACAGAGATTGTGATAGTAACAGGATGCACTTGCATGACCATGGGACAATCCCTGACAAGTAATTTTTATTTATTTTTACTTAAACATCTTTAGTAGAAAATTTCCGTAAAAAAATGTTGCTCCACAAGATAATTAGTTTTTTAAAATGAAGTTAAAAAGTTAAGAGATAAAAGAGAAAATGCATTAATTAATATGTGTAAAAGATAGTTCTAATTTATAGAAACTTTGACATTTAAAAATCTTGTCATAAGATTAATATATTTATAAAAAACTTATAATACTTTTTTATGAAAATATTATGATTTTTTTTTGCTCCCACTAAACAAATATTTGGATTCACTGGATAGTGATGATGGTGACAACATGAAGGAAATATCACTCAAATATAGCAAGAGTGACAACATGAAGGAAATATCACTCAAATATAGCAAGAGTGACAACATGAAGGAAATATCACTCAAATATAGCAAGAGTGTTTTTTATTAAACCAAAAATCAAATCCACAAATTTTATTTCTTATTTTGAAAATAAATGAAGAGTGCTTTGAAACTAAATGATAAATTATTTCAACTCAATTTAATCAAGCATATTTTATTTTGAAAATTATATTTGAAAATCAAAACAAAAAATATACAACCCCTCTAAACATATCTTTAACTTCTCTATAAACTTATTTTAAGTTATCCATAAATTAATTTTAATGTAGGAAAAAAGTATATCTATTTGAGGAAAAATAATATACACTATTGTTATAAAATAATTTTATACCGTCATTCAATCATAATTCATCATATATGATAAGTTTATTGACTTTTAGAATAATTATTTAAAAATCACATAAACAATGATTTGTAATTAAATGATAACATAAAATTATTTTATACAGTCAGTAATTTAAACTTTATCTATTTTACTTATTTTTTTATTTTTTTTATAAGTGCTCATCGAGAAGCTTTATCCAATTAAGATCTTAGTCTCTTTAAAATCCATGAAATATTTGTAATTAATTACATTAATTTTAAAAGATAAAATTATCACTTCAGTATTTAAAATAACAATTTAATTGACTTGTTTTTTTTATTTGATTTTAAAAAAATCATTATTTTTATGTTTTAAGATTAATACAACGGATTCAAAATTTCTGAAGATTAAGATATTCATTTTAAATTAACATCTCACTTACCTCTCTCTGAACTGTATTAGACTCTTGGAAAAAAAAAGACAAGAGAGTAATATAATGGCGTCAAAGTGTCAATTAAATACAGCTTAGCTTACAATTACAAATTAATAAATTTCAAATTTGTCAACATATTTTTATTGGCGTAGTGGGTTGAATTAGTAATAGCCAACATGTTGACCTATGTCAGAAATATAGTAAAACAGAATCTTATTTATTAATTATACTCTTAAGTCTAAGCGTACGGCGGGCGTTGGTGACATGTTAAAGAGAGCAGTAAGCCCATAACTTTTCGTAGCCCAAAGGCCATTACGCCTTTACAAACACGAAAGGTTGTGGAAATTTTCAAATAAATATCTCTCTGTTTAAATAAATTCGCTTTCATTAGTTTACAATTTCAATCTTAGCATGGATTTGTATTATCATTAAAAAAAAATCTTGAGTCCTATTTAACCAGAAGTCTATGATTCAATTCTTGAATATGCAAGTGGTCTATACCAAAAAATAAACGTGTAAAACTATTTGCATCCTCATGTCATATATGTAAAAAGAATCAACATATAACATGTATTTAAAGTATAAAAATATTTCTCAAATTTTATTTTAGGCCTTCTTTATTAAGTTTATTGAAAAAAATTAATCATTAAAACAGCTGGTAAATATTTCAAACCAATATTACATTAAACCCCTAAAAATGGACATTAAGAAAGTTCTGTTTTGTTGTATTAAGAAAGTTTACTTGACTTTGCCAAAGAAAATAAAACCTAATGTAACTTTAAATAGACTTAATCACATTTTTTCTCTCTCTAGTTTGAAATATGTGTGACTTTGTTTTTTTGAATTTTTTTTCGAGTTAATTAAGTAGGATTATTTTAAAATTGACAAAATTTGATTCCTAGACATTTCTTTTACCTAAAATCTTCAAAAAAAAATTACTTCCTATTAAAAAAAATCATGAATTGAATTAATTATATTGACTTTTACTCACCACATACCAGTTAATTGACTACTTGGTAAACAGACTTTTTTTAATTACTTTTAGCATTTTTAAAAAATTACTTGAAGTAATCTTATTTTAAAATGGTAGTTTCTAATTTTTAACTTCTAAATTTTTTATATTTATTTCATTTTTGTCTTCGACATTTATTATATTTTTTTAATATTTTCTATTTAAGATAAAATTTTATTATTTTTATCCCTTTGTTACATATAAGATTTTTTTCTTCTCATTTTTACCTTTTTATATTGATAGTAATATATAATAAGTTTATGCTTTTTAATATTTTTTTGGATATTTTATAAATAAAAAGCTACAAGGGTTTAATATTAATTTAATACTGAAATTTAAATACTACAAAATATATTTTTTATCAACAAAATCAAATTAAAATCTGTATAAAAACATTCCATATATATGTTCATTTATGTAATTTTATATTTTTTAGCTATTTGAACAAATAATTTTTATCAAACACTTATGATTTAATGAGATAATTTTTCAGCTTTTAACTATTTACTAATTTTCCATCTGGCTAGCTTTTTTGCTTCCTACTAGTTTTTCAGATCAAACGTGACCTAAAGTATCAAATTTCAACACCCCCTTTTCAAATTCCCATTTTACATCTTATAAAAATCTTTCATTAAATTTCTTACTTCAAAACTTTTATAACGACGTATATCCCAAATTTATCAAAAAATTATTTCAGTATTTTAATATAAAATAATAATTTAAAGATAACTTAAATATATTTTTCTCCTCAAATTTAGGTTACTTCTTGTCTCCTAAATTTAAATTTATTCTTTTAATCTCTTAATTTTGAAAAATTCTTTTTTTTTGTCATTCATAAATCTAATGAATTTTTTACTGTTTGAATTCATAATTTGTGCGGGTTTTTATCTCAAGAGGGATTTAAAAGAGTATTTTTTTTTTGAATTAGGAGACTTACAAAACAAGTTTAAATTTGGAGGATAAAAAATAACAACAACGATCCCAATTTTAATGAATTACAAACCTATTAAACCTTTTAAAATTTTAAGTAAAAGAAAAAAAATCTAAACTTGCTTACTTTTAAAAAAAATATACTTAATCAACTTAAAAAACCTTAAAAAATAAATCTCATATAATCTTAGAAAACTATAGTTGCAATTTTAAACATTAATAAAAACTTAAAGGATCTAAAGTAAATTGGCATTTATCCAATTTTGGAGTTGCAATTGCATTTTCATTATAAGTAGCTATGAAACCGCAGAAATTTTCGGATGGTTCAAGGTGGGAACGGTCAACGTCCCCACAATTAAGATGGTGACATAGGCAAATAGGGAACAGCACATGCTCCCTTTCCTAACACCAAGAGTTACCAACAACCCACCAACCAATATTGAGAATAAAATATGTTAGCAGAGAGATCAAAATGAAGATGGATACTCCTACAATACAAGTGTGTGGAAATTGACCCATAGTTAGATGCAGATAGAGTGAGACCCCATGCACCCTTTTTGAGAAGCTACACGTGACTCAATGTTGAGGAGCTCACAAAAGGGTTCAAGGAATGGAAATTTGGAATATGCTTCCAAAACGGAAAAGGGTACTGTAATACATTTTTATTTTACTTTTTAATTAAATGTCAATCTATTCAATATGTTATTATTTTTGTTTTTAAAATTAAATTTCAACATTCTTTTAGAAAAATGTGAATAATTAAAAATAACTTTACATTATAACTTAATTAAATTTCTAATTATAAATCTAGAGTATGATTTATATATTAAAATCATTTATTATAAAACTTAATTAAATAAAATTTAACATATCATACTTAGTTAATATACTAATTAACTAGTAATGCAATATTTATTACTTTGTTCTTAACTCATTTTTATTAGTTAGTTAAAGTTTATACAGCTTAGTTTGGTTTTCTATGAGTATAAAAATATCTATTAACTTGATTGATGGTTAATATATGTCAAAAAATTTAATCATTTTTAATGATATTTTTTCTTTTAATTATTTTTTTCATTTACCATACTTAAAGGCTGAGATGATTAACATCTAATCTAGTTAGTTTGGAAATGAGCCTCAAAAGTAAATAAAAAATGAAACTCGTTTATTTAGTGAGTCTCACAAAACTTATTAACACTCTCTCACTGATATAATTTTTAAACTTATTAATATTCTATCAACTAACATTTCATTATGAATTAATTTTTAGGCATAAGCCGTGTTCTAAAGAGTTGGGTATAGTTATGAATTTAATTTTTCACGAGCAGCTAAACCAATTACTAGATTGATAGAATTAATTTTGATTCAATTCACGTAAACTCCTTACCGATTCGATAGTAAAATTTAATATTTTTCCGATTTGATCAAACTTAAATATGTTTCACCTTAATTTTAAAACTTCAGAAATATTTCTTTCATTATTGAATCTTTGACTGAATATTTAAGATTTGATTTGATTTGAATTGAATTAATAGATGTGCTTTTTCTCAACTAATTTTTATTTTTGTTCTAATTTATAACTCATGCTTCTTCAGCTTCAGCTTTGCGCCTGCCAAACTTGACCGAATACAGGGAGACGTGCCACGAATCTACCTCTCAAACGTACTGCTACTCACCTCTTCCAACTGGGCTTGAGCAATTCATTTTGGGCCAATTTTGTAGTTTTGTGCTGGTCAGTACTTTATGCACCCCAAAGGAAACTCAACAAACTGAACGGACAAAACTACCCTTTAGGACTATTTTCTAGGTTCTAAAGAAACAGCTCTCCCGTAACCATACAGGTATTGCAAGTAATACTTTTTGTGTTATGTGAAAATGAATCCAGAACAATGTAAAATGAGTTTCGGAATAACAAATCGAATATATTGAGCAGGAAACTGATCCTTGCGAAGCACATTATCTAAAGTTATGAAAACATAATTCTGGATTAAGTAATCTAAAAAATAAATCATTTATGGAAAACTTAATCCAGAACTATGTTTACATAATTCCATCCTAAAAACAATTGTTTCTAGAAAGCTTAATCCGAAACTATGTTCACATAATTCCATGGAATTATATAACAATTCTGGATTAAGTTTTCCAAAAACAATTTGTTCTTTGGATTGATTAATCTAGAATGACACAAACATTTCATTATTTTGGATAGTGTGTTATCAAAATAAAATCATATCTAAAAAAAATTGTGAAGTCTCATGGCTTTTCCATTATTAAGAGAAGAAACATTTTTCCAATGAATTGATGAATCAACCCTCCTTCAAATTTCATATAGATATCATCACTTGTTCTTTTTGGGTTTTACTATATCATCCTTGGCCATGCTTGCACTTTCACAACAATGGAAACAAGTTTCATAGCAAAACATGCACGTCACATTTCCATTAGTTTGCATTAATTGGAACCAAAATTTTCATTGCCCTGAAGAGCCTTCCATTCTTAAGCCATAAAACAGATGCAATGGGTTTGCACAAGAGAATAAGTTGTTGGAATGCTTTAGTCTTTAATCTTTATTTCAATATTCTTTATTTTTTATGCGGAAATCAAAATTTATAGGCCTTAAGATCAACCACATGTTTTGATTATTAAAGATTGAGATAAATACCTAAATTTGTAGTTGATTCTTGATCAAAATATTCTTCAACAATTGTTGCAGGATCTTTACAGTTATCGGTCATGAACATGAACAATGACATTATGATTCTTCCTCAATCAGAACCTCTTTATTCCTCAACAGGACCTTCATATCTCTTTAGATGGGGAGAAGAGAAATTGTGTATGACAAGTCGATATATTAGGGACCATAATCTTCTTATAGTGTGTTAACTTAATAAGATTCTCATAATTCCCTAATGAGCCAACACTAACATCTGCTCATTTAAGCTCATATCACACAATTTAATAGTCTAACAGACTCACTTAATTTGACCACATAAAGTAAAGTCCACTAATGATAAATAACTAATATAATTATCTTAATATTAGCCCATATTAATTATTGAAACATAAAATTCCAACGATCTCTCACTTGAGCTATATATTGTAACAATTATATCACAATTCCTCAGATCTGCATTTGTATTCTATTTATATATAGACTTCCACTTTAACAATCTAGTCCATCTCATGCATCAATATTGAATCACTGTGACTTTCATCACTACAACATAGTCCACTGCTACCAGGATGTATTCATTGTCGTATGACAATGGTAGGGGACTGACAAAATCAATGCCCCAATAGTCAAAGACCTCTATCTCCAACACAGATTGTAGTGGCATTTCATGTCTCCTAAAGATGTTGCTGGTTCTTTGGCACTTGTTGCACCTTTGAGCATGTGCAATAGCGTCTTTGAACAAAGTTGGCTAATAGAATTCGAACTCTAACAATTGTTCTTCCCCATTGAAATGACCTCCATAGGGTGAACTTTGACAATGCCATAGTATGCTAGCTAATTTTTCCCTTGTCACATACCTACATAATAGATTATCAACCCCAATTTTGAACAAGTGAGGGTCATCCCAAACATACATCTTAGCTTCTCGGTAGAACTTATTTCTATCATATGAATTTAGGTCTATTGGTGGTTCCCCTATGGCTTTGAAGTTAGCCATGGCAGTAAACCATGGGAACTTGTCTTTCAAGGAGCTTATAGCCATTAGTGTCTCATGAATGGTGACCTCTTCGTTGACCAACCGTGAAAGATGATTGGCTGCGAGGTTCTCACTCCCCTTCTTGTCTCATATCTCCGATTTGAATTCTTGCAATAAGAGAACCCATTGGATTAGTTGTGGCTTAGAACCTACCTTGGTGAGAAGGAATCTAATGGTGAATTTATCTTTTCTTAAGAGTTAAGAATTTTTAGGATTGACTAAGAAAAACTAGTCTCTACTCTCAAGACTTAGACCTCCAAATGCACTCAATGACATATTCAAGTTTGGCATCATCAAAGCCAAAAAGGGGGAAGTTGTCAGAGATAGGGGGAGCAACATGAGCAACACGAAGACTTAAACTTGAAGAAGTTTTGTCTTTTACATCCCTGATAAGTGCCAAATTTTTGTTATTTTTGGCATTAAATTGTTAGCACTTATCTTTCGATTGTAATAGTTTTTTTTATAAACTACCCTTAAATCTAGTTGTTTTATATATATTGTACATTTACCAATGTTGTTGTTTAAATATGAAAGATTCATCCATGATTTTCTAAGTTTTGATAGTTGTTTGTTAGATCCAAAAATAAAGCCAAAATGAAGGGCAAAATGGTCTTTTCTGACTAGCCTGGGCTAAAAATCTTACTTCAGCCCTAAACAAGCAACTCGCCTAAGCGAGGGGATGCCTTCAAGAGTAAGCAACAAATTCGCCTGGGGGAGCTATAGCTCGCCTGGGCGAATTTGTCTGCACTCCTAGGCAATTTTCTATAAATAGCCATGCATTTGGGGAAGAAAGTAATCCAACAAAAGCAGGATAGAGAGAAAAACGAAGACAGAGTGAGAGGAAAAAGAAGGAAAAAGGAAAAGTGGAGTCAAGGCGCTGCAGAGTTGTGATTGTGGATCACATCCTTTGTCATTTCTCTTGTTAGTCTTGTGTTCTACGCAATGATCGGTTAGTTTTTATTAAGGATTGGATGTAACCTTTGTACCTTTATGTATTCCTTTTGATATTATATATGTATGAAACTTTTCTACTCATTATTGGTGATTTCATTCTACTTGTAATGCTTGATTCTATTTGATCACTAGTGTCATGAAATTGGATTTAAGTGAGACTCGAAAGTAATCTTAGAATTTGAATTGAATGATTTTACTCTTTACGTTACGTTGCTAGGAATAGAGCATAACGTTTTGATTGCAAAAAGCACAAGAATATGATTGTAATGCTGAGGTATTTACTTCATATGCGAGGAATTGATATTTGGTAAATATTCTTAGACCTCAAGTGCAAGGGATCAACTTTGGGTAACTTAATGTTTGCATCAGTAATGCTAGAAAATGATTCATATATGTTAATCTTATTAGGATACTAAGGATATGAATGATGAAATCCAATCTTATGTTTTCTTGAATTAATTAAATTCGTTATTATTGTATTTGTAATTTTACATATTTCTAATGCGTTAAATTCCGTTATTTTCGTTATTCTTGTAATTCCGTTATTTTACACTTAATGTGTGCATCTGTAATGTTAGAAAATGATTCATATATGTGAATCTTATTAGAATACTAAGGGTATGAATGATGAAATCCAATCCTATGTTTTCTTGAATTAATTAAATTTGTTATTATTGTTTCCGTAATTTTACATATTTCTGACGCACTAAATTCCGTTATTTTCGTTATTCCTGTAATTCTATTATTTTCGTAAATCCATTATTTTCACTATTCTTTTACTTTAAAGTTATCTTTAGTTAGTTAAACCAAAACCAATGACATTCGATTAAATTTGTACATAACTGTTGAACTAATAACTTTTATTCGAATGAATTAAGTAACTCAAGTCCCTGTGGAGACGAACTCTTTTTATTTTCAGTTAGATAGGCTATTTTTCTTACTTTTGTAATTATTTCTTTTATTTTCACTAACCTTTGGTGCTTACGGGTTGTTGTAGTGTGTTCTTTTTTCCTTTGTGCGAGGTAAAATTCCAGCGGATAAAATGCCATTTGATCTGGAAATTACCAAGACTAAAAGGAAGAATAGAAAGAAAAAGAAGCAAGCAACCACTAAAACACCGGGTGAGTCTTCTTCTTTTGATTATCTTTCAACTGATAAGCCACTTGTAGAAAACAACATGGCTGATCGAGGAGAAGGAAATAGGCCCCCAAGTAGGACTCTTGGTGACTATGCTTATCAACAAGGACCAAAGAATTACAACAACATAGTCATTCCTTCTTTTAGCAATAAGGTTGTGGAATTGAAGCCATCATTGCTTAGTCTAATTGGCTCACATCCCTTTGTTGGAATGGATCATGAGGATCCATACACGCATTTGTCTACCTTCATGGAACTATGCAGTACCATGGGGGCTTTTGACGAAGATGCTGAAGTTGTCTACCTCAGAGCTTTTCCATTTCATTAACAGGTAAGGCAAAAACATGGCCCCAATCACATCCAAATAAAAGCCTCAACACTTGGGAAGAGGTGAAGGAAAAATTCATAGTGAGGTTCTTTCCTCCATTAAGATTTATCAGTGCAAGGATCTAACGAACCTCTCTACGAGACATGGGAGAGATTCAAAGCTTTGTTGCGGAGGTGCCCAAACCATAATTTGGATGATGTTGCACAACTGCATATCTTCTGTAGTGGTTTGAAACCTCAAACCAAGATGATCCTTGATGCCTTAGCTGGAGGCACTATGATGTCCAAAAGTCCAGAGGAAGCTATTGTAATCATTGACTCTATAGCAGCCAGTGATTATCAAAGTCATCATGATAGAGCTCCGACTCAAAGAAAATGTATAATGGAGTTGGACACTCAGAGTGCAATTCTAGCTCTAAACAAACTCTTGAGGCAACAAATAGAGGCTTTAACCAAATAGATAGGCCAACTCCCTCAATAGTATCACCAAGGTGGACTGCAGAAAACGCACCAAGCTCATCAAGTTCAACAAATTCTGAGATGAGATTTTTGTGGTGGTAACCATCAAAATGGCCACTGATCAGCACCTGGTGATGGTCAACAAGAAGAGGAGGCCCATTATATGCAGAACCAAGCTAGACCTCAACAAAACTTCTAAGGAAGCTAGCAAGGCTATAGAGGTGGCTCAGGTTCAAATCAGCCTTATGGTTGGAGACCACAAAATTCTGGTCCCACCAAGACTTCTTTTGCAGGTCCTTCTAACAACTTTTATGGAGGTTCTTCAAATAGGGGTCTACAACAAAATCAAGATCAACTAGATATAATGTCAAAGATAGAAAATACTTTAACATAGTTTATGCAGGTATCCATCTCAAACCAGAAGAACACTGATGCTTCTATTAAAAATCTAGAAGTTCGGGTTGGAAAACTAGCAAAATATTTGTTTGAGCATGGAAGTGGATCTTTCTCAGCAACTACATAGGTCAACCCAAAGGAACATTGTAATTTAATTACAACAAGGTGAGAGACTGTGGTTGGTTTGAAGGATAATGATGAGAAAAAGAATAAAGAAGGAGTTGAAAAAGAAAACGAGAAAAATGATGAAGTGGCGACTAGTGAAAAAGTGGAAGAAAAAGTGGTAAGTGAAGAAGAGAAGAATAAATCAAATGAAAAAGCCACTAATAAAGGTAAAGATATAGTAAACCATCCACCAATTGAGCATCTTCCTTATCCACATGCTCCGTCAAAGAAAGATAAGGAAAGACAATACAAGCGTTTTATAGACATTTTTAAATGATTGCAGATTAACATTCCTTTTTCTGAGGCATTGGAGCAGATGCCAATATATGCTAAATTCATGAAGGATTTTCTTACAAAGAAGAAAAGTATTATGGATGATGAAATAGTAAAGCCTCAGCCACAATAATGACGTCCAACTTAAAGGACGTTAAAGAAGTGCTCCTGGGAGGCAACCCAGTGTTTTTTTTTTTTAAAAAAAACTTTGTCTTAAATTGTTTTACTTTAATTTTATGTCTTATATGTCTGAACTTTACTTTTGAGTCTTTATTCAAAAATTATATTTTTTAATGTCTAATTTGTTTTGTTAGAGTTATCATTACATGGCCTGGGGATAGGCCTACTTTTTCAGGAGGAGGAAAAGTAAGTGAAGATGAAGATATGGCAGATCCTATTGAATATTTCATTGGAGGAGACTGAGCTCCTCAACCATGATCTTCAAAAATTTGTGAACTTGTCTTTATGTTTATTTATCACTTTGTATTAAAATCCAGTACTTTATTATCTTATTTATTGTTTTGATTTTTTTATGCGAGTTTGTGCTTTTGATTGTTTTACGCATGCTTTGATATATTTTGTTTTGTTAGTGTAGTTATAGATTATATATGACTCTTTTTGGGACTTAAACAAATTTTTTTTCTTGAACATAACATGCTTTAGAAAGAATCAACAACCAGTGTTTTTGAAACTTATTTGGATCATAACACAACAAAAGGATTTTTTTGGAAAACATTGAGAATGAAAACAATGAAGGACTTTCCCAGATACCAAATGAACTCAGATGTTTTTGCATGGACTTGATAAAAGAACAACTTTCAAAACATTGATTTGATTTGAATATGGAAAGATGCCTTAAGCTTTAGTGACTGTGTGCAATCACAGATTTTTCATTGAGTGTCCTCATTGATATATTCTATAGTTGATTTTGCATGAATTTCTAATTGTCATAACATATGATTCATGGATATGATTTAGGCATTCTTTCTTTCTTTACATTTTAAGCCATTGACCAAAAAGATGTCCCAATGTATATTATTTTACCATTTGCAAGCCCTTTGAGCCAAACACTTGATATTTTGTTGGAACGCTAACCTAGGATAAAAGTTTCCTACCTTACCTTAGGTTAGGAGAGCAAAGGTGTTTTGATGGGGATTTCTATCATTGGGTGGCTAATGTGATGTAAATACTGTTTTCAATATGGGTATTAAGGGAAAACAGAAACGAAAAGAAAAAAAATATAGGAAAGAAAAGGAAAAACAAGTTCTTTGTGTATAAATAAAGGTCTGAATCATGTAGATTTTATCAGAGTTGTTGTAAATATCTGAATATAAAGAAGTGATAACTTGGTGGAAATGAAAAAGGGATAGGAAGTGATTGTTCATTTGAGTTACTAGCTAATTTTTATGTTTGCTCTCTTATTCTCAAGGTATGTTTGAATATCCAGAAATACCACGATTTCCTTCAAAACCAGGCCCAACCTCAAAAGACCTATTGATCCATGATGATTATGTAAATTATCTTTGATTTGATGGGAAATGACTTGCAAAATTGATTTATGACATATTAGTGATTGGAATTGAGATGAAACACTTGCCTGTGTGATAATTATACAACTTTGAGAGGTTTTCCTTTGTTTGAATGCATCTAGTGTTTCCTCTAATGTTCTTTAGAAACAAAATGTGAATTGATCTTAGTCTCATTTTTGGTTCTGTGAATTCCATCTTTGTGCTTTCATTTCTCATTGTTGCTTTTTGAAAAATGTTGTTTTGATCAATTTGGGGATTGATTCTTTACAAAGCATGTTCATGTTTTTTGAAACATATTTATTTTATACTTATACTATTGTTATTTGTAATTTTTATTTACTTTGCTTGAGGATAAGCAAGATTATAGGTTGGGGGGAGTTGATAAGTGTCAAATTTTAGTTATTTTTGGCATTAAATTGTTGGCACTTATCTTTCGATTGTAATAATTTTCTTATAAACTACCATTAAATCTAGTTTATATATATATATATATATATATATATATATATATATATATATATATATATATATATATTGTACATTTACCAATTTTGTTGATTAAATATGAAAGATTCATCCATGATTTTGTAGGTTTTGATGGTTATTTGTTAGATCTAGAAACAAAGCCAAAAGGAAGGGCAAAATGGTCTTTTCACAAATATTTCTAACCCTTGTCGCAACGTGCCCTTTCGCGGGCGAGCGAAGGCGAGGCTCACGGGTGCGCTTTCCAAAGGAGGAAAGATGCGCGGAGTCGCCACCAACGTTTATTTGTGGGAAACGTCGGAAAAACAGAAGGAAACCGGTCAAAATGAAAATTCTAAGTTCGGGAGTTGTATTTATGTTTGAGGAAGGTATTAGCACCTCTCACGTTTGTCTCAAAGGACAACAACCTATTTTTAGAGTTGTGGAAATTGTGTTATCTTACCTTTTATTTCTTTTTATTTTGTTGAGGTCGACAAAAGTGGGGCTTTTGCTCCTACGTACCCTCCATCGAAGAGGAAATCAGACCTACGTAGTTCTTTCTTAAGAGTGAATCAAGTGATTCTTTTTACATTGAAAGGTGATCATTTTAAGGCGTTTGGACCTTAAAAATGATCCATTTACTTGATAAGGAAAACTGAAATGATAAACTTTCAAACCCCATTTAATGACCTTTTTTGTGGATGAGCTTGACTAGGCGAGTTGATTTTAGCCTTAGTTTCACTTTAGTTATTAGTCAATTCGATTAAGAATGAGAAATCCCAAAGAGAAAACGTCCGATTGATTTTTCGCTTTATTTTACTAAAATGTATTTTTTGATTATTATATTATTATTTTACCTCTTTTTTGATTTCCAACGTGGTTACGGCACGATCGAACGGTCGAAATTCATTTTAACAGAAATTAACGGATGATATAATTCAAATGATCGGTGGAAATTTATTTTATTTTTAGATTAGGCGAGAAACGACTTAAATAAATAACTGAAGCACATCAAAAGGGGGTATAGAAAGTGAATGAAAACGAGAAGAAAAGTACATGAAACAAAATATGGACCACCACGGGTACATAGAATGAATTGAAAAGCTCGGTTTGAGGTACTTACCAGTTGAAGACTGAAGAAAACGAAGAACGAACGATGAATGTCGAAGAACGGTTGAAAATATTCGCGTAATTACTCACGAAAACGTTACGGAAGCGCCTCGGCTTGGATTTTCTTCACGGAAACAATTTTCCTCAGCAATTTCGAGAGAATAAGAAGTGCCAAGAAGGCTGAACCCTTTTCTTCTACACTCCTCCTTCTCCATTTATAGCAAAATAGGGGAGGAGCTTGCCACCCAGCTCGCCCAAGCGAGCAAGGTTGCTTCCTCCAGAAGCAACCGCCTTCTGGAGGAAGAAACTGGAAGGCCCAAGTGGGCCTGATTGCTATTTGTACCCCCTTTTTACTAAATGCACCCCCTTTACCTTTTTTGGTAATTCTTTTTTCGTAACGTTAAGAAACTTTACGAATTTCGTAACGATACTTATTTTCCTTCCGCAAGGTTACGAATCCTTACGGATTATGTACTCACTCTTTTTTAGCTTTCGAAGAAGTTACAGAAACTCACGGATTGCGCAAAAACACCTCCTTTTGATTTCCGTCACATTACGGAATTTCACGGATTGCGTAAGCCTGCTTCCTTTTGATTTCCGACACGTCTCGGGACTTCATATATTGTGCAACAAAGGACGCCAAATATCCCAAAGCGGCCAACCAAAGGTTGCATGTCATCAAGTAATAATCCCCGGACGAAATTAGGGTATGACAACCCTAAATTCGCCCAAGTTAGCAACAAGTTCACCTGGGCTCAAAATCTTACTTCATACCTAAGCAAGCAACTCGCCTGGGGGGGGGGATTTGTTTGCACTCCTAGACTGTTGTGGAAGAAAATGATCCAACAGAAGCAGGGTGGAGAGAAAAACGTAGAGAGAGAAGAAAAAGAAGGAAAAAAAGGAAAAGTGGAGCCGAGACATTACAGAGTTGTGATCGTGGATCACATCCTTTGTCATTTCTCTTGTTAGTTTTGTACTCTACACAATGATCGGTTAGTTTTAATTAAGGATTGGATGTAATCTTTGTACCTTTATGTATCCCTTTTGATATTATATATGTATGAATCTTTTCTACTCATTATTGGTGATTTCACTTTACTCGTAATGCTTGATTCTATTTGATCACTAGTGTCATGAAATTGGATTTTAAGTGAGACTGAAAAGTAATATTAGAATTTGAACTGAATGATTTTACTCTTTACATTACGTTGCTAGGAATAGAGAATAACATTTTGATTGCAAAAAGCATAAGAATATGATTATATTGGTATTTACTTCATATACGAGGGATCAATATTTGGTAAATATTCTCAGACCTCAAGTGCGAGGGATTTACTTGGGTTAACTTAATATGGCATCAGTAATGTTAGAAAATGATTCATATATGTTAATCTTATTAGGATACTAAGGGTATGAACGATGAAATCCAATCCTATGTTTTCTTGAATTAATTAAATTTGTTATTATTGTATCTATAATTTTACATATTTCCGACGCACTAAATTTCATTATTTTTGTTATTCCTGTAATTTCGTTATTTCCATAAATCCGTTATTTTCACTATTCTTTTACTTTAAAGTTATCTTTAGTTAGTTAAACCAAAACCAATGATATTTGATTAGATTTTTACATAATCATTGAACAAATAACCTTTATCCGAATGAATTAAGTAACTCAAGTCCCTGTGGAGACAAGCTCTTTTTATAAATGTGTAACATGCAACGACAATTGGTACGCTTGCCAAAAGTCTAACAATGCCCAACTCTCTTGAGTGGCATTTGTATTGGTTGCTATATTGAATGTTGTATCTTAGTCCATATAATGTCTTTTGTGCATCATGCATCATCATGAGTGAGTGAGAAGAAAGTTTCTAAAGTTAGAAAGTTTTTTCAGAAGGCAAAACTCTCTGTTTTAATTGATTACAACCTTATCATAATTGATTACACAAGTTGTCTTAATCTTATAGAGTTATGTCTCGTATCGGTTTAGTCGATTACAACCTTATCGTAATCAGTTACATAGTTTTTTTTGAGACAATGATTGATTTATTCATGAGTCTCTGCTTTAATCGATTACCATGTGATATAATCGATTATTTCTCTTTCTATAAGTGTTTCAAAAGTAAACAAGAACACTTTAATTGGTTACTTTGAGTATCTAATAGATTACATTATTCTTGAGCTATTTCCAGTTTTTTGGAAGAACATTTTAATCGATTGAAAAGATAATCTAATCAATTACTTCATTGAATTAATCAATTACCTTGTACATTTAATCGATTACAGGCGGTTATAACTGTTTTCTCTATAAATAACCAACTTTTGTTCTATTATAAAAACTATGAAAAAACAACGAAATAAGCTTCTGATTGAGCTAGGATCACGTGTTGTTATTAGTTACAGAAAGAAGATAAGAAAAATGCTTAGAAACAGTAACTCATAACTTCAAATCTTTTTAATTATGAAGATCTTTTGTGATAAGTGAGTTGTGTTACTTTCTTGAGTTCAAGAATACACCTCATTCAGTCAAGCAAGGTTTTACGAAAAGGATTGATCAGGTTGTATCTATATTTGACTATAGTTTTTCGTGTATGGTTTTACATATCTTTTGTTTGTGCATGAATCTCTGAAGGCATGCTAGAATATATGTTTCTAGTTTGGGCTAAGGGTAGGTTTCTCTTAGGCTCTTATTCATAGAGGACCCTAGTGTTAGGTGACTAAGTCTTTTTTTCTGGGTGAGAACTGAGATTGCTTGTGATTTCTTGTAAGGATCCTATATGCATAGTGAAAATCTAATTCGGGTTTGGATTAGATAATTGGATTAGCTTCTTTAGTGATAGAGAGTGAACTAGTATAAAAAGTCATGTATTTCTTCTCTTGGTCTTATCTTTCTTTCTCATTCTGGTCTTAATCAGTTTACTAAAGGTTCAAGAAAATATATTTTTGAAAGAAAGAACTTTAACAAGGATCTTGTGTAAAGGGTGGATTGATTCAGTATTGATTAAGTTCGGTTTATGTGAGTTTTGTGATACGATCCGTGTAAAAGAATTTTTTGCAACTCTGGTTTTAAAAGTTTGTTTTTTTTTAAAATCATTTCATCCCCCTCTTGGTTTGTGAATATCATCATCTTTTTTCACACCATTGCACACTCTAGTGGAGACCTCACACAAAATTGTATGACGTGTTCTCAATTGCTTCATTGGTGGGATCTACTTTGAAGTAAGCTTTTTTGTCCTCTGGGTGTTACATAGCTCGGATTGTAAACTTCCCTTCAACAACACTAATAATGACATTAGCCTAATTCATGAATGGTCTCCCTAAAATCAAGGGAATGTTTGAATCCTCCTCTATGTCCATAATGACAAAATCGACGGGAAGTGTGAAATTTCCCACATCAACTAGCATGTTCTCTACCACTCCATGGGAAATTCTGATGGAACGATTTGCTAATTGGATAGTCATGTAGGTCTCCTTCACCTCCATGTTTCCAATTTTCTCCATCACAGACAAGGGCATCAAGTTGATGGTAGCACCCAAGTCAAGGAATGTTATCCCAATCGACAAATTCCTTATGGTAATAGGAATTGTGAATCTGCCTGGGTCTCTCAACTTAGCTGGCAAGGTCTTCTAGAGAAAAGCACTACAACCTTCTTGTAAAGTCATTATGCCTTCATCCCTTATACTTATTTTTGTTGTCAACAAGTCTTTCATGAACTTGGGGTATATCGACATTAACTCCAATGCCTCTGAGAAAGGAATTGGTGATGTTGAGCTACTTGAAGATTTCCAAGAAACGAGCATAATGTCTCTCCTTGTCCTTATTTGTTAGCATGTGAGGGTAGGGTTTCTCTTTGGAGAGAGGGGATTTGGGAATGAGCTGCCCTTCTTTGGCTAACTGGCTCCTTGTCTTTGGTGGTTCCTAAACCACCTAATCATCATTTTCTTTCTAACTTTTCTCTCATTTCTCAGCCACGTCTTTCTTCTTCTTCACCACTATATCAGGAATGACCAGTCCACTCTTGATCCTCATAGCACTGCAATTTGTCTTTAGGTTCTCTTATGTAACTATTGAGAACCTGATATAACTGTTATGAAGCTGCTTTGCCAACTGCAATACTTGCATCTCCAAGTTCTTGATGGATGCATTAGTGTTTTTCTGGTTTTCCATGGAGGCAATGGACAAATCAATGAGCTTAGCAATGACTTTTTCCAATCTATGGTTTCTATTTACTAGCTTAACAGTCCTGTCATACATGTTTGGCTTTTGGAATGATGGCTTACTCTATGAGGACCAATATCTGCATTCTAGTGGTAGTTGCCACTAGAATTCTAGAAGTTCCTTTACTGGTAATTGTTATTGTAAGGTTGCCTTCCTTGATTCCCCATGTAAAATCACTCTTGATGTCTATAGATGGTCTCACAGTGGGAAGACTGATGCTCTTCCTCACATTGTTCACAACTGAATGTAACACCCTGACAAAAATTACAACTCAAGCTGACAGAGAAAACTTTGTGTTGTGTCTTTTTGTGTTTGTGCATATTTAATTGCAGTGATTATATGCTTTAATTATTGATTTACGATATATATATATATATATATATATATATATATATATATATATATATATATATATATATATATATATATATATATATATATATATATATATATATATATAGCAAATAACTTGTTTAGTTTAGCTTGGCTAAGATATGGAAACTGCCCGAACGAAAATTCCATCGATAACAAAATTGTGTTGTACACTAAGTGGTAGTGTAATTTAGCTCTGTGTGAGGTTCACTCTGATTATACATAATTCCAGGGAGATTGGAACAATAATCAAGGCATTTAGGATAGAATTTACTAGCTTTGGTTTAAAGCGAGAATACCCATTTTTGGCAAAATTTTTCTTTAGCCTTTTATAGTTAGTTTCGGGAAAGTGAAAGAAGCCATATAAGGCATGATTGAGCTCGTGGAGAGCACATGAAGGGCTGTCCAAGCTTCCAATTAGTCATATTAATTGTCATTCAAAGTGCTTAGATTAAGAAGATGAGGATTAGGTCTTGCAATTCCATTTGTTCAACCATTTCACCTACAATAAGTGTTGTTTTTAAAAGCCAAAGTCTAGGCCATTTCTCCCATTTTGATGAAAGCTTTTAAAGAGAAATGAGATCATATTTTTGTTCTTCTTCTAAGCTTTCCCAAGTGTTTTTGAGCCATTCTTCCATCAAGTTTCGGTAAATGACCTCAATTTTCAACTCTAAGCTTGATTTTTACTTCATTTTTGTGCTTATTCTCACTTGTAGTTTCAAAATCTTATTTTTGCACTCTTAAAGGTTGGAAACTTGAATCTAAACTCCCTCATTCTTCCTTCTAAATTTTGTGGAGACTACAAGAGGTAAGGTGTAACGTCCCTAATTTTTTACTTCTCGATGAATCTCACACTACGACACTTCAGGTAATGGCACTTCACGCAGTGACACTTCACTTAACATCCTTGTTGGTCAGAACCCTCCACCGGTTAGAACCCTCCATAGGTAGCCTTTTTCAAGACCTTGAAAATTAGCTTTGTTTGCTTCTAGGATCAATGACTAACCCCACAAATCAACACAAGACTTTTCAGCGTGTTTTGTCCTCACTCGTATGCTTTTTGGGAAACTTCCCAGAAGGTCACCTATCCCATTACTACTTCAAGTCAAGCACGCTTAACTATGTAGTTCTTAAGTGATGGGCTACCAAAAAGTAGATACATCTTGTAGGTATAGGTAGTACCAATTAATTCCTTTAAGCCATCCCTAGATGTACAATCCCATACCTGTACAGCCTCTGGATCCTTTTCATTCTAGTGTGATTTGATCGGGGTGTTACATGATCACCAGCTTCCTCTTGGTTCGTCCTTGATCCCCACTGTACTGGGAGAGAGGTTTGCTCTGATACCATTTGTAACATCCTTGATTTTTGAACTTGGCTCTGGTACCATATGTAACACTCCGATCAAATTACACCAGAATAAGAGGGATCCAGAGGCGGTGCTGGTATGAGACTATACAATTGAGGATTACTTAAAGGAATTAATTGCTACTACCTATACCAACAAGATGCATTTACTTTTTGGTAGCCTATCACTTAAAGAACTTCATAGTTAAGCGTGTTTGGCTTGGAGTAGTTATGGGATGGGTGACCTTCTGGGAAGTTTCTTAAAAGCATGTCAGTGAGGACAAGACACGCTAAAAATTCTTGTGTTGGTTTGTGGGGTTAGTCATTGATCCTAGAAGTAGGCAGAGCTGATTTTTGAGGTCTCAGAAAGGGCTACCTATGGAGGGTTGTGACTGGTTGAGAGTTTTGACCAACAAGGATATGGAGTGAAGTGTCACCGTGTGAAGTGTCATAGTGTGAGAGATGATAAGAATTCAAAAATCAGGGATGTTACATAAGGGGGGTTTCTCCAACTCTTGAATCCTATTCTTGTTGTTAAACTTCCTTGAATATGTTGTTGTCTTGAAAATTTTTAGGATGTGTGTGTGTGTGTGTGTGTGTGTGGTGAAGTGTCATAGTGTGAGAGATGATAAGAATTCAAAAATCAGGGATGTTACATAAGGGGGGTTTGTGTGTGTGTGTGTGTGTGCGTGCGTGCATGCGTGGGTGGGTGTGTGTGTGTTGCTATAATTTCTAGATGATTGTATGTCAGTTGTTATGTTGTTCATGAATAAACATGTTCTTTTTATTACTTTGAGAGATTGAGATTGATTTCTTAAGAGTAATACGTATGTTTGATCCTTGCCTCAATTTCTTGTTGTGTGAATATTTGTTTTTTTATAGATAGGGGGAGCAACATGGTGAAAAACCTAAGGCTAAAGCTTGAAGCTCAAGGAAAAGCTTAAAGAAGTTTTGGCTTTTACATGTCTAACTTCCTTGAGTGGCATTTATATTGGCTGTTATCTTGGTTGTTACATCTTAGTACATTTGATATCTGTGTTGCATTGTGCATCATGATAGTCTGTGTGAAGAAAAGTTTCGAAGTTAGAAAATTTCTTTAGAGACAAAAACTCTTTGTTTTAATTAATTACAACCTCATTGTAATCGATTACAACAAGCTGTCTGAAGCTTGTAGAATTGAGTCTCGTATTGGTTCAATCGATTATTGATATCTCGTAATCGATTATACTGTTGTTTGAGACAATGACTAATTTATTCAGGATTATTTATTTTAATTGATTACCAAGTAGATTAATCGATTACTTCTCTCTCGTTTAAGTGTTCAGAGATGAACAAGAACACTTTAATTGATTACTTAGGTCATCTAATCAATTACATTGTTCTTGAGTTGTTTTTCAGATGTTGGATGAACACTTTAATCGATTACTTTGCTAAAATAATCAATTACCTTATAGATTTAATCAATTACAGACGATTATAACTATTTTCTCTATAAATAACCAGCTTGTGTTCACATCTACACATCAAGAGATCAATAGAGAATACTCAATAGATCTCGAAAATAACATCTTAGCCTCAGAATAAGCAAGATTTCGTGTTGTCATTAGTGAATAAGAGAAGAGAAGAAAATAGCTATATAGTAACTCACAACTTTTTAATCGTTTGGTTATGAAGATCTTTTCTTGGAAGTGAGTTGTGTCTTTTAAGTAGAAAAAGATAACCTTCTCAACCCAACAAAGTTTTTATGGAAAGATTGGTTAGGTTGTATCTCTCCTACTTGGTTTTTGTTGTGTATGGTTTTTTCATGATCTTTTTGTTTATTCGTGAATTGCTTATAACATGCTAGAATAGGGTTTTCTAGTTTGGGCTAAGAGTAGGGTTCTCTTAGGCTTATATTCACAAAGGACCCTAGTGTTGGGCGCCTTAGTCTCTTTTTCCGGTGTGGGAATTGCAGATCGATTGTGATTGCTTGTAAGGATTCTAGATGCATAGGGGAAATCTTATTCAGGTTGTGGATTAGATAATTGGATTAACTTCTCTAGAAATAAAGAGTGAACCGGTATAAAATATTATGTCTTTCTTCTTTTGTTCTGATCTTTTTCTTTCATTCAAGTATTAATCAACTCATTCGAGGTTTAATCAAGTCATTTGAGTATTAATCAAGTTTTTCATAAAGATTCAAGTTTTATGATTGTGAAAGAAAGGATGTTAATGAAGGATCATGTTTAAGGAAGGATTGATTAAGTATGGATTACATTCGATTTCATATTTGTTTGTGATACGATCCATACAAAAGTTTTTTTAACTCCATTTTTTTAAAAGGTATGTTTTGTTTTGAAACCAATTCACCCCCCTCTTGGTTTATTGACTTCCATCATCTTTTTTATGATTATGTTTATCATACGCAATATGAGGGCTATGCACACGACATGACGACAAGAGTGAGAGGACCAAAGGAAGAGTAAGAAGCCGAAGGTTCTATGCCATCTGTGAATGGTGAGATTATGTTGAGAAAGTGGATGATGGACAAAGATACACTAGGGTGTAGTGGGCAGGGAGGTTTACAGGACCTAGGGGAATTAGAGAGTGGTGACCACCCGACATTTCGTGCTTTTATTTGGTGCGAGAAGCTCAAAGGCCTCACTTTGTTATTCCTAACTGGCTTTGAGACTATACTTTTTGAGTTGGGAGCTGGGGATCGATGTACATTGTGTCTATATGTGGCAATCACTCCCAATTGTCATCTACATAAAAATGGAAGACCGTCATGACTTGGGAGGCTTGGTGGTAGTGGTTGGGCCCTATTTTGAAATAAGTTATTTTGCTTAAACAACCAAACACAATGGTTAAGTAGATTGTATGCTATAGTTTTGTTTGTTGTTGTATGTTTTTTTTATGACATTTGAGGAGCGGAGGACTCACCCCTACAACCAACAACTTTTCAGGAGCAAGTCATGGAGCATCCGTAGAGGATGCTCACGTGGATTGGTAGATACCACTACAATTATAAGGTGGGGGAAGAGGCGCCCCTCCACGGGAACTTTAGTTACAACCGGTGCCACTTTTGTTGTTAGATGAACCCCAGATACCACCGATCACTGTAGAGGCACACACACTATGTATCACGTTCCTTTCGAGCGTACTCGTCGGCATGAAATTAACCATGTTATCACCTACCACACTTACTTAGGATTTGAATGGCCAGACAACCCATTGCGGTTCTTGCGACACTTCATTAGGTATGATTCTAATGGGAGGGTCATTAGATCTACCTTATGTTAGGATACAGCCGTCAAAATCAACAAGGTTGTGGGAGATTTTATTGATGATGAGGATCTCACGCCATCCGAGATAGCTTTCTACAGGGGTGTTTGCAGTGAAGAGATATCCGGGGGAGTGATGGTTTCGACCGATGAGGAATGAGATTCCTCAAGAGACAAGAGTGATCTTTCTGATAATATGACTTCACCCTAGGTAGTTTGTGGGTCTTGGGTAGTGACTGCTCTGAGTGTAGGATTGTTTTCCCTTTTTTATGTATATGTGGGATGGAAAAATTTTTATACTCAGTGTCATGATATTTTGTTGTATTAATCCTTTTGATGATACTGTGTAATATTTTGAGGGGCGATGAATATTTTATCTTTCTAGCAAATAGTTGTAATGATTTTAGTACATCCATGTTTATATGTTAAGGGCCATTGAGACACATTGTGTATGATTACATAATTGTTTCAGTTTATCATTGTTTAATTTTGTGTAAGTAAATTCTTTATAAGTTGTACATTATTATTATTATTATTATTATTATTATTATATATATATATATGAATTTTATTTTGAGTTCCTGATAAACTTTTTGTTAGTCTAAATTTCTGATATATTAAAATTTTTGTTACGAGGTATATGCTGTCAGTCAAATGATAATGTGTTACTATCTCAATGATTAATACATATTAGAAGAATTGTTAGAATTATGGAGCTATATCATCTCTTAATTGACAATAAAAACTTGAAACAAAACTTTTAATATATTAGATACTCAAAATAGAAAAAAATCTATTAGAAATTTAAAATAAAAATAAGATATATATCATGATCTCAAACATATTTAGCCAAAATATATTTAACTATCAATTACATAATATACATGACAGCATCTTGTGCCAGAAATTTTTGGATTGTGGTGCCGTATGCGGTCTAGCACAATAAACAATTTCAGATCCATCAATTCTATTACTTTGTTTTGCTTTCTCACACTCATTCAAGAATGTTCCAAATGCATCTTCACAGTATTTCACTGCCTCCGAAACAGTTAAGTTCTCAGTTAGCTTGTGGTATATACTCTTATTATGATCCCCATTTAGAGTTGCTGCCATATATATCAAATCTTCTTGAAATTCACTCAATTGCGTTTGTTGTTCCGCGGAAGCAGCCTCTCGCAGTTTGACGGGGTCAGGCAATTTCACTGGAAATTCGTAACAGAAATCATAAAAAATAAACCAATCGTAATGTATATATGCACTATATAGTGACAAATATAAACCTATATATAGTGTTTTCTGTGTTTATATTGATTTTAATATATTTAACTAATGATTAGTTTTTACATTATTTAAGCGTGTTTTATTATTCCTTTTGCTAAAGACTAATATGAAAGTGTAGTTTGAATAATGTTAAGACTGGTTTTATTTTCATAAGTGACCAATTGATGTGAGTTTTCGAGTTTTATTGTATTAGGTTATTCAATAAAAAAGTGAAAATCTATCTGTTTAATAAGTAAAAAGGAAAAACGAAAGAAAAGATAGAGATATGACCTGGACAATCAGTACGTGGGGTGCTTAGAGATAAGAGATCTTCGAGTGTTCCAGCCCATGCGTCTCGCTTTGTCAAAAACTGAGGTAGATTGAATATTTTCTTAACAGTTGCTGGTATTGATGAATGCTCATACTGTGATGTTGGGAATGGCCCCGAAGGTTCGTGCAACACTATATACAACATAGTGACTTAATTATTACTCTCTCCGTTAATGTTTAAATTTTTAATTTTATTTGTAAAGTATTTATGTTTTAGAAATTAATTAATATTTTTCCAATTATATCATTATTTAAGATTAAAAGAATTAGACCATCTAAAAAAGATTAAAAGAATTAATGTTTTACTAGTAATATACTTTAATTTTTACAAAATCAGTGTAGTAGAGTATTTATGTTGTACTAGTAATTTAATTTAATTTTTACAAAATCAGTGTAGTAGAGTATTTATGTTGTACTAGTAATTTAATTTAATTTTTACAAAATCAGTGTAGTAGAGTATTTATAGCTATCCAGAACAAAAAAAAAAAACCATCAAATACTTCATGAGGTATCTAAAGGAGTAGAATGGGCAAAAGAACCCTATTTTGACTCGGATTTTTTAATAGTTAAAGTAATATCTATAAAAGGTCTATAAGAAATCATTTGCATGTTCCAATCGTATTTTCAAATTTCTTTAACTTTAAGATATGTATTAAAGTTTCTCTTAAGAGTGAAAATGGAAATTTAACACATAGAAGTTGATTAAGTAAATTAATATTATCCGTGCCTATTTTGAATTCGTCGGTGCACTTCTTATTGTGTAAACCATAAAAAAGGAAAAGCATTTTGATTAATCAGTCATGTGTTCTCTCTCAATCATCATACCTCATTTTTATTTTTCACATGCATGTACTTTGTTTTTCCTAACAGTGTATTCTTTAATGGGATCAACAAACTTAATTTTCATTTATATATCTTGACAAACATTTTGAGACATCATCCAAATTCCAAAGTCAATAAACTATACATATATGTTCATCATACCTTTTCCTGCCTCGATCCATGGAGAAATAATGATGGTAGGAACCCTAACACCAAGTCTATCAAACTGAAACTTGAATGGTTCAGGACCAGCAATGTCATCTGGGCTAGGCACTCCATCCACAGGGGTTGGCACGTGATCATAAAACCCGCCATGCTCATCGTATATAATCACAAACAACATTTCATTCCACTGGGGACTAGCTCTTAGTGCCTCATACACTTCTTTCACAAATTTTTGCCCCTCAGCAACATCATGGGATGGATGGTCATCGTTCGCTGGCAGTGATAACAAGTCAAAGTATCTTTGCTCAATCACCACGTAGTTTGGCAGTTTCCCTTCTTTGCACTGTTTCTTGAACTTTAAATCGAATTGATGAAAGTTGTCTATGTATTTCAATTTCCTAAGATTTCTGAAATTTTGGTGAAATTAAAGATTTATTTATCAACAGGTGTGAAAAAATAACATATACATTATATATTCGTTTTAGACTCTTATATAAACAAAAAACAATATTATATGTTGGATTTAAATATAAGTAAATTTAATTAATTATCTTATTTAATATTATCATTCTTAAAATATCATTCATTTAATTTTAATTTTATTTTTAATTATTATTATTTATTCGTAATAGTAAAGTCCAACGAGAGACATTTTAAAAATTATTTTATTTTCATTTAAAATTATGAAAATTAAATGATATGAACTAATTAATAACACTCTTATATAATGTGAAATTCATTATTTTTATTTATATATAAATCTAGAGGAAATAATTTGTTTGGATACCGATTGAAAATTTGTTTAATAGAGAAAATTAAACACACATTCCTAGACACAAACACAAAAATAACTCCCCTATTGCTTTAAATTTGAGAAAAATCTGTTACCTTCAGTTAAATGAAATGATTTCACAAACACAGCCATAATAACCACAATTTTGTTTGAGCACAAAATACAAAATATTTTTCATACAAAAGAAAATGTATCTTTATCCAGATTTTCTCTCCCTATTGTTTTTTTTCCTTTCATTAAATAGTTAAACCACTAGAATTGTGTACCATCTAACTAGGCCTAATTAGGAAAAACCATGTTCTCATGTGTATCATTCAAGCGTATAGCAAGAACTGAGCACAGAGTTTGTGTAACATATCTATTGAGTACATACTCTCAACACAAAATATACGTTCTTTTTTTTTTTTTTAGTTGAGAAGATTTATCCTGACTACTTAAGGCCCAGTCTGAGACGAGGTCGTCATAAAATAAAACAATTAAAACTTTGTTAAGCTGATTAATTTTTCTAATGACTATTTGAAACAAACATTTCTTTTTAAGTTCAATTGTGAACCAATTAATATAAATGCTACTTTACATTAGCTTTTTCATTAATAATATAAGAAACACTGGTTATGCCAATGTAAAGAGAAACATTCAGAATATATAAAATATAAAATAATCATCAGTTTTGGAATCTACATCTACATAATGAACATATGCATGTGCGAGTCACCGAGCTGTGTCATTTTTTCTACACAATTGTGTTGGTTTATTATTGGGATTTGGATCCAAATTAACGTCTAGTTTTTGTTTGATAGCTTCGCCGATATTCTCAATGTATCCGTTGTTGTACCGAAAAAATCTATCCATTACTCAATAAATGCAAAAGAGTTTAACTATAAAAAGATAATAGTATTTAAGAAGCAAACATGCATTGAATGAATACTTTATATTAAGATAAAATATACATTAAAAGAGAAAAATAATAATAAAATACATAATTAAGTATTATAAAAGTTTAATTTTATGTGATTAACGTAAAAAAAATTGACAGTTAATTAAACTTTATTTTAAGTATAATTTTAAAAAATTATTACAAAATTTAATAATATTAAATGTATGATAATTTATGATTAAATAATGGTACGAAATTATATTCTCAAAATATTCTAATTAATTTCTTCATTTAAATAAAAAAATTAAAGTAAAAAAAAACTATTTTTATAACTATCAAAAGATTTAATGGCAATAATAAAGATAGAGAGTAAGATGATGGCAAGTGACTGACCTAAAAAAAAGAGTGGATGGCGGGTACTGATAATATATTCCAAAGCTGAACCCATTTTCGTCCAAAGAATCGAATATAGTCTTCTGTGGCAAGCCTCCAATAAGTTTCTTCGTGTCCTGTGTGGTCAATCCATGCGACGTCGCAGAGTGCACGTAAAGCCGGTTCGGTTGGGTCGGACCGGGAACCGAAGCAAACCACCTATCACAAACAGCAAATTCCTTAACCAACTCTTTGTAAACCGGTAATAAATCCGGTTTATAGCCATTCATCACCGTTTCCGCCGTTGATCCCTTCTTTTGCTTTGCCGAATTTTGGGCAAAACCTTTCATCCTCGGGGACAGTTTATTTGCCGCCGAGGATTCACTCCACGGCTCGCCAAAAACTTGCTCGTAGACATCCTCAACCGTGTGACCTGGATCCGGTTCTTCAAACCCGGACTGGTCGCCGAAGTAAACCCGGTTCGAGTTTGGATCGAATGTGGAAACCTGGTTTGACTCCAAACCGGTGACCCCGTCAATTTCCCGGTTGAGGGACTTCATCCAACCCAACATGTGGTCAAAGGAACGGTTTTCTTGAACCAAAACGACAATCGTTTTGATGGGGTAAGGCGTGGCACTAGTACCGGAACTTGAAGACATGTTAATTATGTTTTTGTGTTGAGGTGGTGTTGGTTGATTCTCAAATGGGATTTGAATAGAAGCTTGGAGAGGAGAGTAGGTGGAGTATATATGTGTAATTATGAAATGGAAGTTGTTAATAATGATATTGGAAAGATAATGTTCATGATTATATTTCTTTAGTAATGGTTTTGTTGGAGCTCACGTGGTTTAGCTAGCTACGTACCACTATAGAAGAATTTGATAAAGATGTCTTTGACTCGTACTTTATAAGTTTATGTGGAGAATTCTTTATCGTGGTGGGCTCAATTTTGCCTAATTATTGATATAGGATCTACATTTTAAGTGAGATAAAATTATACAATAGTTTACATAACATTTTTTTTCTATCAAATCACTAATTTTAATTTACAAATAAATTACTGCATCAAATTTGGTCTTTAAATATTGACTTTTTCTCCTGAATAATTCTTTAAATAATAAAATTATATAAATATTCCTTAAAGTATTAAATATCTATTAATTTAATTTTACATCAATATATTTTATTCATGTATAGAAATTAATTTGATTTTTTTAATATTTAACAGATTATTTAATATGATTCTGATATTTTAAGCATTGCTTATATGATTTATTTATTTTAGGAATTATTTAGGAGAGATAGTAATACTAATTTGAAATTTTTAGTCTCAATTTTATTATTTTTCCTTTACTTTCTATGTCTCTTAATTGAATGAATTGTTGTAATATATTTATAGGACGAAGACGATTTCTCTTTCTTTAGCTTATCTTTCTTTTCTGATTAGATAGAGAGAATCTTCTTTTCTTGCCTCACCACTAATTGCGGGAGAATCAGAGTTTAGCTATGTTAATTATTAGCAGCCATTAGTTGTTTTCCCAAATATTTTTTAGTATTAGGAAAACATATAGAAAAAGAATTCTAAAGTTGACAAAAATGTAAATAGTAAAAAAAAGTAGTACTTAATAATAATAATAAAAAACCCAAGAGCACTCATCCATAAACATAAAAGAAATGTGTAACAACATTTATGGGAAAAAACAATATCAAAGATTTGGGACCAAAAGGGATCGATTAGCGGTAACGATTGAATAAGTTTTTTTTAGCTTAGATGGGATTAAAACGACGGAATGTATTTACACTACCACCATCTGCAAATAAAATATTAAGAAAAATTGTCTATCTTCTCTTTAACCTCGGGCAAAATAGGACCGGGGATGCTAATTCATACTTAAATATACTGTTGTCTTATTAAATTAAATTATGACACCTATATAATTTTTTCAAGCAATCAAGCCAACAATATTATCAAATTAAGTTGTGATCTCCTTTTCCTCGGAAGAATTCATGAAATTAAGTTTATTTGTGATTCAACTCGATTTAATTATATGAGATTAGATTTTTATAAATATTCAAATGAAGTTCGATCTAATCCGGTAATTAATGAATTGAATAATGAGTTCTATTTTTTTACTCAACTCAACCCATATCTCATAATTAAATTTATTATTATATATAAATTAATTATTAAATATAAAACACATTAATTTTTAGATCACATAATTTATTAAATTAAACTATTCATGTTTTTTTTTCTTTTTCTTAAAGTTAATTGTTGTTTTTATCTTTATCTTAATTTTATTTATATTTTTCATATTAATACTATAATTTATTTCTATTTAAAATAAAAATATCATATTAATATTAAAATCATTAATTATATTAATTAAATATTATCAAAATTTTATCTTTTTTAAATATATTTAGTTATTATATACTTATAAAAACTATAGATAAAAATAAATTATTGTTTAAATTTTTTTAAAATAAAAAACAATATTCATATTTAGTTAACCCAACAACCCTTTTATAATACACAAACTCAACCTGTAAAAATTTGGTCGATTAAGCAGTCAAAACTAACCCCTGAACACTTTTACTTTCATCTTCTCTATGCGGGATCTATGTCTATACCAGATTACTAGAAATACCTCTGTTTCTTCTCCCATCAAATTTAGGATTATTCCACCGAACAACTATCGCTCTCCCTTTTTAGTTTTTTCTAAATTGAACTAATACGTTCTAATAAAAATCAAATCAAATAACATACAACTAAAATCACTAACAAATCTATAATACAGATTCAGCGGCTACAGAGCATGATACACGCACAGGTCGCCGCCCTTATGAAATGCTAGTCGGCAAAAGACGTTGTCGCATCCCAGCTGCATCATGAAAGCCACGTTAATTAGATCATGTTTTTTATTATTTAAGATGTCATTCAAAGTATTTTAAAAATTTAAAATAAAATAAATATCATTTACAAATAAATAATTTTATAAGCAAAAATATAAATAAATACTAAATTGTAAGAATTAAAACGTATTTAAGCCATTAAAAAATATATCTTAAAGTTAATTTTTATTTTGGAATTTCCGAAAACAACATAGCTCGTATTAATTTACACATCTTTTATTAGAGAAGAAAGAGTGAGATTTACTGATTAAACCCCATTAGCATTAAAAGAAAATTTACGAAACAATTAGCGCAGGAGAAAAGAGACAGCTTGTGAAGAAATCGAGGGAGATCCAAATTAAGGGGATATATTGACGAAAGAAGAAAGATAAAGAAACAGACATATTTCGTTGAATTAGTAATTGATATAGGTTTTACAATTGCAAATTATCTTTCTTTTCTCTTTTTTTTTTTCTAGAAATAGAATTGCGTGACTCATACTTGACCTTGAGGGAGAGTTTAGCCACGCTAATATAGTAGCTTCCAATTGTTTATATTTTCTCAAGGAAGAATATTTATAATTTAACCTAGTTAAAAAAACGTATACTAATTGGGAACAAGGTCTGCACTTGGAACACAAAAAGTAATTGATGAAGTCAGAAGGAATGCTAAAATAGAAATACAAAACGTGCAAAAGAAAGTAAAAGAGAAATTGGAAACAATGAAGTTGGAACTTTTAGGTGACTCAAAATAGTTTTGGCTGAATTACAGAAATTTTTTCCAAGAGTATAATAGTTCCTGATCTATCTAGCTTTTCATACCCAATGAAAAATAAAGGAGAAGCAGTTGATGCACAAGCTTTTGCCAATCCACATGTAATTTCTAAACTTGTTTGTAGGAACTTTGATTTATATATGCACATTCATTTGTTTTTCTCTTTATTGCAAGCATGGTTGTCTATGTTTGTTCATGTTGAAAATCAAATGGACCAGGCACACGATGGGAACTTTGGGAGTAAAAAAAAAAAAAACTGATCATAAGAAAAGACACATGAAGGATAAATAAAATAAGTCAATTCTTTATATATTTTTGCTTTTTACTTTTTATTTATTTTGTGTTTTCATTTTTTATATATATATTTTAGAATTTTAATATGCGGAAAAATCTGTCAAAACACTAGAAAAAAAGTGAATTCATCTCCCATTAAATTATGGATTTATTCTATTGTAAATGTTAAAGATTGCTTACATTAATTAAACTTAAATATATTTTTTTATTCTAAATAAATATCTGATTTTTGAGTGTCTAATAAAATAATATTCTTATTTTTTATTCTTAATATTTTGTTTTAGTCCCTGATAAATTAAAAAAATTTATATTTAGTTCCTAAGAAATTAGAAAATTTTATTTTAGTCTATATTAATAACAAATAGGAAATATTTATCATCAATAAACACAAAATTTGTCAATATATTAGGGGCTAAAAATAAGTGTCAAGGACAAAAAATAATGTATTAATAACAAATGGAAAATATTTATCATGAATAAACACAAAATTTGTTAATGTATTAGGGGCTAAAAATAAGTGTCAAGGATCAAAAATAAAATTATTGTTTTATTAAAGACTCATCATAAAATAAAAATTTATTAGGAAACAAATACAAAATTGAATATTTATTAGGAATAAAAATATATTTATAAAAGCCTATTAATCATTTAAAAATTTGTAGCAAATTAAAAGAATTTGTGGCAAAAAGAAACAAAGTTAACAAAGGATCCTAATTATCTTAACCATCCAATTTGTGAAGGAGAAAACCCTTAAATGTTTGCAAGGAGGCCATGCAAGTGCTTTTTTGTATGTGTTTTATGGCATAGTGCAGTAACTATGAAAGATATGGGCGAAGGTTAAATTTTTCATATTAAATTTTCATTTGTAATTTGGGTATTCTAGAATTTTCATATAACTCCTCTTTTGGATCATACTATCTTACTATAGTCAATTCCTAATAAAAAAAAACTGTTATTATTAATTTCATAAAAGAAGTGATTCGTTTATCATCATCTATCTATATATAAACAAGGCCCTACCTTGCCTACGTGTCGCTATATGGTTAATCCATTTTTCCGTTCAAAAATGTCAACATCAATACCGACTTACGTGGCAGCTTTTTATGTTTATACGCTTTTTTTTTATTTTTTTGAATTAAAAAACGTAATTAATGCGGTATCTTTGTAATTAATGTGGTACCAATACCGATGCATTTCACGTTGACGTGACCCATTTCACACATTAATTGTGGCACCATTATCAAAGCACGTGCATTAATTGTAGCACCATTATCGGTGAACCAAACACGGTACCAATGACATGATCCATTTCACACATTAATTGTGACACCATTATCAATACACATGCATTAATTGTAGCACCATTATCGATGCACCAAATACGATGCCAATGACGTGACCCATTTCACGCATTAATTGTGGCACCATTTTCCCAATGTTTGCATTTTCCAAATACGTTTGTATTTTGTATTTGCTTATGAATTGAGTGAACTCGAAGGGTTTTCGTGATACACTCACATTTGCATCCTCTCTATCTTCCATTTTCGTTCCTCTCCATTCCTCTTCATATTCCGTTTTAGTTCCATTTTCGTTTTGGTTCCATTTTTGTTGGTCGGAACAACAACGATATCGTATTTGCGTTCCTCTCCATGTTTGCATTTCTATATCGTGTTCTTGGTGGAAGAACACATTAAAGCTGCGATTTTTATCTCAAAACTCCATGAGTGAAGGTTTATTTTCTTTGTTTCTTTACTTTACGATTTAACTCCATGAGCAGTTGTTGATAAACACACCAAAGCTAGTGATTTTTATCACAACTCTATGAATGCAGGTTTGTTTTCTTTGTTTCTTTACTTTACAGTTTAACTCGATGAGTAGTTATTGATAAACACACCAACGCTGCAATTTTTATCACAAAACTCCATGAGTGCAGGTTTGTTTTCTTTGTTTCTTTACTTTACGGTTTAACTCGATGAGTAGCGGTTCATAAACACACCAAAGCTGCGATTTTATCTCAAACTCCAAGAGTATATGTTTTTTTCTTTGTTTCTTTACTTTACGGTTTAACTCCATGAGTAGTTGTTCATAAACACACCAAAGCTACAACTATTTCTTGATGTTTTTCTCAATTTTCTTCATTTTCGTTTTTGGGGTATAATGAATTTCTTGATGTTTTTCATTTAAGGAATCAAGATGTTTTCTACAAGCAGCAAGAAGTCATGGGTAAGTGTCTATTCTCATCCATATTTTTTTATGATTAAAAATGAGCACATATTGTATGATACAAAAAAAGGTAAAAAAATATTGATAATGTGTCTTTTATTTAATTTAAGAAAAATAAAATTATAAAATTATGAGTGTACTCTAAATTTCTTACATGATTTATAGCTTTTTGAACTAATTAAAAATACACTTCTATATCGTGTTGTTGGTGCGATTTTGGTAGTGGGGTATGTGTTACCTCCTCTGTGCGATTTTTAAGTGGTTTTATGTACCTCGCATTTTCTCTGTTGACCTTTGTATGCTTCTGTTTATTTTTTTCATATTTGTTCATTAATTTTTTTCATATTTGTTCATGGTACACGTATCACTTATGCAGAATATTTTTTGTCTTCAAAATGTTTTTTTATGAAATCTTTGTGCTTCCCAGTCGTTTATGCAGAAGATTTTTTCACTTCAAAATGTTTATCATTGACTTTATTTTTGTTGGATTATTTGTGTTTCTCAACCGTTTATGCTAAAGTATTGTTGATGTTGTGTATTGTAATGGTTAGTTTAGGGTGTTGATGGAAGAAATTGGAGACCAAGCAGCTAGAATGTTAACTTCTAGAGCAGCTATATCAGACTACAACATCTAAAGCTAACTGAAATAAGCAAGTAACCTTGAAGCAATTGGATTAATCAACTATCAACTATCCTTCTACAAACAAGTCCCTGACAAGCGTTGTCAACTTACATTTATGGTTCTCTGCCTTTTGTGTTTTTTTTAATTCATTTTCCAAATATTTTTTTTTGCCTTTTAAGTTTTCATTGCTTCTTTTTCCAAGCAACATTTATTATATTTTGTCTTTTGCATTAAATGCGCATCATTTTCCCATGAATGGATGTTTCTAAGAACCATAATTGCATTTATTGTCACATTGCATTTATGGCTTTTGTCCTTTCTTTACCATGCGCGCTTACCCTTGAATTTATCTCTCCAAAAATATTTATTGAGCCGCTCCCGTCAATGTCAATGTGCATTTATTATTTTATGTCTTTTGCTTTTTCTTTGTTCCAATGAATCTCGCTTTGAAAATCATCAATGTCAATCCGCATTTATTATTTTTTTTTATCTTTTGCGTTTAATTTGCTTCAGTATCTCTTGAATGACTGTTTCTTGGACTGTTTGGATTGGTTGATGAAGAAGCTGCCGCCCGTATGAACAAACAAAGGAACTTCCACCCAAAGCGTTATGTGTTTGTTGACCTTTCACTTCAATTTTTTAGTATTCCATTAGGATATGAAAATAATCATAATTTAGACATTGACTTATGCCTAATTAGTAGGTACTTAACAATCAATTTTAAATATTACACTATCAACTTTAACATATTATTAAAACCAGCTTCAATTTTGTATGTTTTTGCCGTAATCATTGTCAATTTATTAATGTTTAATTAATAAACATATTTTATTCATATTTTTGTTAATTTTAATTTCAAATTAAATCAGTATATCATAATAAAAACATGATAAAAAACGATAATGTGCATAGATTAATTTCACGACCTTCGTCAATACTAGGAAAATCGTGACATGCACTATTCTTTGAATGTATGAGTATAGAGATTTAAAAAGAAAGATAGTAAAGACAATAGACATGATAAAGAAAATATGTTATTAAGATTTATGATTTTTTCACTTATGGTATATGTTATTACAAGATTTATTGACTTTTCATATTTTTTTATGTTTATCTTTTTAATTTTTCAAATATTTTTTTACATAGCCTCTAATAAAGAAAATAAATATCAACAATTACGGGAAGTGTAATAGCCTCGCAATAAATATACGACAGTATTCATAATATTTCTTCTAGCACGGGAAGTGAAAAATATTATCATTATACTGATCAACAATAAATATGGATGACACACGGAAACTATAAAAGGTTAGCGCTTAATATACTAAGTACATTATTAGAGTATATATATATGGATTAATAGACTAAATGTTTGCTGAGGTGCAAAAGATTATCATGGGAAGTGAAAAAGATTATCATTATATGATCAACAATAAATATGGATGACTCACGGGACAAACATACTACTTTCCATGTTGACGTCATAGGACATGTCATAAGTTTTTTTTATAATTGTTTGTTCGTGAATATATTATGTGTTTGTCATAGTACTTTGAATTATAATTTCATTAACCAATCTTATCAGACAATGTTCCATCTTTGTAATCTGAACCATATTACTAGACTATATGGTTATTTGTTATTTGCTTAAATATACAAGTTAATTTTTTTTATATATTCTTAAATATTAGTAATATTTAACATTTAAGAAATCTCAAATATTACTATAAACAAGTCTCAAGGACCGTCCTTGGGACATGTTGGATTGTATTTACCAAACCCAGTATTTTGTCATGGCCAACTATATGTTGCACTTTCACGAGTGCAAAGTAAAAAAGGACTACATATTCTTATTCATGATAAACAAGACATTGCAAAAAATCTACCATTAATGTAGTATACAAAGAAGTATATGCAAACTTATAAACAGGTATGCTTACCAAAATGTTATACTTACAAGTCCTACATTCTCAACCTACTACATTTTCCTTTAACATCATTTTCAACATGTCATTATTTAATTTACAAAATTTCCATATATAATACATTTATTTCTTTATGTTGTAGCATCACATAACCAAGACAATTGTTGGATGTTTGTTATTATATCACCTCCACTAAAGTATATTGATTTTAAATGTCTACTTTTCAGGTGAATATTGGTGTATGTAGTACCATTGTCGTACTTATGATTATTAAATGATCACTAATTGTATCCACAAATCTAATCAACTCATTTATCTCTCTTTATTGTGCAGCCTCTCTTTCATTACTACAACAACACCATCCAACAATCTACAATAGCATTAGGTTTGTTTGTATTTTTACTTTATGTTACTTTTTCTAAACATAGTTCAACATTATGATCATACAAATGAACATCGTTATTTGTTGGATCGAGTGGCCTCAGAATAATTAAGAAGGGGGGGGGGGTTGAATTAATTATTCCTAAACCTTTACTAATTAAAAAATTTACTCTTCTAAGGCTTTTACTATGTTGTTAAGAGAATGAGGAGTAGAAGAGAAACTTAACAAAAAATAAAAGAGGAAATTAAAATGCACAGCGGAAAGTAAAAAAGTAGGGAAGAAGGAGACAAACACACAAGAGTTTTTATACTGGTTCGGCAACAACTCGTGCCTACATCCAGTCCCCAAGCGACCTGTGGTCCTTGAGATTTCTTTCAACCTTGTAAAAATCCTTTTACAAGCAAAGATCCACAAGGGATGTACCCTCCCTTGTTCTCTTTGAACCTAGTGGATGTACCCTCCATTAGAACTGATCCACAAGAGATGTACCCTATCTTGTTCTCAGTCAACAACCCAAGTAGATGTACCCTCTACTTGTACCACAAAGGATGTACCCTCCAATGTGTTAAGACAAAGATCTCAGGCGGTTAAACCTTTGATACTTTGTGAATGGGGATACAAAAGAATTCTCAGGCGGTTAGTCCTTTGAACACTTTTGTATAAGGGAATGGGAAGAATCAAAAGAATTCTCAGACTGTGTCATTTTGAATTCTTTGACAAGGGAGAAGGGAGACACAAAAGAATTCAGGCGGTTAGTCCTTTGTTCTTTTGGAAAAGGGAGAAGAGAGACACAAAAAGAATTCAGGCGGTTAGTCCTTGGCGAATTCTTTTCGGCAAAGGGAGAAAAGAATGAAGAGGATGAATAGCACAAGTTTTCAAGGTTTGGAAAACCAGAAAACTTCAGAAAGCTTTTGGTACAAAGAAGAAGAAGAAGTTCAAAAAGATTCAAGGCTTATAAAGGATTGATTGAATGAATGTAAAAGTGTATTGAAAAGCAAATCAAAGCCTTGCATTTATAGACTCTTCATGTCTGGCCAAGAGGACCATTTAGAAGAGTTATAACTTTTAGAAAAACTTAAAACCAATTTGATAAAGTCAAAAACCTTTTGAAGAGTTACATCTTTTGATTTATTCAGAAACAGTCACTGGTAATCGATTACCAAATCAGTGTAATCGATCACACAAAGCTTTTGTGTGAAAGGATGTGACTCTTCACATTTGAATTTGAATATCAACGTTCAAAGGCACTGATAATCGATTACCAAAACATTGTAATCGATTACAGTCTTTTCGAAATTAATTGGAACGTTGTAAATTCAACTTGAAAACTTTTTCAAATCCATTTTGCTATTGGTAATCGATTACAACAATCTGGTAATCGATTACCAGAAAGTAAAAACTCTTTGGTAAACATGTTTTGAGAAAAACCATGTGCTATTCAATTTTTGAGAAAAACCTTTTCATACTTATCTTGATTAAGCATTCTCTTGATTCTTGAATCTTGATCTTGATTCTTGAGATCTTGAACCTTGAATCTTGATTCTTGACTCTAAACTTTCTTCTTGAGTCTTGAATTCTTCTTGATTCTTATCTTGAACTCTTGAATTGTTCTTGATTCACTTGAGTTGTTCTTTGATTGATCTTTGATTCACTTGAGTTGTTCTTTGATTGATCTTTGAGCATTTTGTCATCACCTTTGTCATCATCTTTTGTTATCATCATTGTTATCATCAAAACACCTTTGAGTCACCTTTGTTCACCATGAAGCTTTGCTTCTACATTATTGAACTTTGCTCATGTGTTGGTAATATTCAAATAAGAGTTTGAGCCCGTGCATCGACACGGGCAAAATGCTAGTTTATTACTAATATCCATAAATTGTAGATGTTACATGTTAAGAATCACACTGCTTTTAATGATTATAAAAAATAATGCTATTATTGTTTATACCTCCATCATTGCTATTACTTATAAGCCCTCCATTTTCCAACTTTTGAATATTTTTTTAAAATATTATCCTCACCTGTGCACCTTTGGTTAATTAGATCTTGACAATGATAGGTATAGATAACAATTTCTCACCATAGTGTTCATCGTCTCAAGGGATCTTTTTGTTTCTCCCTCTCATGTGTTTTGTTATATATGCTATGAGGATTCTCGCTTTGTGTTGGGTTGAGTCCACATGGCATCATAAAGGTAGAAACTGAAAACTCCATTACTTCGATTTGAGACTTAAGAATACAAGAATGGAACAATTTCATATGCTAATATGCATATCCTTGTTGATAATGTAGAATGCACACTACTAGAAAAACCCTCTTTTACGACGCACATTTCACATCGACCCTTTGAAACTGTTTTAGAAGAATAGGCGGTGGCAATTTTGTAATTATGGTGTGCGACGGTGAAACAAAACTCATCTTCATATGAATCTTACAATGATGAGTCCAGCTATGATCGTCGTTGAAATGAGAAATTCACGTTTTTCTATTAACACTGTCGTGGTATGCGCTGTCAATTAAATGACTAACCCTTGTACTTGAAGTCACTCACAGATCCTCCTGCCCTCATTCATGCATAAATTTACATTTTCCCCCTCACTTAGCTCATGCCATTCATCACTTGTCGGGCGTCATGGGTTTCTTCCAAAACTGCCCCGTGGTGGAACGTCCTGTGCCATTGTGTAACACCATCATTGTTGAAGGTTTGTTTTCAGGGTTTTATTATCGCCTCTAAATTTCATGCTTTATTGGGTTGAATGGGAAAGGAATTTCTATTCAATGTACACCCAATTCATATTTAGAACTATTTCATGGTATTTTAGCACTAGCTCTTGGAAAACGTGCATTTGGTTTTGTGGTGGTCAGCTAGTTGGAGCTTGTACTGTTCCCTCGACAGGTTCTTCTCTACCTAACTATTATACTTAATGTTCCCTCAATAGGTGCTTTATTGGTTTTGTACACCCAACTAGTTTAATTTGAGCTTCATGTCAAATGAATAATGGTCATTGATGTGCCATCATTTTCTTCTATTTTCTAAACCCTTTTTGCACCATTTTAATTATTGATTGGTCTTAATTGCCAATTAATCAGGCAATTTTATTATTTGGGCTCATTTAGCTAATTTGATGTTTTTAATCTAATTTCAGGAATTAATGAAACATTGGGCTTAATCCGGATTTTGGGGATGGACTTGAAGAGGGCAAATAAAGTAGCGCTTACCTTAGTTAATTTCTAATTAGGAAATTTCGCAATTTTATTTTATGTTGTTCAGTGTTTATTTCGTTTTGGGACAGAGTATTGTAATAGGGCCCAGTGACTTTGAGTGACTCTTTTTAAATAGCAGCATTGGGATTCGTGCAAGGCTATTTTGTTATGCTATTCATTATTCAGAGCTTTTGTTTTAGGGTTTTATGTTTTCTGCTTTGATGCTACTGTTCACGTAATGCAATTTTACGTTTTCTGCTTCTAATTACAATTTCGTTCTTGCTTCTTCTTCTACTCTCATTTACATTTGTGTTTCATTTACATTTCTGTTCATTTACGTTTCTGCTTCATGTTTCATTTGCGTTTTCTGTTTGAATCCATGGAAGGCTAGATTTTCTGGTGTTGTTTCCTTTTGAGGACGAAGCCCAACTCTCTTTGAGGTTTCGCTTGTAATGTGGTTTCCTGACAGTTTTCCCTTCACCAGTTATCCCAAATTCATGAATATTAATCAGTGCACGCTTCGTGTTCGATTAATTGCCTCTGAGCCTAACTTGCGTTCATGCTTAATGGACGAAGGGCTAACTGGTGTATGTGGTGCCTAATCACGTATTGAAAACCCTAAGTTGATTTTCGCTTAGTAAATTGAAATAGGGTTGGATTAAGTGGTTGACTGTTAAGGACGAATTCTCCATAACCCAGGATAAGAGAATGGCTTCTGAATCAGAGGAAACAACCCGTTTTTAATATTAGTAGTTTCGTATTCCAGTTTACTTGTTCTGCTCTTTAATCACAAAACAAACAACCCCCCCCATCGTTACCGTTACTGCAAGTATATTATGAACATTTGGTTTGTCACTGCTCGTTGGGAAACGACCTAGGATCACTTCCTAGTTACTGCATTTTCATGTTTATTTGATTCGGGTACAACCTCGATCAAATTTGGCGCCGTTGTCGGGGAGCAGTGTCCAAAGGTTCATAATAGCTAGCGTTGTGTGTTTAATTCTTTCGTGTTTTATGTTTAATTGTTAGTATTGTGTTAGTATGTGTGTTAGTGTCGTTTAGTATCTTGATATTTTGTTTAGTGTGTGTTCTGTTTCAGTTTTCCTATTGAGCGCTTCCCCTGTTTCAGTTTTGGGTGTTTTGCTGTGAATAGTGTTTTGCGACGGACTTAGCAACCATTCCTGCTTGCGGCAAACCAGAGTGGTAGTAGAAATCCCTTAGCGACGGATTTTAGCGACCACCCATGCTGAATTATTTGTGATTTTTTGTTTTAGTAGCTAGGGTTGTTATTTTTGGCTGAATTTTTTTGTGGTAACTTCTTTTAATCCATATTTTGTGGGAAAAATAGCTAGAGCCTTTAGTTTGGTCAGATTTGAAAGTTCCAAAAAACTAGCAAATTTTGTGTTTGTCAAAACTTCAAACGGCCATAACTTTTGCTCCGGTTATCAGAATCGCAATTATTATCTATGCATTTGGGGTAGAAAAAAATTTCCTACGCCCTAGCAGCCCACATAGGCTGGCTGAGGTCTCCATCGTCCAAAAAAAGCGATTCTGTCAAAAGTTTTTTATTTTTCAAGTTTTATTCACTTATTTTTCTTAACCTACCAATTTTAGCTTTCATAGTTAGACTTTGAATTTTTGTCTGAAATTTTTTGTGCTATCTTCTCATCATTTTATAAGGTTGCTCACAAAATTTCAAGTCATTTGGATATCATTTGAGGGTAGCTGTAGCTCAAACCTACACCTTTATTTACATGACAAGGCAACTAGTTGTGTGCATGCTGAATGTAGTGTATGACTAGAGGCAATCCATCTGACTTGCAACCCTTTGATCCTGAGATAGATAGGACATTTCACAGATTAGTTAGGCATCATTTTATACCTTTTGATCATTCTGAGCATTCCATTACTGGTGAATCTGTGCATTTTGTTATTGGTGATTTTGAACATCTTGATCTTGAGCATTATAATTTTGAGCATTTTGATTATGAGCATTCTGATTTTGCACATTCTAAGAACATGGCACAACCTCCACCCCGTGAGAGGACTCTAAGGGAAATGGCTGCACCTGATTTCACCTACGAAAGCTTGTGCATCCAATACCCTGATGAGGATGTCCCATATGTTCTTAAAACTGGACTGATTCATTTGCTTCCAAAGTTTCATGGCCTTGCAGGTGAAGACCCGCACAAACATTTGAAAGAATTTCACATTGTCTGCTCCACCATGAAACCCCCAGATGTCCAAGAGGATCACATATTTCTGAAGGCTTTTCCTCATTCATTAGAGGGAGTGGCAAATGACTAGCTGTATTACCTTGCTCCAAGGTCCATCACGAGCTGGGATGACCTTAAGAGAGTATTCTTAGAAAAAATTTTCCCTGCTTCCAGGACCACAGCCATCAGGAAGGATATCTCAGGTATTAGACAACTCAGTGGAGAGAGCCTGTATGAGTACTGGGAGAGATTTAAGAAACTATGTGCCAGTTGCCCCCACCATCAGATTTCAGAGCAGCTTCTTCTCCAATATTTTTATGAAGGACTTAGTAATATGGAGAGAAGTATGATAGATGCTGCCAGTGGTGGAGCCCTTGGAGACATGACTCCTGCTGAAGCCAGAAATTTAATTGAGAAGATGGCTTCCAACTCCCAGCAGTTTAGCGCCAGAAATGATGCCATAGTCATTAGAGGAGTGCATGAGGTAGCTACAAACCCATCTGCATCATCTGAAACTAAGAAGCTTGAAGGCAAACTGGATGCATTGGTTAACTTGGTAACCCAGCTGGCCTTGAATCAGAAATCTGTACCTGTCGCAAGGGATTGTGGTTTGTGATCCTCTACTGACCACCATACAAACCTTTGCCCTTCCATGCAGCAACCTGGAGCAATTGAGCAGCCTGAAGCTTATGCTGCAAATATTTACAATAGACCTCCTCAACCTAAGCAGCAAAATCAACCACAGCAGAACAATTATGACCTCTCCAGCAACAGATACAACCCTGGATGGAGGAATCACCCTAATCTCAGATGGTCCAGCCCTCAGCCACAACAACAGCAGCCTGCTCCTTCCTTCCAAAATGCTGTTGGCCCAAGCAGACCATACATTCCTCCACCAATCCAACAACAACAACAACCCCAGAAACAGCCAACAGTTGAGGCCCCTCTACAACCTTCCCTCGAAGAACTTGTGAGGCAAATGACTATGCAAAACATGTAGTTTTAACAAGAGACCAGAGCTTCCATTCAGAGCTTGACTAATCAGATGGGACAATTAGCTACACAATTGAATCAACAACAATCCCAGAATTCTGACAAGCTACCTTCTCAAGCTGTCCAAAATCCCAAAAATGTCAGTGCCATTTCATTGAGGTCGGGAAAGCAGTGTCAAGGACCTCAACCCGTAACACCTTCCTCATCTGCAAATGAACCTGCCAAACTTTACTCTACTCCAGAAAAAGGTGATGACAAAAATTTACCTAACAATTTCTGTGCAGGTGAATCTTCTTCCACAGGTAATTCTGATTTGCAGAAGCAGCACATTCCCCCTCTTCCATTCCCTTCTAGAGCAGTTTCCAACAAAAAAATGGAAGAGGCAGAGAAAGAGATCTTGGAAACATTTAGAAAAGTAGAGGTAAACATACCTCTGTTGGACGCAATAAAGCAAATTCCAAGATATGCTAAATTCTTGAAGGAGCTGTGCACTAATAAGCGGAAGCTTAAAGGAAGTGAACGAATTAGCATGGGCAGAAATGTCTCCGCATTGATTGGTAAATCTGTTCCTCGAATTCCTGAAAAATACAAAGATCCAGGTACATTCAGCATACCTTGTATTATAGGGAATAGTAAGTTTGACAATGCCATGCTAGATTTAGGAGCCTCTGTTAGTGTTATGCCTCTGTCTATTTTTAATTCTCTATCTCTAGGTCCCTTGCAGTCAACTGATGTGGTAATTCATTTAGCTAATAGAAGTGTTGCCTATCCTGTTGGTTTCATAGAAAATGTCTTAGTTAGAGTTGGTGAACTGATTTTCCCTATTGATTTTTATATTTTGAATATGGAAGATGGATTTTCTCAAGGATCAGTTCCCATCATTCTAGGCAGACCCTTTATGAAAACTGCTAGAACTAAGATAGATGTTTATGCAGGCACACTGTCCGTGGAGTTTGGTGATATAACTGTTCATTTTAATATTCTGGATGCTATGAAATACCCATCTGAAGATCTTTCTGTATTTCGTGCTGAAATAATTGACCATGTTGTTGATGAATACATGACTGATCTTTATTCTAATCTGCATGCCTCTCACTCTTCATGCATTGAGTCTGAAATTGTACTTGATCATATATCTGAATTTGATGCTGAGAGTGAATCTGAGAGTGATATTGATTGCATGTCTAGTGGTGGTGGTGTTTTACCTCTCGAGATTGATTTTCTAGAGTCAGATAGGACTAACCATGTTTCAGGAAGTACACATACCTCTGACTTTCTTTATGAGGTAAAGGCTGAGAAACCATCTCCTTCTATCACTGTCCAGCCGGCCACACCAGAATTGAAGCCTCTGCCATCAAATTTAAAATACGCTTACTTGGATGATTGCAAGAGTTTTCCAGTGATTATATCTGCCTCCCTTGCTGATGAGCAAGAGGAGAAGTTGTTGTCAGTTCTCAAGAAGCATAAGAAGGCTATAGGCTGGACCCTGGCGGACATTCCTGGTATTAGCCCATCCACATGTATGCATCGAATAAATTTAGAGGATGGAGCTAAACCAGTAAGACAGCCACAGAGAAGACTCAACCCGGTGATTCTTGATGTAGTGAAGAAGAAGATAACAAGGCTTTTGCAAGCTGGAATCATTTATCCTATCTCCGACAGCCAATGGGTGAGTGCCGTCCAGGTAGTCCCGAAGAAGACCGGCCTCACAGTGATAAAAAATGAGAAGGAGGAGCTGATTCCTACTCGGGTGCAGAATAGTTGGAGAGTCTGCATTGACTATAGGAGGCTGAACCAGGTTACCAAAAAGGACCATTTTCCCCTGCCATTCATTGACCAGATGCTTGAACGCCTGGCAGGTAAATCCCACTACTGTTTCCTTGATGGTTTTTCTGGTTATATGCAAATTACTATTGCTCCTGAGGATCAGGAAAAGACCACATTCACCTGCCCCTTCGGCACTTTTGCTTATAGGAGGATGCCTTTCGGCCTGTGCAATGCCCCTGGTACCTTCCAGCGGTGCATGATTAGTATTTTCAGTGATTTTTTAGAAAATTGCATAGAGGTGTTTATGGATGATTTCACTGTATATGGATCCTCTTTTGATGGTTGTTTGAATAGTTTGGAAAAAGTTTTGAATAGATGCATTGAAACTAACCTTGTTCTAAATTTTGAAAAATGTCATTTTATGGTTGAGCAAGGTATAGTTTTAGGCCACATTATTTCCAATAAGGGTATTGAAGTAGATCCTGCAAGAATTTCTGTTATTTCACAATTGCCTTACCCCTCTTGTGTGCGAGAGGTGCGATCTTTTCTTGGTCATGCAGGATTCTACAGGCGCTTTATAAGGGATTTTAGCAAAGTAGCCCTTCCACTGTCCAACTTGTTGCAAAAGGAGGTGGAGTTTGACTTTAATGACAGATGCAAAGAGGCTTTTGATTGCCTCAAAAGAGCGCTGACTACCACCCCCATCATCCAGGCACCCGATTGGACAGCCCCTTTTGAGCTTATGTGTGATGCATCAAATTATGCATTGGGGGCTGTCCTTGCTCAGAAAATTGATAAATTGCCCAGGGTGATATATTATGCTTCTAGGACTTTAGATGCTGCCCAAGCGAATTATACTACTACTGAGAAAGAGCTTCTAGCCATAGTTTTTGCTCTTGAAAAATTTCGATCTTATTTGCTTGGTACCCGCATTATTGTTTATACTGACCATGCAGCTCTAAAGTACTTGTTGAAGAAGGCTGATTCTAAGCCTAGGTTGATCCGATGGATGCTCTGGCTCCAAGAGTTTGACTTAGAGATCCGTGATAGGAGCGGAGCACAAAATCTAGTTGCTGATCATTTGAGTCGGATCGAACGTGTATCTGATGCAGATTCACCTATTCAGGATGATTTCCTGGATGATCATTTGTATATACTGTATAGTATTTCTGACTCTCTTTCTACTCCCTGGTTTGCTAATATTGTCAATTATTTAGTTGCTTCTGTTTTTCCTCCCTTAGCATCTAAGGCCCAAAAAGATAAAATTAAAAGTGATGCTAAGCATTTTATTTGGGATGACCCCTACTTGTGGAAATTGTGCAGTGATCAGGTCATTAGACAGTGCATTCCAGATCATGAGACTGACTCAGTCCTGCAGTTCTGTCATTCTTCCGCACTGGGAGGTCATCTGGGTGTTCAAAGGACAGCTCGCAAAGTGCTTGATTGTGGTTTTTATTGGCCCACCATCTTTAAAGAAGCGTGGAAGATTTGCAGCACTTGTGAGCAGTGTTAGAGAGCAGGAAATACACTTACATGGCGACAACAAATGCCTCAGCAACCTATGCTATTCTGTGAGGTGTTTGATGTCTGGGTATAGATTTCATGGGTCCTTTTCCTGTCTCTTTTGGTTATGTTTACATTCTCCTTGCAGTTGACTATGTTTCAAAATGGGTGGAAGCCAAGCCCACTAGAACTAATGATGCTAAAGTTGTTGCAGACTTTGTCAGGTCTAATCTATTTTGCAGGTTTGGAGTACCTAAAGCAATTGTTAGTGATCAAGGAACCCATTTTTGCAACAGGACAATGCATGCCCTGCTTAAAAAGTACGGGGTGGTACACAGGGTATCCACACCATACCACCCCCAGACCAATGGACAGGCAGAAATTTCTAACCGGGAAATCAAGCGAATTTTAGAGAAGATTGTGCAGCCAAGCAGGAAAGATTGAAGTACCAGGCTTGATGATGCTCTTTGGGCACATCGGACTGCCTACAAAGCACCCATAGGAATGTCTCCTTATCGGGTTGTCTTTGGAAAGACATGTCATCTTCCAGTGGAAATTGAGCACAAAGCTTACTGGGCAGTGAAGACTTGCAACTTCTCTATGGATCAAGCTGGTGAGGAAAGAAAGTTGCAACTGAGTGAGTTAGATGAAATCCGCCTAGAAGCCTACGAGAATGCCAAGTTCTACAAAGAAAAGGCCAAGAAGTTCCATGATAGCATGATAGTTAAAAAGGACTTCATGGTTGGGCAAAAAGTGTTATTGTATAATTCTAGGCTTGGACTCATGAGTGGTAAGTTGAGGTCTAAGTGGATTGGTCCTTTTGTTGTTACTAATGTTTTTCCTTATGGTACAGTTGAGATCAAAAGCGACTCCACAAACAAGAGCTTCAAGGTCAACGGACATCGACTTAAGCCATTCCTCACGAACCCTTCTTTAGTGGACGTAGTGGTGGAAGAGACTTCCTTACTCCACCCTACTCTTCCTCCACCATGACTTAGGGAGTTTTTCTTTTCCTATCTCCTTCTTTGCTTTTATTACACTTGTCCGATTCTCTTTGATGGTTTAATTGTTTTTAATCTTTTAATTGTGCTACATTGAGGACAATGTGTTGTTTAAGTTCGGGGGGGGGGGGGGGGGGGGGGAGTGTTCTTTGGTTTTGCTAGTTTTGTTGGTTTTGTTAATTTGTTAGTTGTGTTAATTTGTTAATGTTGTTAGTTTCGTCGGATTTTTAGTTTAATATTTTGGGTCAATTTTGTGTGCATGTATGACTTTGCATGTTTTTCTTTGAATTATAGGATATGTTCAAGAAATGGGTAATTGTTTTGAAAATAAAAGTTCTTGGCATTTTGTGACTTGAAATCCTTGATTCTCCTCTACATGTCATGATAGTTTTGAAAGCTCAATTTGAAAGTGATGAGTTTACCTTTGTGAGAATTTGAGCCATCCATCATCATAATCATTTGGTGTGTTTTGCCCCATTGATTGCTTGCACAATAGCCTTGGCTTGATTCTTGTTGATGCTTCCTAATTCACATGCATATTTGGAAATGATTGAGGCAATTTTGTTCTTATAAGCTTCTAGCCAAATGGACTTACCTTGAATTAATTCCTTTGATAGCCCTTTTGAGCCTTGTTTCCCTTTCCTTGTTTTGAAGCTCACTACAAGCCTTAAATGAAGAACCATGATATCACCATATCCTTAAGGAATTTTGGAGCTTTGGAATTGTTTTGGGAATAAGTGTGGGGGGTTTTTGTTTCATTGGATAACTTGTTTTGTTGGCTATGCTTCATGATGTATTTTGGGCCATACTTGATGTACATTGTATATTGGTTAAATGTTGGACATGCTGTGTGAAATGTTGTTTCTCAAAGGCTATAGAGTAAAAAAAAAATTGAAAAAAGAAAAAGAAAAGCAATAAAGTTGAGTGAATAAGATCTTAAATGACACAAGAATGATGAAACTCTTGGTTCTACTCTTTATGTTTAAATTTTATCTTTACTTCTTTTTATTTTCTTATTTTTTTTCTTAATATGCACTTATTCCCCATTGCTCCTCTATTCCTTTGGGATTTAGCCACTTATTCCATATTTCTCCATACCTTGTCCTTGGCCCCATTACAACCTTAAAAGACCTTTTGATCCTCATGTGCTTGTGTTTGTGGGTTGATTGTCAATTTTAGAATCTTGCCAAGTTTATGTGGTGTTTGCTTTCATGGGTGCTTTGAGGGTAAATAGTAGCCTAGACACTTGAGAGATAGAGTGTATATCTTGTGAGGCTTTATCACTTTTCATTCTTGAGCTGATTAACTATTTTGCCATGATTGGGTTGCTTGGATGATTTTCATGAATGTCTTGACTTTTTGGATCTCCTTATGTTAGATGTTACTCATTCCTTTCATTCCTTGATGTTCATTGAGAAATATGTGAATGTTTTTGTTTGTCTCTCTTTGATATCCTTGGATTTTGTTCTTTGTTTCATTTTGCCCAGGAGTGCAAAAGGCTAAGTATGGGGGGTTTTGATGTGCCATCATTTTCTTCTATTTTCTAAACCCTTTTTGCACCATTTTAATTACTGATTGGTCTTAATTGTCAATTAATCAGACAGTTTTATTATTTGGGCTCATTTAGCTAATTTGATGTTTTTAATCTAATTTCAGGAATTAATGAAACATTGGGCTTAATCCGGATTTTGGTTATGGACTTGAAGAGGGCAAATAAAGCAGTGCTTACCTTAGCTAATTTCTAATTAGGAAATTTCGCAATTTTATTTTATGTTGTTCAGTGTTTATTTCGTTTTGGGCCAGAGTATTGTAATAGGGCCCAGTGACTTTGAGTGACTCTTTTTAAATAGCAGCCTTGGGATTCGTGCAAGGCTATTCTGTTATGCTATTCATTATTCAGAGCTTTTGTTTTAGGGTTTTACGTTTTCTGCTTTGATGCTACTGTTCACGTAATGCAATTTTACGTTTTCTGCTTCTAATTACAATTTCGTTCTTGCTTCTTCTTCTACTCTCATTTACGTTTGTGTTTCATTTACATTTCTGTTCATTTACGTTTCTGCTTCATGTTTCATTTGCGTTTTCTGTTTGAATCCATGGAAGGCTAGATTTTCTGGTGTTGTTTCCTTTTGAGGATGAAGCCCAACTCTCTTTGAGGTTTCGCTTGTAATGTGGTTTCCTGACAGTTTTCCCTTCACCAGTTATCCCAAATTCGTGAATATTAATCAGTGCACACTTCGTGTTCTATTAATTGCCTCTGAGCCTAACTTGCATTCATGCTTAATGGACGAAGGACTAACTGGTGTATGTGGTGCCTAATCACGTATTGAAAACCCTAAGTTGATTTTCGCTTAGTAAATTGAAATAGGGTTGGATTAAGTGGTTGACTGTTAGGGACGAATTCTCCATAACCCAGGATAAGAGAATGGTTTCTGAATCAGAGGAAACAACCCGTTTTTAATATTAGTAGTTTCGTATTCCAGTTTACTTGTTCTGCTCTTTAATCACAAAAAAAACAACCCCCTCAATCGTTACTGTTACTGCAAGTATATTATGAACATTTGGTTTGTCACTGCTCGTTGGGAAACGACCTAGGATCACTTCCTAGTTACTGCATTTTCATGTTTATTTGATTCGGGTACGGCCTCGATCAGCCATGCATGGTTTTCTCTGTAATACAAGGCAAATCCTTCTCAAATTAGACTTACTATGATTTTCCTTGATTAGTGTACATAATGTAATAGTATCTATAGGTAGATTTTGTATAAACATATGCTTTTATTTTTAATTTAATCTATTGGTGATGACATGTATACATTAAAATCCATACAAGTAAAAACTTATCATTCATTGTATTGTTAGTTCAGACAGAATTAGTGATATTGACACAAAACCCTATTTTTTCTATCTATCAAGTATGAGAGAAAAATTATGAACTCAAGTAATAATTGATCAGTATCAGTAGCTATAGGTACATGATGGCTATGAAAATAAAAAATAGAAATTTAAAAATTACAGCCGACTACTTAAAGAAACTAACAGCTAAGTAGAAAGCAAATATTGTCTTTGAATCTTTGCTCAGCTTCCAGACATTGGTTATGTGTGGAGCTAATTCATTTCAGGATTCCATTAAATTTATTAGCTCTGCAGTGCACTGTGCACCTAGTTGGTTTGCTAGAAAAGTTGTTACCTAGCTTTTGTGTCTAGCAAACTAGTATTTTCCCTCTAATTCAATACCTATTAATTAGTTTGGGCCAGAAAAAATGACATCCACTTGTTTTTCATTTTATCCCAAGATGTCTTTGTCTTTAACAATGACTTGATAAGTGATTACTTCGACCATTCTGGAGATCAACAAACATTTTATCATTCTTTTGTGTTGACACATATTTGAAATGTTTCTATGTGAAAATGAATTCATTTGAAAATGTCTAAACTAGATGTTTGAAACGCTAGGATTAGGAAAATGAATGCAGCCAATGCTTCATATCTAGTCAGAGGCTTTGATCTTTCATCATAATCACCATCTTTTGCTTTAAGCTCTTGGAGTGTTGATCGATTCAACACCAAACACAAACCTTGTAGTGGTGCACATTTTTTCTGCACTTGAATCCTCATTATTTTGATCAACATGGTCATGTAAACTCAAATCATTCAATGGTGAAAAAAAGGAAGCAGAACTTAAATAAGGAAATGCTACTTCCTCCTTAGAGCCGCGACATATAGCATGAAGAATAGTATGGAGACTGCATGTGCCTATAGCTATTCCAGCACAATTGAATATGTTCACTTGTACAAGTACTTGGGGCAAGGCTTCTGTATGTGAATGCATCTTATTAGGATCACTTGGGAGCAATTTGTTTAGAAATTCTAGCTTAGGTGGTGTGAGAAACTCAACCATATTAAGGTTCAACTTGGCTTCCAAGTAAAGTGCACCCTCATCATTGCAAGTGATGAAGAGTCTTCTCATGTGCCTGCTACGGGGCAGAAAATGGTTAGTGTCTCAGATTAGCTTGCTTAAATTGAGCACATATATGAGAGGGTTGTGGGAACCCTTCCTTGTTGGGGTAAAATTGAGCTTCTCAGTCACTAATTTCATAGTAGCAAAAGATAAAATTAACTTTAATTATTTTTATAAGAAAATAATCTTCACTGATAGATTGAAAAATACTATTTGATGCAAAAGAAGAATATCTCATTCACTTCTAATATTTACTCTCATTTTCTTTTCCCTTTTTCTGGTTGATTTGTACGTAGTAGTGACGCAATCCTACCCCACAAGGACATTAGATAGAATACTCTAAGTAGATTGGGCCAGAGATGCAAGAGAAGGCCCTATGTTTCTCATGAGCCTTAAGGTAGATTTTGGGCCCATGGGCTAAGTATGAGCCCACTTATCTTTGTACATATTAGATTAAGGTTTCATTATTTTTTAGCCTTGTATTTTGGGTTCCATAATGTAGGTAGGGTACCCTTAAAATGTGGGATTTTTCAGCCCTTGTATTTTAGGGCACCTAGACTAGTTTTTGTATTAGGGGTTGTTTTGTAATTTCACATTCATTGAGTGAATATTTGATGTGTGAGTTGGAAAATAGATTTGATTGAATTGGGAGAAGCCCAATACAATTAAATTTTAGATAGGGGTGAACATTTGCTTGCTACACCCCATTGCCACATCATATAGTCACACTTTGTGCATGTCCTTCATGCTTTAGATGCCTCATGACACCTAAGCACACTTAGTGGAGAATCTTGGACTTGATCTTCGATTAGTGGGCTGAACCATAGCTAAAATTCACTAATCATAATTAGTGAAATTTTGGCTCCACAAATTCAATTTCAAATTCAAGTAAAATTTGAATAGAAATTCAAATTTTCCTCCAATTTTATGTGACACTTAGGCTATAAATAGAGGTCATGTGTGTGCATTTTTTCAACTTTGATCATTTGAAAATTAAACTTCAGAGTTCAGACCTCTTTTGAAGCACAAAATTTTGTGCTCTTTCTCTGCCTTTCCCTCCATTCATCTTCTCCTACCTTCAAGCTCTTATCGATGGCTTCCTATGGTGGTAAGCTTCTTCTAGACTCATCTTCTCCTTGAAGTGTCATCTCCAATCATCTTTCTCCTTCTCCATTCCGTTGCCATCAAACTTCAAGAAACAAATGACTCCATTGATGAAGAAGATCCTAGGCCTACAAGCTCCAATGGAGCTACATCATGTAGTAAATACTTAATATTCTACATTTGTTATAATTTTCAAAAGAAATTATCTTTTAATTGAAAAAATGTTGAGCATTATTACACCACTTTCTGTTTTACAATACATTATGTATCCTTTTTCAAGATATTATACAATATCGTTATGACCAGACACATAAAAGTTATCAAGAACTTTTCAATTTTCAACCAAGGTATTATTTCTTGCTTTATTCTTTGAGAATGAGGAGGGAAAACAAAATGAGTGGAATTCACTTAAGCTTTTAAATGTATTACAGAAAATAAAAACCGTTTTTTCCAAAAGAGCTGCATCTGAATTGCTTCTAGTTATAAAAAACTGAGCTTTTACATATAGATTTGGCTCGCAATATAGAAAGGTAATTTTTCCTTCTTTTTATTTTCCCAGAATTTGATATTTAGAAAAGTTCATTAAACTTTGGTTAATTTGACCCAAGTTGGAGAGTTTATTAAGGGAAAAAAAACTCACCTATTTTTGCCACCCAGAGAAATCATACTTGAAGAGAATTAAACTCCTTCTCACTTGGACAAATATCCAGTCCAGAGTAAAAAAAATGTTGAGAATTTTTCTTAAGGAGAGAAGAAAAATATCCATAATTGTTAACTCGTTGGTGAGTGTACCAATTTGTCACAAGTAGTAAAGTTTAAAATGAAAGTCCAAGTGTTGAATCCACATGGACTTTGGTTATACTTAAGTGATGCAAACCCAATTTTTAAGCAATGAAAAGAAGTAAAAGAGAAAAGGAATTGTAAGTGTGAAATTTGGGGGTAAAAGGAAAGGAAAAAATAAACAATAATTTAAATGCAAAAAAATGAGTTCAGAATGTAATAATGTTAGGGTCTAGCATGCCTAATTACCCTTGATGCAATATTAATATTTTTCTCTATTAACTGCTTTTTCAATTTCCACCCACATCTACTAATATGCTCAACCCTGATCCCTCATGATGAAGAGCCTAATTTATGTTTTCTCTCTCCCAAATCCCTTTGCAAAGATTGAATCATAAACAATATTAAGTATAAAGATGTATGAAGAGGCACAACAAAGTCACTTTATCCATAGTAATGCAATGTTGAGATGCCCTTTCCCAATTTCCTAGAAATTACCATTTCCCAATGTATAACCCCTAAAAATAGATGCATGGATGGCCAAAGCACACAATAAAGATGAAAAGCAGAAAATAAAAAATAGAAATTGAAATTGCATTAATAGATAAAAAGAGCAGTTACATTACAAAGGCGTTGGCTGCTAGACTCCCAACAGAGGGGGTTTAGCCTCTCATAGCCATGAGAGACTTTACACTTCAGAGGCTAATAGAAGAAGGGGAAAGATGAATAGTAGTAAGAAAAGGGGGAATGACTAAGAAAAGAGAGGATTTCCCCTAAGGGAGAGACTCAAACTTTGGATTTCTTCACTAGAGAGCTCTGAGACTCGGTGTGTCTTTTCCTTCTGCCTCCTACTTCTTTTATAGGCGTGAGGTAACTTACTTTTCATGCTAAATTTGTGCTAAGAACACATCCATGCACTAAGCGCAACTTGGGCTTTTCCTCGTGGACCTTCTCGCACTAAGCCTTGCTTGCACGCTGAGCTTGAGTTGCGTGCTGAGCGAGATTGCATGTTGCACCTGACTATGCACGCTGAGCGAGCTGTCCAATCCTTCGATTTTTTCTTCAAGGCTTTTTCTTCTACTTTTTGCCTTAATTTCCCTTCAAAACACTTAAATTCTTCTTCTCTTGACTTTTGTTGATAAAAAAAGCCAAGATGTTAATTTCTTTATGATTTACTTAACCCTATGTTTGGATGGAGAATTTAAAAATTTCTAGGAAATTCAAATACACAACATTTTAATTGCTTTGATTTAAATTCCTTTATTTTTGTAAATATTTTGTTTGGATGAAGTAATTTAATTTCTTGTATTTTAATTTCTTTGTTTGGTTAAATTAATTCAACTTAGCCTTGATTAGATTGTTAGAAAAAGTACCGCAACCCAAACCTTCATTTCCTCACTGGAAAAAGAAGCGCAGGCGTAGAGCCACCGCCACCGTCGGTTCCACTTCCGTTTCCTTCAAAACCAGCCACACTGATGGCCCCAACCAGCTCAACACTCACATTCATGACGATGTTGTTGTGTGCGAACAAATTAAAGCCATTGTCGACGATATTCATTTCGGTGAGCTAAGGCAGAGCAAGAGTGGGTGGGTGGAGAACTTGAGGCTTGAGAGGAGCGAACAATGTTTGTCCCTTGAGAGGAAAGACCGAGAGAGAGGAATGAGCGTGAGGAGAAATTGAAATTCTTTAGTTTTTAAGAGAATTTCAAATTACTCATTTTTTGTTAATTAAAATTTCCTGTTAAAATGACAAATATTTAATTTCCCTTTAAATTATTACCCAAACACTAAATTTAAAATAACAGATATTCAATATCTCATTTAAAATGAATTACTCTGTTAAAAATACTCATCCAAACACAGGGTAAAAGAAATAATAAAGTAAAGAAATTACATCCATTTGTTAACCAAAATTGACTATCAAATTAGCTTATATGTCACAGTTATCAATAATATTGCTAGATCTTCCCAACTGAATTGTGTAAACAAAAACAAAATCTGCTCAATAGAATTAGAATTTATGATTATTTTTTATTGCCCTTCAATGTATAGGCATATAATTTCAAATCCTTATTACCATGTATCCTGGAATAGCTTATTAGGGAAAATGTTTGCATCAACCGTTTAATGTCAATCGAAGAAGGATGATATTTTGCTCCCTTCCATTGTTTTGTTTGCCTTGCCACCCTTGGCACACAAGCTATCGGCACAAACTCCAAATCTCTTTCAAAGTGGACCTCATGTTAGAATACCTTGTGACTAACATGATAAAATAATCAAACACAGTCTACTCTACAACTATAACTTCCAATATGTAATCAAAATTGTATGACTCTTTCAACTATATAGATTCTGCCAAATCTAACATTTTTAATAGTTACATAACACACAAACTCAACATACTCTTTAGCGTAGCGTGATTCAGCAAATAGAACATATATGTGCAACTCGCAAGATGCTTCTGCAGTTACTAAAATCACCATGTTTTTTTAGCATTTTGTACACCTGGATTTTGCCTTGCAACCTGCCGCTCTTGATTTCTAGGTCCTATTCCACCTTCGTTCTTTCTTGTTCATTCCAATTAACCCTCAGAAATATTCTACTATATTAACATTAACCAAATAAAGTTAAAAATCAATCAATAAATAAAATTATTTAAAAATACACTGCTAAGATTGCATTTGCACATGCCTCACCTGAAACAAAATTATAGCATATTATAGTCCGTACTGTAGATAACATTAAGGAAACATACAATTTAAGGATTTATGAAGGATAAAAGTCGGAAATTTCTAGATAACATATGAGAAATATTTCAAATTTATACATGAATGAGATGAGATTAGCGATAATAAACACAATAGTTAACACGTGGGAATAATATAATTTCATCATCTGCTGCTACCTATACAAAAGCTTACGATCCTAATTCTTGCAAATCACTTCTTGATCGACGAAGAAAATACCCCCAAATAAAGGTTTTACTCTTTCTGTTAATTAACTTTTTCACCCATACCATACCTTACCTTGAGAATAAGCTACTTACAGAAAACACAAGTCGAGTTGATGATCCTTCTTCCAAAATAAATCTTACTTTTCTTCTCCCTTGCATTCTATACACACCGAGGGAAGTGAAACAAAATGAAATCAGCGACTGACAAGCTCAATTTTGTTGGCTACATAGTAGCCTACAAAATCCAACTTTTCATGACAACATTTTCCACTCAAAATTAGCTGCATTTTGACATTATTTGCCATCATGAGGCAACAATTTCATCAAAGAAAAGGTTGAAAAGAAATTATTAAAGCCAAAACTTGCCTCTTGTTTGAGGGAATGTATATATTAGCTGGTCACTAATTACCAAAATGAGGGGTTTAGAAAGTCATGTTTGGTTGTTGAGAGTGTTGGACAAATCTCTATTCCAAGTCGGGAACTTGGGATTTTCAAACACCCTCTACTAGTCAATTGTTGAAAGTGAGTTGATTCCTCATTAGGGTAAACATGTCACTTAGACATCATACTAGTTTACAAAGCACACTTCCAAACATCATAAAATTATTTCAATTGAGATGTCTATCAAAATATTATATTTCAATCAATAAACAAATTCTACGCATTTAAATGATGCTTGATGGACTGCAACCAAAAAAGCTTGTTGCACCGAAAGAAAAAGCTTTCAATTATTTTAGCTAATTGAAAGACATGAAAAATATGGTTTACAAAGATTGAACAAACCTATTTTTACCATAACATCATAAAATTCTAATTGTAGATATATTATTTGGACACCAAGTGCATGAGATTTGGACATTGCCTATCCAAATTTGAAAGGGTTAAAACCCTCTGAGTGCATACTTGAATGTGGTGGATCATAAGATGTCACTGCTTTCATGTTGTGTACTTGGAGACCAATACGAATTGTTGCTGAAATTTAGTCAAAATTAACAAAATACAATTAACCCATACGTATGAATCTACTGTAAACAATGTCTTCCTAAATGGGATAGGGCCATGCCTTTAATGAAAAAAAGTGAGATTTTCATGCAAGTCGGATAACTTAATCAAGTGTCACAACAAAGGGGAAACATGATCGAAGTTAGATGAAAGCATCATGTATAATTGAAGATTGTGAGAATGGTGTTGAAGAATTCTTACAATTTACTCAATGTAATGCACCATTTTTGCGGGGGAAATTTTTCTATCCATATGTCAAATGTGCTAATGGGAGCCGCTAATTAGTAAATGACATAAGATCTTATCTTATATGTGAGGGGATCGTTCTGAATTACAAAAAATGGATATGGGCATATGGCATGGGTATCGTCGGACATACCAATAGTCTCTCAGGCTGAGCCAGTTAATGTAGACATAGGACATCGTATAGAAGATATGATTTGTGATCTTGGGCAAGATAGTTGTTAACAATCACACACATCCTTGTATGACAAAATACAAAATGATTCAAAGAAGTCTTTGTATTCGGGGTGCACATCTTTCACAGGGTTGTCAGCGGTGTTAGCTTTGGTCAACTTAAAGGCACGATTTGGATGGAGTGACAAGAGCTTCACTGAGTTGCTTGTGTTATTGAAAAATATGCTTCCTGAAGATAACATGTTGCCAAAGAACCACTATGAGGCAAAGAAGATTTTATGTCCAGTGGGAATAGAGTACTAGAAAATCCATGCATGCTCTAATGATTGCATTTTGTACAGAAACAAGTTTGTTGAAATATGTAATTGCCCCACATGTGGGGTATCATGGTACATAGTGAACAATGGGGAATGCAGTGTTGATGCAATTGCAAACAACAACCATCCATCAAAGGTGTGTTGGTATCTTCCAATAATACAAAGGTTTAAGCGATTGTTTGCTAATGGACATGATTCAAAAAACCTTACATGGCCTGCAAACGGCAGAAAAACTGATGGATTCCTCCGACATCCGGTTGATAGTCCGCAATGGAAGGCAATCAGTCATCTGTATCATGATTTTGGGGACGAGCCAAGAAATCTAAGGCTTGGTCTAGCTTTTGACAGAATGAATCCTTTTGGAAACTTAAGCACTAACCACAGTTCCTAACCTGTTTTGCTGGTGATTTACAACCTCCCTCCTTGATTGTGCATCAAGCGAAGACAGTATATACCAGGCACCGAAGATTTCTCAAACATTATAATCTATATCAATGATTGAAGTGAGCTTTTGATGGAACTCAGGAAAATGAAAGTGTGGTGAATCCATTAGCTGGCAAAAAAGTTTATGATCGGGTAAAAGACATCATAACTATCTTTGGGAAGACAAAAAAACCATCATCTGATGCAAACATATGGAAGAAAAGGTCAATATTCTTTGATCTTCCATGCTGGATCGATCTTAATGTTAGACATTGTATAGACGCCATGCATGTGGAGAAAAATAATTTTGATACTTTAATTAGCACCCTTAACATTAGAGGCAATACAAAGGATTGTTTGAAGTGTTGTCTAGACTTGGTTGAAATGGGTATAGGAGACCAGTTGCATCCTATCTCACAAGGCCCGTGAATGTATCTGCCCCCAGCATGTTACACAATGTCAAAAAAAGAAAATAAAAGTTTTTGTCAATGCTTGTGTAGTCTAAAAGTTTCACAAAGATACTCTTCAAATATCAAGAGCCTTGTGTCCCTCAATAATCTCAATTTGGTTGGCTTGAAATCTCATGATTGTCATGTACTAATGCAACAACTATTGCCTGTGGCAATTCACGGTAGCTTGCTTGACAAGGTTAGGATTGCCATAACTTGTTTGTGCTTTCTTTTTAATGCTATCTATAGCATAGTCATTGACCCTCGAAAATTGGATGAATTAGAGAATGAGGCTGCCATTGTTCTTTGTCAAATGGAGATGTATTTTCCTCCATCATTTTTTGACATAATGGTTCACTTAATTGTTCATCTCGTGAGGAAAATCCGGTTATGTGGTCCTGTGTTTTTACGGGGGATGTATCCAGTTGAGTGATGTAACATCCCAATTTTCGTAAACTAGATTAAAAATGATTGTTATTTATAAATAAATAGAGTTTAAAAAAAAGATGAGATTTTATAAATAAATAAATAAGGAGATATATTTATTAATTAAAATAATGATTTGAGAGAAAATAAAAATTGTATTTTATTTATTTGTTTGATAGAGAATAAAATAAAGTTTGTTTTTATAAAATAATAAATAATAAATAAATAAATAGAGTAAATAATAGGTCGTAAATGACCCTAGCTATAAATAGCAACATGCTAGGTCAGTTTTCAGACTGATTCCTCAGCCTCCTCTGCCTCACAATTTTGTTTCTTCTCTCTTCTCCCAAAACCCTCTCTTTTTCCTGCAGGCCACCTAACCTGTCTCAGAAACACAATGATCTCGGACTCGTTCACCGTTGGATCGTCGTGAAATTTGAGCACTACATTTGCAGCCAAATTCCAAGAATTCTCACCGTTGGGAATTTTGATATCATGTTTGAGCTGAGAGAATACCTTTCGCATTGTAGCATTTTTCTTTCCCGCAGAAACCCATAATGGTCTCAGTAAAATTACGATCTTGGTTTTGTTAACCGTTGGATTTTCATAAAATTTGGATATTTTGTTAAGAATTTAATTTGTCACACTTTCACCGTTGGGATTTGCTAGATAATGTTCGAGGAGGGAAAAAAAGGAATCGCATGAAGACAGTACAAGTGGAGGTTTCAATCCCTCCTCTGTCTCTCTGACGTTTGGGAACTCTATCAGAGCAGTCGGAGGAAAAACTGGAGGAATCTCAGGAAACCGCTAGAGATGCCGTTGTCGCTGTCGGAAGACACGTGAGTCCGCTTAGAGGTAAGGGATATTGAGAATTAGTGAGAACATGTGTAGGGATCCTTAGAGATATCAATTGGAATGGGTTTTGGGGTATTTTTACAATTTTCATTTTATCCTTATAATTATTACAGTGAATTATATATGTTTGACAGACCAATTTTTGTGAAATTGATATGCTATTGTGTTGAGCGTGAACCCTATAAATCGAATACTTTTTCTAATTAATATGAATTGATGAAATAAAGTAAGGAGAAATTTAGAGAGAGATATTGATTTTGTATTTTCTCTTTTTTTTTTGCTGTTTAGGTTTTTATATATAATTTTTAAAAAATAATATCATAATTGAAACTGACCAAAGTGTTCATATAATTATTTAGAATTTGTGCATTGAAAGCTTACTTTGAAATTTGTGATTCAATATGATGTATGTTAGTTTATAGATATAGAGGTAGTTATTTATATTAATAATTTATGTAAATAATATTGTAGAGTGTTATAGTATGATTCCAAAATAATATTGTAGAATATTATGGTTAAATTTCATGAACATGTGTATGTTGTACCTTATGAATATCATTAGGAATGTTATGAGATGGTTGATGTGATGTTATGAGATGTTAAAGTGTGGACATGATATTCGATTGTGAATAAGTGGATGTGTTAACACTTGATGTTACATTAATTATATCGTGAGCTATGAATTATACAATAACCCGACCAGTGTTTATGCGCAGTGTTAAAGAGAAAGTGTAGGTTCCTAGTTAGGAATCAGTGTTAAATTGTAGCGCAATTGTGTTAAACATGTTTGAAACATGAGTGTGAGGGTATTGTATAATTCATGAGCAGTGCTTATAAATGAAATATGTGATGAATTGTGGAATAATATGTTGCCTTGAGATTATAATATTGTTATTAAGATTGAGTAAAAGTGTAGAGTAGAACAGGTGTTGAATTGTGAGATACGTGAAAACATGTGATGATGGATTGTGGCATTATGAGATGTGAAATTGTGAATGAGTTTTGATTGTGAATAAGTGTGTGATTAACTCTTGATGTGACATTATTTGTGTTGTAAGCTGTTAATTGTACAATAACCCGACCAGTGTTATCTTGAGAAAAGTGTAAATGCACAATGTTAAAGAGAAAGTGTAGGTTTCCTATTCAGGAACCAGTGTTAAAGAGAAAGTGTAGGTTCCTATTTAGGAACCAGTGTTAAATTGTAGCGCAATATGTTGTACGTGTTTAAGACATGAGTATGAGGTCGTGGGTATTGTATAATTCACTAGCAGTGTCTGTGTGCTAAGATGATTTTAGGGGTTGGACCTGAATCAAGAGGGAGAGGCCCTGATGGACTCTTCGGAGTGTAGGCCTTGGGGGTCACTGGGTTTGAGTGCTCCTTTAAGCCTATGCTGATCCCATATGGTTGGAGCATTCTCGCAAAACATCGTGACCCTGACTGGTCTCCCTATGATCTTACTTAGTGAGAGTGACTTGGCAAACCCATTGTGTGGTGTGTCTTGTTATGTACTCCTAAGTGCCCCAGGGTGATTTTTCACTGACATGGTACCACATTGCATGTAGGCTTGAGTCTTAGCATAATTGTCTCATGCGCTTGCTAATTGTTTATTATGAAATTGAGGTGTTATTATGTCTTGATCAGAGCGTGTGATTCTTGTGTAGTGTGATTGATGATTGAAAAGTGTGATTGATGGATGAAAAGTGAACTTTGAATGACAAAGTGGTGGAATTACATGAATTACGTGGAAGTAAGTTTTATTTGGTTTATATGATATGTATATCTAGTTGTCTTGTTTCTCTATTAGTTAGGAATGTGATAACTCACTCCCAGTTTGCTGTTTGTGTTTGGATCCTGTGATGATCTTGAACTTTGTGTTCGGGGGAGCAGATGACTAGGTGAACTGCTTTAAGGAATATTGTGCTGAAGGACGTCGGGACACAATGCTCTAATAAGATGTGACATTGGGATTCAAGTTTTTATGTTAATTTTATGATGTTAGTCTATTTTATTTCACCTCACTGATTTAACAAAATATTTTTGTAAATTTTGACGGCCTTATTTTGAGCCGAATATGTTTTTAATGAGTTTTATTTGGTAATTGAAGTGAATGTGAACCTTTTATCCATGTGATTTTGTTTACCAATATATTATATTTATTTATATATATGTCGGGGTAGAGGGTGTCACAAGTGATACATGAAGGTGTTAAAGGGTTATATCAAGAACCAATATCGGCCATAAGCCTCAATTGTCGAAAGGTACTTTGCTGAAGAATTTATTGAGTTTTGCTCCTAGTACATTGAAACAGTTAAACTTGTCAGTCTTCCTGAAACTTGACATGAGCATACACGACGAGTAAGGGTACACAAGGATACAATGTTGTCCCAATGAGTCGACATGAGGTGTCACACGCACATCTCTATATATTAAACAACACAACAAAGGTGTTAACGTACATAGAGGCTAAAAAAAATGTCACAGTTACTCACCCAAAAATGAACATGATGAAGGTGTTGCAAGAGCACAATAGAACTTTCATCAAGTGGTTTAGACAAACAATCTTTGCTGATGATAGTGCTTCCAAAACATTAAGATTGTTAGCTATTAGGCCAAATCTCAATGTTCCTACTTGGAAGGGATATGACATCAACAATTATTCCTTCTATATGAAGTCACAGGATGATAAAAGTTCTGTGCAAAATAGTGGGGTGAGTGTTGATGCTGATTCCGATCACTTTTACAGTGCATCAGACAACAACCCAATTCGAGCATCCATGGCTTACTTTGGCGTGATTCAAGAAATCTGGGAGGTTGATTATAGTGAATTTAGAGTGCCTATTCAGTGTAAGTGGGTTAATGGGAATACCGATGTGCATCAAGATCCATTGGGATTTACTTTAGTAGACCTTAACAAGGTTGCTTACATGGACGAACCTTCCATTATGGCAGAACAAGCCACACAAGTGTTTTATGTCCAAGATCCATGTGATTCAAGATTATCGGTGGTTCTACAAGGAAGACCAGGTGGTATCAATCACTATAATGATGATTCAACACTTGACATTTGTGAGACGCATGCTTTTTCTCAATGAATTCCTTGAATCAATGAAGATCATGACGTGGATGATGTACATGCAAATCATAATGTATTATCTTTTTTCATTATTTCTATCAAATAGTTTTTTTTCCTGCAATTTAGAATTTGTTTCGTATTCACTATATGTTTAATAGATGTACATTACTAATTATTAATTTTATTTGCACAGGGTCATGGGCAGACCACCGAGGTCTCCTTTGCATTCAGATGGTTAGATAGAGGCTACATCCAAAAGGAGTAGACAATCGATACAGCTAAGAAGCTTGACTTTAAGAACCTTCGATCAGCCAAGACCAACAGTTAAGAAGCTTGACTTTAAGAACCTTTGATTAGGCCCACATAAAGAAAAGTTGCACAACTATTTGGGGATCTTATCTCGAGAAAAGATTCCTATTGTAGATAGCAATTGGAAAGATGTATCAGAATCTCTAAAGGACTTAGTATTGTAAGCCCAGTAATAGATGGTGTATTTAATTTTCTGTTATATTTAAATTTAAAATGTTCACATTGATTAAATGTAACGCAGCATTATGCTATGCAAGCCAAATTTGATATCCCGGAAGCACCAAATTTCAAAAAGAAGGTCATGTTAATGGTGGTGACAAGAAGGAGGCAATTTAAGTCTACCCTGACCAGCAAATTTATGTATGCTAACACTGACGAGCAACAAACACAGGATCCTTCATCAAAGTATGATCTAGATCCCGAAACTTAGAAAGAACTTGCTGCAACTCGCCAGACACCTAACTGGAAGGTTAGGCGTGCATGCGTTTAACTTTAAATATCACTTCTCCAATATACCATTTCATTTGAATTCAATTGATGAAAATTATATATACGCCATGATAGGGAATCAGGAAAAAGTCATAGGCAATTCAAAAACACAATGACTACCCTCACGTACTGTCTCGTGGGGGTTATGATTTTCTTGAGAAGAAGCTATTAGACGAGAAAAGGGAGACTACAGGAGGAAGCAATGCTGACTGAGAATACAAGATTTATTGATGACCCCCATCTCCAATTGAAAGACATGTTATGTGGAAGGTGGTCCGCACGAAATGTTATGGCCATATGACATCTCAGTCAGCACAAGAAATATATGATAAAATAGTGAGTTAATGCTTAATATTGAATTTGAATGTTTTTTAAATTTAATACTAACAACGACCTCATTTGATGTTTGTCTATGTCATCCTTCATGTAAGATTCCTTAGAAGAGCATACTACATAGGGTAGCTTTGTTCCTCATGGTCGTGATGACATACTGAACACTGTCATTGGGCGATCGAACCATGGAGGTCATGTTCATGCGATAGAGTCTAGTGTGAAGATTAGTCAATACTATGGAAGGGCATCACGTGGCTCTAGCATCTTCTCCACATCCGTTAGCCAACAACAGTTGGCTGAGATAATTGGAAGCTTTAAGGAATAGTGGAGGAATGAGATTATCAAAAACCTTATGAAAGAAACAAGGAATCAGATTGAAGAAGAAAATTGAAGGAGCCTTGAGAAAATGAAACAAGAGTTGAAAAAGGCTATAAAAATTGAGTTTTCACTAAGGGGATCATAGTACTCACCCCCAATTCAGGCAGACATACAGAAATTGGTGCACGTGTGAGCACAAACTGGAGTAACGCTGAAACTAGTGTCAACCCATCAGGGGAAGAAGATGTTGCTATTGTTATACCGATTATGGGATTGTATGTGCAACGTGATCATTCTACACACTTGGTGGCCTTGGGAAAAATATATGAGGGTGATGCAATCCTACCCCGCAAGGGCATTGGATAGAAGACTCCAAGTAGATTGGGCTAGAGATCCAAGGGAAGGCCCTAGGGTTCTCATGAGCCTTAGGGTAGATTTCGAGCCCATGGGCTAAGTATGAGCTCGCTTATCTTTGTAAATATTAGAATAGGTTTTTCCTTCGTTTGGGCCTTGTATTTTGGCCATTCTAGTAGTATAGGGTTTTAGCCTTGTATTTCGGGGCATTTTGAGTAGTCTTTGTAGTAGGGACTTTTTTTGTATTTTCTTGTTTTTTGTCATATGGGTGAGCTTAGCTATTATAGGGGGTGTGTAGCTAAGCTCTAGCTTCTCATCTCAAGGAGGTGAACTTAGCTATTAGAGAGGTGTGTGTAGCTAAGCTTTAGCTTCTTTAGGAATCTTCTTAAGGAAGCTTCTCAAGGAGGTGAGCTTAGTTATGAGAGGGGTATGTGTAGCTAAGCTCTAGCTTCTCAAGGAAGTTTTCTCAAAGAAGCTTCTAAAGGAAGTTTTCTCAAGAAAGTTTCTCAAGGAAGCTACCTAGTCTATAAATAGAAGCATGTGTAACACTTATTGTAACTTTGATGAATGAGAGTCTTGTGAGACATAACTCAAAGTTCAACTTCTCTCCCTTTTTCTTCCTTCAATGTCGTGTTCCCTCCTCTCTCTTTCTCTCCCTCTTTCTTTTCCTCCATTGAAGCCTCCTCTCCAAGCTTCTTATCCAAGGCTCATCTTGGTGGTGAAGTTCCTTCTTCCATGGCTTATTCCCTAGTGGATGACGCCTCCTCTCACCTCTTTTCCTTTGTCTTTCGCTGAATCTCCATGGTGGAAAACCACCATTAAAGGACCTCATTGAAGCTCAAAGATCCAGCCTCCATAGAAGCTCCACAAGCAAGCTTCCATCAGAGGGTGGGTCCACCATACACACTATGGCTTATGCAGATGATGTGGTAAGGGTAAGTGTTGAAATTTTTTTCGATGGTGATGCTCAAGTCTCATTCCCGATGTCAGAAATACATATGTCAGGCAAGCCCTTGAGACATTCATTGCATTGCCGACCTAGCTTGTGAAACTTGTATCACATGAGGTAATGTTTATTTTGTTTTACATGAAGTAACACAATGGTTGATTGATATAAATTAGTTACCAACATCAGTTTAATTGTTATTTTCATTAACCATATAAGATTCAGTTACTACTCCAAACAAAGTGGTTGTACCTGTTCGAAGGTCAAATGATGTTGCTGTAGATGATCCCTTGCGTCAGCTGATTAAGAGCCTTTGTGATATTTATGATAAGCCTATTGAATTGTTGTTTGATGGGACTAAATTTCGGATTCTAGATGTATATGCATCCGTCTTCCTAGCATATGTTGATGTAAATGAAATAATATTAGGTCACAAATGTTTGAACAATGTAAGTAAATTCCTTATTTATTGACTACTAATAATATTCGTTATGATATACATGATCATTGTATTTAATTTCAAATTTTATTAATAGGTTTATGGATGAGTGGAGTTCAAGCTTGGGTCATGTTTCTGTGTATGGATTCTTTGAGCCTCAGTCCATACACAATGCAAAGGATATACGTGGTGAATCTCAACAATACATTGAAACATGGGTTAACGAATCCCAACAAGAGGTTTACCTAGGAGCTTACTTAAATCAGTAAGTTAAATTTATGAAATGCCTGTAAAAAATGTTTATGCTATACGTATGTAATTCATTTGAAATTTAGGGCCCATTGGCTGCTGGTTGTTTTGTGTCCTATGAAGGATGTTGTCATCTGGTTCTGTTCATTATGTAAGAAGCCTGATATTCATATCAAAGCTGCTATTGACAAGTTAAGTTTTAATATATAACTCATTTAATGTGACCTTATTAAACATTGATACATAAATAGTTTGTCCTTGTATATACGTTGATGTTTTTTTTTTGTAAGTTGTGCAATGAACACATTAAAGACTACTTTGCATGGTCATACTGATCAAGCTGCACCTAAGTGAATTGAAGTCAAGGTTAGTCATATAATGAATTTTTATTTTGTATTGCTGATATTTTGTAACTTTGTAATGTACATTGTTATGTAATAATTTTTCATATTAAATGTAGAGTCACATTCAAACCGGAGGCTATGTGTATGGCTATTACGTCATGCATTGGATGTGGAACATAGTAAGTGGGGAGTTGAACATTGATTGGACCATGGTATATTTACATGTCCAAATTCCTTATTTGTTGAGTATCATTTGTAATTCATTTTATATCTACGTCACTAACTTCTATATATTATAACCTGTAGTGGTTTGGGGATGACACGTCGTTAGACAAGGAGACCATGACAACAATTTGCAAGAAACGGGCATCATATTTTTTAAAAGTTAAAATCATCTGATGTAGAAAGTTAAACATGACATAGGAAGAACGAATGTACTGTATTCTATACAATTGTTTAAATATTGTAAACAAGTTTGTACTATTATTGACAATTATGTGTCAATAAATATAGATTATTGTGAGGTGCCTTCCTTGATTGCCACTATTTCAAGTTTCTGCTCATATTTCTATCCATGTATTATGAAATTGTGATTAATTTGTCATAGTGATTTCCCTAACGAACATAGCTAAATGATTTGAGCCTATTCTGAAGCTTGTTATTGGCCTATGTGATGTAGCTCCATGTGGAGATTGTAGGGCTTGGATCTTCTTCATCAATGAAGTCTTTTGCTTCTTGAAGATGAATGGCAGTAGAATGGAGAACGAAGAAATATGACTGGAGGCGCCACTTCAAGGAGAATATGAGTCAAGAAGAAGCTCACCACCATAGGAAGCCATAAATAAGAGCTTGAAGGTAGGAGAAGATGAGTGGAAGGGGAGGGAGAGAAGGAGCACAAAATTTTGTGCCTCAAATGATGTTTGAACTTTTAAGTGTAATTCTTAAATGATCAAAGTTGAAAAATGCACACACATGACCTCTATTTATAACCTAAGTGTCACACAAAATTGGAGGGAAATTTGAATTTTTATTCAAATTTCACTTGAATTTGTGGAGCCAAAATTTCACTAATTATGATTAGTGAATTTAAGATATGGTTCAGCCCACTAATCCAAGATCAACTCCAAGATTCTCCACTAAGTGTACTCACGTGTCATAAGACATGTAAAGCATGAAGGACATGCACAGAGTGGTGTGACTATATGATGTAGCAATGGGGTGTAGCAAGCAAATGCTCACCTCCCCCTCAAAAATTTAATTGGATTGAGCTTCTCCCAATTCAATTAAATTTATTTCCCAACACACACATCAAATATTCATTTAATTCAAGTGAAATTACAAAACTACCCCTAATACAAAAACTAGTCTAGGTGCCCTAAAATACAAGGGCTGAAAAATCCTACATTTCTAGGGTACCCTACCGACATTATGGAGCCATAAATAAAAGGCCCAAAAATAATGAAACCTTAATCTAATATGTACAAAGATAAGTGGGATCATACTTAGCCCATGGGCCCGAAATCTACCCTAAGGCTCATGAGAACCCTAGGACCTTCTCTTGCATCTCTGGCCCAATCTTCTTGGAGTCTTCTATCCAATGCCCTTGGGGGGGGGGGGGGGGGTAGGATTGCATCATTCCCTCCCCCTTGAAAAGGATATGACCTCAAATCCAGAGGTTCTTGAAACTTTGGGTTTCTTCCCTCAACACCTCTAAAAAGAATAAATTAGTGGAGTTTGGTATGTTAGAGTAAGGTAAGGTTTGTAAACCCATTTTATGGGCATCTTCCCATGAGGGAACATGGTTCCTCACCAACTCAATGAGTGGTGCTACAAGTATAGAAAATATGAGATAAACCTTTTGTAAAAGTTTGTTAAGTCATGGAAGCCCCAGATTTTCCTTATACTTGGTGGAGTAGGCCACTCAAGAATGACCTTTATTCTCTCAGGGTTCGTGGGAACCACTTGATCATTATTTAAAAAATTAAGGAAAGTAATGCAACAAAAAATACTTTTTTTTAGTATTTTCATGTTGATTATTCCTACCAAAAAGTATGACAAACCTAAGGTGTCCCATATGAGCACCTAAGTTTGTATTGAAACTTAAAATAAGAAAAAACCTACCTAATGAGTCCCTATGTATGTGAATCATGATGATGTTGGATGCATAGGTGATTTTACAAAAGAGGGTTGCACCACTCAACTCATTCATCATACCACCTATCATAGGGATTTGGTGCCTCATAATACCTATTTTGGGCACCAACAAAGCATAAGGAGTTAAACTCTTACAAACTAAACCCTCATCCAACAACTCCTTTACTTGAGGAATAACCTCAAGCTCAAGAGCTATGGCAGTGCTAAGGGATATTTCCCATGATAGGAGAAGGTAGAAAGATTGTTTAAGAAAGAGTGCTCTTTTGTTATCACCTTTTGTTGCAAAATGATTTTCCTTCTTCACAATCTTCTTGGAGGAATCCTTTTCCTCTTTTTCCTTCCCCTTGTCCTTTGAAGACAAGGCCTTACTATCCTTCTTTTTCTTTTGTTTTTCTAGTTTTTCTTCTTCATTCCTCTTATCTTTCATAGTTAGTTGATCTTTGGCCACCCGTGAAGGTGTTAAAGGATGCAACACAAATTTAGTGCCAAGATGAGTGAGGGTAATCTCATTAGTTAGACCATTGTTATCTTCCTATAAAATTGCCATGGTCTTCCTAAAAGAATATGCCCTGCCTCCGTGGGAACTATATCACAATTAACTTCATCCTTATATGTCCCAATGGAGAAAGGTACCTTCACTTGTTGGTTAACTATCATTTCCCCTTTCTCATTGAGCCATTGAAGTTTATAAGGTTTTGGGTGGGGAATGATAGTGAGGTTCAACTTGGAAACCAATCTTGTGCTACAACAATTGAAACAAGATCCCCTATCCATAATGAGAGAACAAGTTTTATCTAAAATTTTGCATCTTGTATGAAAGATGTTATCTCTTTGGGATTGAGATAGATCACAAGATTGACCTCCAAGGAGCCTTCTAACCAATGGGAGGTCACCTTCTTCATGGGGGTAGACTTCTTCACTAGACTCTTCACCCCTTACTTCATCTTCACTTCCACTAGAGGAAGGGGAAGAAGTAGTCTCCTCTTGACTACTATAAATTTCTTGACCTCTCATAATTATGGTTTTCTTTGTGGGGCATTGAGAGGCAATGTGATCTCTCCCTAGACATTTGAAGCATTTAATGTTGCTAGTCCTTTCTTGGGAACTAGTCTTAGGGGTGAATTTCTCTATGATCTTACCCTTATCTTCCTTGGGTTTTGAAGGTGCAACCCCCAAAATTCCTTGGGCTTGGTCCTTCCTTGGATGAGAATGAAAGCCATAAGATTTTGAAGAAGACTTTCTTTTAAGTTGTTTCTCCGCTCTTATACAAAGTTGGACTAGCTCATCTAGGTCCCTATATGGAAGGAGTTCAACCTTGTCCCTCACTTCCATATTAAGTCCACTAAGGAACCTAGCTATGCTTGTTCTTTCCTCCTCCCTAAGTCCATCTCTTAAAAGGAGTAGTTCCATTTGTTGTCTATATTCTTCAACACTCATACTCCCTTGTCTAAGCCTTTGGAGATTGTCCATAAGCTCCCTTTCAAAGTAGGAGGGAATGTGCCTCTTCCTAAGGGCACTCTTAAGATCATTCCAATACTCTATTGGAGGATCCCTATGAATCCTTCGTTCCCTAACAAGTGAAGTCCACCAATAGAGGGCATACCCTTGAAAGCTAAGGGTAGCTAATGGAACTTTTCTCTCTTCACTTATATGATGGCAAGCAAAGAGTTGTTCAACCTTTATTTCCCAATCTAAGTAGGCCTCAACATTATCTTTTCCATCGAAATATGAGAGACTAATGTTAACCTCTTGAGGCCTTCTATCCTTTTATCTTCTTTGGGAGTGATGTTTAGAATGTGAACTATGGCGCCCTTTATAATAGTCACTAATTTCTTCACTTAAACTCTTGCAAGAATCATGACTACTATAGGAGGCATGTTTTTCTCTTTTCATTTCTTTCATTATTTTCTTCTTTCTTCTTCTCTTATTTGTTCTCTCTCATCTTGATTTATTTTTACCCTCTCTTTTCCTTTTTACTTTCTTACTAGTTTTTCTTTCCATAACTTGAGGGAACTAAACTCATCTAAGATTCTAGATAGAGGATCCTTATGACTAACACTAGATGAATAATGACTCATGTTGGTTCCTAAGTTGTGGTTCTTTCTTGTTGGGGGTTTGTAAAAGGTAAAATCTAGGGTTCAAAAGAACTCAAGATAAGCATGATAAGCAAGAATAAAGTATTATGTAATTACAAGATAAACTAGGTGTGACTAGTAAAGAAAATAAGCAAGAAATGTAAACTAGGCGGATCCTAAGAGTGTATGGATGACCACATTTAAGGTTCCCAACAAAACACTCACTATTCTAAGAGAAAATTGCCTGAAATTATTACACATAAATGAAAGTTTGGTAACCTATTGGAGGCTCCCAACAGACTTCCAATGAAAGGTCTTTTTGTTACAAAACTTGAAAGCAATGAAGGTAGGTAAATTGCCAATTACAAAATTACAAAATGGTCCTCAATTGTGGTGGTTGTTCTCTCTTTGGTGATTCACTCAATTTGGAGTGCTTCTTAGTCCAATAGCTCTTAAGATGGTTGGCCCCTTGCTTCTTGACTCAAATTCTTCAAGGGATGGCACCAATCTTTCTTTCCAATTCCCAATATGGCAACTCACAAACAAGGAAACAAAGAGACAAGCAATAACCAAAGACCAAAAAAATGAAATGAAAACTAAACCAATAGATTTTTAACAAGACAAATTTTCAAAGATTATTCAACAATTAAAGCAATGAAAAGCACACAAAAGCGAGCTAGGACTCAAAGAGAAACCTAGAATGACTTTAGAGTAGAGTAAAAAAAACTAAAAAAATAAGACTCAAGAAACCTCTAGTTTTGGCACTTGATTTCACACTAATTATAAATTTAAATTTCAAAACTAAGATTGGTATAAAATAGGCACCAATTATAGAACAAATTTCGAGCTAAAACAACAAGCACACTTCCCTTTCACTTTTTTTTCCTGGACACTGATTTTCCTACAAACTTGTGTGATTTTTCGTATTTTTTCCTTTTATCCAAATCACTTGGTTCATTTTTTCTAATTTTTTTCCAGATGTCTAGAAAATTCGGTAAACATTTCAGCTCATAAATTTGTAGTGACCAATTCCCAGTAATTTTTATATGTTTGTATGTTCAAGCTGTCAGCACCAGCAATTTCAACCTAAAAATCAAGAATAATGTTTATGTTGCTTAAGACTTGGATAATTACAACTTGTGTTTGCTTATGCTCAAATGTCTTGAATAATAGAATTCAAGACAGCTTAACACTTATTTTGATTCACAAATTCAGCCACAACTCAACACCACAACTCAATTTCTTCATAGGCATCATATAGGAAACTTAGAAAAAAAAAATAAAGTTCAACAACAAGACTACTTCTAGGAATTGATTTAGAACATTTTATGAACTAAATAGCATACATGAATTAGACTCAAAATTCAAAAGATAGGATAAAAATGACAAGAATACATGAACAAATGTATCTATAATTCAATCAACAAAATCAAAATTCAACACAAACTTAGAACATAATGTGACAATTATTATGATTAAACATGACTCTAAGACAACATGGATTAAGTGATTTACACTTGGATTTTTGTGTTTTTTTTCTAATCAATATTTTGGAAGAAAATTTAGATCCAAAGGTTCAACATAAGAAGATTATGACTGAAAAATGATAGAACCTAAAATCAACACAAAAATATGATTTAAGAGTAGATCTATAAAATTTGAATAATAGAAATGCAAGAACAAGTGTAGATCTTAGATTTAATCGGTTTATTTTTTTGAATGTAATCTAAACAACACCAAACCACAAGAAAATGGAGGATATACATGGAAAATAAGATGAAGAACATGGAATTAAAGTGAATTGACCGAACAAAAAGATAGAGGAAGCAAAAGAACATCACCTAGACGAAGATGCTCTTGATAACACATGATGTAGCTCCATGTGGAGCTTGTTAGGATATGGGACGTGGTTATGCCTTTTTTCTATGGAAGGATATGGTAGAAATGTATGATAAAAATGATGGGAGTAGGAAGAGGATGAGTTTTCAAAAGATTGACACCTTAACTTGAATTGTGCTTATTAGCTTCTTTTTACTTACATTACATGGCTTGCTACAACTTATGCCTTTATATAGGTTACATAGGTGATTTCTACACACTTCTATACTACTTAGTCCTAGAGTCTTCTAGACTCATCTATCATCTATCATCTACCATCCATCTCTATAATGTTCTAGGTGTTTCTATGACTTTAGATAATAAGATATTTTTCTACATCCATCAAGAAGTTTCTACACACTACAATCATCTCCATAGGTGTAGAACTCTCTAGATAATGGACCACCAATTATACATCTACACTTTTCTAGATTAATCTTCAACACTCCCCCTTAATCTAGAAAAGTCTTGAAATCCAAGCATGTCTCTGAATTTAATGAACTTCTCTGTTGCAATTGGCTTGGTGAAGATGTCTGCTAATTGTTCTTCAGTCTTGCAGAACTCCATTTTGATTTCTCCATGTTCCACGAGCTCTCTGATGAAGTGGTATCTAATATCAATATGCTTTGTACGGCTGTGGAATACTGGATTCTTAGTCATTGCAATAGCTAACATATTATCACAATGAATAACTATTGGAGTCTTGTTGTACGTCTTGCAAAATTTTTCTGAGCCATGTTGCTTCACACGCAGCGCTTGTTGCAGCCATGTATTCTGCTTCTGCTGATGATAGAGCAACTGTCGTTTGCTTCTTTGATGCCCATGATATTGCTTTGTTTCCTAGAACAAACACATATCCACTTGTGCTTTTTCTATCATCTGTTCTTCCTGCCCAGTCGCTATTTGTATAACCTGTCAAGTTAAAGTCTCTATCTGCCTCGTACAAAATGCCAAAATCCTTTGTGCCTTTGACATATCTTAGGATTCTCTTGGCTGCTGCAAAATGTGTTTTGCTTGGGTTACTCATGAATCTAGACACAATGTTAACTGCATGTACGATGTCTGGCCTTGAGTTGGTTAAGTAGATTAGTGAACCGACTAGGCTTATATAAACTGTTGCATCAACTTTGTTTTGCCCATCATCTTTTGAAAGCTTCTCGTTCATCGCCATAGGTGTGACAAGTGGTTTGCAATCTTGCATGTCGAACTTCTTCAGTAAGTCATCCGCATATTTTTCTTGCGAGATAAATATTTGTTCAGGTCTTTGCTTGACTTGCATGCCAAGAAAATATCTCATGAGTCCAAGATCGGTCATTTCATACTCTTGCATCATAGCCTTTTTGAATTCTTCCATCATCTATGAGTTGTTGCCGGTGTAGATTAAATCATCTACGTATAGGCACAAAATAAAGAAATGATTACCTTGCATCTTCACATATAGTGACGACTCACTTGGACTTTTGAGGAATCTATGCTCGACGAGGTATTTGTCTATTTTGCTATTCCATGCTTAGGGAGCTTGTTTGAGACCATAAAGCGCCTTTTTCAAGCAATATACTTTGTCTTCTTCTCCTTGAACTTTGTATCCTTGTGGTTGCTCCACGTAGACTTCTTCTTTAATCTCTCCATTCAAGAAAGCTTATTTTACATCTAGCTGGTAGACTTGTAGCTTCAACTGTGCAGCTAAGGCTAGTACAGTTCTGATAGTTTCCATGCGCACAACGAGAGCAAATGTCTCATTGAAATCAACTCCTGGAAGTTGTGAATAGCCTTTAGCGACAAGTCATGCTTTGTGTTTCTGGATTTTTCCATCCTCATTATATTTAATTTTGTAAACCCATTTCAGGCCAATGATCTCCTTGTCTTATGGTTTTTGCATAAGCTCCCATGTATGATTTTTCTCTATCATTTTGATTTCCTCGTCCATGGCTTTTCTCCAAACTTCTTCTTTCGATGCTTCCTCAAACTTTTGAGGTTCACAGGCAAAAAATCCTACATTTGCGTATTTTGGATTCAGTTTGTGTGGCCTTCCTGATCTTCGAAGTTATTGTTGTGGGACTTCTTCTACTTCTTCTTGCTGGTGATGTTGGTCATGTTGTGTTGGTGATGGTGGTAGTGTGCACGGGCTTGGATTGGTTGCTTCTTGCGTCTCATTGACTTCAGTACTCCATTTCCAGCTTGCTCCTTCGTCAAAGATGACATCTCTAGAAATGATGAGCTGCTTTGAATCTAGTTTGAATAATCGATAACCTTTAGATTGGTCACTATAGCCGACAAAGATGCATTTTTCTCCTTTTTCATCGAGCTTTTATCGGTTCTCCTTTGGAATGTGCGAATAAGCAACACATCCAAAAACTTTAAAATGATCAACTGTTGGTTTTCTGTTGAACCATGCTTCATATGGCGTCATATTTAAGATTTCTTTAGTTGGAGAACGGTTGAGGATGTATACTGCTATGCTAACAGCTTTCGCCCATAGATTCTTTGGCAGGTTCTTGTGTTGTAGCATCAATCAAGCCATTTCCACAATGGTTCTATTTTTCCTTTCAGCGACACCATTCTGTTGTGGAGTGTGACGAACAGTCAGCTCCTTCTTGATGCCATGATCATTGCAAAAATTGATGAATATGTGCCCATTGAATTCTCCCCCACGATTTGTTCTCAAGATTTTGAGGGAATGCCCACTTTGCTTTTCCACTAAGGCCTTGTACTCCTTGAAGCTAGAGAATGCATCAGATTTTTGTTGGATGAAGTACACCCACATCATTCAGGTGTAGTCATCAACGAAGAGGGAAAAATATCTTCTTCCACCAAAGCTAGGGGTACTTGATGGTCCCCAGATATTAGCATGCACCAATTGAAGTGAAGCTTTAACTCTCCAAGATATTTTTGGAAATGGTAACCTGTGCATCTTGCCATAAATGCAACCTTCACAAACTTTAAGGTTAGATGATATAAAAGGAAGCCCAAGCACCATATTTTTTTATTTTAATAATTTGAGGCCATTAAAGTTTAGATGACCATACCTCAAGTGCCATAGTATGGACTCATCCATATTCTCACATTTCAATGCATTGTTTTGCCCAAATGGCATAAATAGAGGAAATACTTTATTAGGAGCCATTTTGATAGAAATAATTTGACCCTTTCTTTTATCAATGGTATTACATTTATCATCATCAAAGATGACTTTATAATTTTTATGAATAAGTTGACCAACACTTAGAAGATTTTGAGTAAGACTTGGTACATAAAAAACATCATGGATATATTTTTGGCTACCATTTTGAGTTTTAACAGCAATGGTGCCTTTTTCTTCAACTATTTGAACATTTCCATCACCAAGTGTAACTTTGGATTTTATTGTCTCATCTAGTTGCACAAAGCAACTTTTGTTTTTTGTCATGTGGTTTGAACAACCACTATCAACATACCATACATCCCTTGATTCTTGAGAAGATAAAGCGAAGTACAAAGTATAATCAAGGAATTCTTTATTTTCTAGAAAATTTGCTTCTTCTTTTTGTCGGTAAAAACAATCTTTTTCGTAGTGTAGGTGCCTTTTGCACTTTTTGCATTTGTACCGACAATCATTTGTATCATGATTATTTTTTTTGCATAATTTGCAATAGGAGCTTGAAGCATTATTACTCCATTTTTTTCCGCTCCTTTTACCATGATTAGTAAATGCTCCTCCTCTTTTTTGAGGAAATTTACCATGGTTATTTTTCTTATCTCCATCATTTTTAGAGATATTAATTTTAGATTGGAATGCTTGCTCTAGTGGCTGCTCAAATCTTTTCATTCTAGCTTCATGAGCTTCTAAAGAGCCCATTAATTCTACTAGAGTGAGTTTAGATAAATCTTTTGATTCTCCTATGACAGCCACAATATGATCATATTTTACAGGAAGACTTCTTAATATTTTTAGTATTATTTTCTTGTCTTTAATCGTGTCCCCGTAACTTCTAATTTGATTGAAGATATTAGCGACACGAGAAGAAAGATTGTATAGATTCATCTTCCCGCATTATTAATGTATCAAAATCCTTCCATAAAGATTGAAGTTTAATAGAAATTACCTTGTTTGTGCCTTTAAATTCATTTTTCAGAGTCTCCCACGCCTCCTTTGCATTTTTGCTTGCATGATTCTTGGAAAGATCTCTCTACTAACTCATTGTTGGATGAATAGCAGAGCCTTAGCATCATGTTGCTTGTTTTGCTTGTACTCCTTTTGCTTTGCTACTGTCCACGTAGCCAATTCTTCTTGGCTTTCTGGGACTGGATAGCCATTCTCTATAACATCCCACAAGTCTTGTGAGATGAATAGAGTTTGCATTTAGATGCTCCAATAATCATATGCTTCCCCATTAAATATGGGAACTAAGGTTTGGTTATAGTTGAAGGTTGGTGGGCTAGGTGATGTAGCAAAGGCCATAGGATCAACACTACTCTGATGCCACTGTTAGGATATGGGACGTGGTTATGCCTTTTTTCTATGGAAGGATATGGTAGAAATGTATGATAGAAATGATGGGAGTAAGAAGAGGATGAATTTTCAGAAGATTGACACCTTAACTTGAATTGTGCTTATTAGCTTCTTTTTACTTACATTACATGGCTTGCTACAACTTATGCCTTTATATAGGTTACATAGGTGATTTCTACACACTTCTATACTACTTAGTCTTAGAGTCTTCTAGACTCATCTATCATCTACCATTTATCTCTATAATGTTCTAGGTGCTTCTATGACTTTAGATAATAAGATATTTTTCTACATCCATCAAGAAGTTTCTACACACTACAACATCTCCATAGATGTAGAATTCTCTAGATAATGGACCACCAATTATACATCTATACTTTTCTAGATTAATCTTCAACAATATGACTAATTGAGAAACATAGTTTATACCAATGGAAAGTCGAGTAATTGCAGATTTCTACTTTAGGACAAAACTTAGATGTAGGTTAGGTTCTTAGGTGTTTTTGGTGGTGTTCTCCTATCAAAACTGGAGTTTCTCGTTGGTAATTCACCTAACAAAGGTTTGCATTAAAAATCAATATGGATTACTGAAGCGAAATTTCAATTCCCATTTAAGAATAATATTAGAAACACCTAAAGAATTGTTGTAAGTTTTCTCCTTTACTTCACTGCTATCTATAATTTTTCATTTTTTTTCTATTTGGTTCTAATTCAATAAGAGGTTGCATTTGGTGTTCTGAATTGTGTTCACACAGAAGGAGTATGAAGAGTTCAAAGTGAGGATTAATGCAGAATGGTACTCCATGGCCTAGGAATAATGTCAGAGATCATCACGGAATGATACAAGTGAGTACCATGTTATGATGCAATGTTGGTCTTATGTGTAGATTGAAAATGCTTTGTTGACATGGCATGTTCGTATGAGTTTAAGTGTTAAACTGTGATGGTATTTTGCAGGTTTTCCTTGGTAAAAATGGTGTTCGTGACATGGAAGGAAATGAATTACCTTATCTTGTCTATGTGTCTCGTGAGAAAAGAGCTAAATATCATCACCACAAAAAAGGTGGAGCTATGAATGCTTTGGTAGAGTGTCCTTCTCACTATAAATCTAAAAACTATTTCAGTTTTCTTCTTTCTCGATTTTCCTTACCATTTTTGTAATGCTTTGTTGATTGATTGTGAAGGTGAGAGTTTCAACAATAATCTCCAATGCTCCTTATGTACTGAATGTTGATTGTGATCACTACATAAATAACAGTAAGGCCCTTCGTGAAGCCATGTGCTTCATGATGGATCCTACATCAGGGAAAAAAATATGTTGCGTACAGTTTCCTTAAAGATTTGATGGGATTGACTGTCATGATAGATACTTGAATCACAATGTTGTGTTCTTTGTTGTAAGTAAAAATTTTCTATTGTTGGTTGTGCATATATAATATACATTCATATACCTTGCAGTTTGCTTTGAAGGAAAAACTAACATTTGTTTCAATGTGTATAGATCAACATGAAAGGTTTAGAAGGCATCCAAGGACCAATATATGTGGGAACTGGGTGTGTCTTCAGGAGACAAGCATTCTATGAATATGATGCCTCTACATTGAAGACAACACCTAGAAAGACATGTAACTATTGGCCTAAATGGTGCTAATGTGTGTGTTGTGGATCTAAGAAGAAAAAGATTAAAGCAAAGTCAAGTGTGAAAAAGAAGATAAAGAATAAGGATGATTTTAAAAAAATGCAAGGACTACAAAATATTGAAGTGGGAATTAAAGGTACGAAATGCCTCAAATTAGCCATGTGTTTCATTTGGAAACATTCATATGTAAGACCAGACACAGATAGTACTTTGAGATTCATTTGGTTGAGATTTGATTGACTATTATAATGTACTTATGTGCATACTTTTACGGTCTTCGTATGCTTATCCAACTTATTAGTTTTTTAATGGCACTTTGTATTCGTCTTGAAACCTTGACCACAGGAAAAATACATAATGAGAAGTCTCACTAATGTCTCAATCGAAGTTTGAGAAGAAGTTTGGGCAATCATTTGTTTTCATAGCTTCAACTCCCTTAAATTCCCTTAATTGCCTATTGCCTTAAACTCCCTTAAACTCAGTTGTTTATCCTTTGACTTCGATTCCCTTAATTGACTATTGTGCATTGCCAGCTGTTGAGTCTTTTTTGTATACTTGTTGTGCATGTAGGCTTGTTCCTTTGGTTGTTTCCAATTAAGAGAAACAAAAAGTTTGATTTCATATTGGCCTGAGTTGTTTGTTTATTTAACCCTGTTTATATTTGATTACAGGCTTAAGGCAGCAGGAATAAGGTGTGACACCCTCTACCCTTACAATTATAACTAACTAATTAAATAAATCATACAAAATTTATTTAAAAGATTATAAACACATAATAATAAAAGAAGAAAAAAAAACATGCAAAATTAATTAATAATTTTTCTTTTTAAACACATTTAATTTAAATCAATTCAAAAGGATAAAGGTTCACATCCACTTAGTGAAAACATAATAGAATTTTTTTTTTAATAAAAGGTAAGATTATCCCGGCTCAAAACAAGGTCGTCCACTCTAAATAAATAATAAAAAGAAAGTAAAGTAGAAAAGTATAACGCAATTATATCATTCAGTAAATCATAATCCCTATCACAGACTAAGTCTCTCCATATCTAGCATGTGACTCATCATATGAAAGCTCACCTGAAACAAAGTGGCAATCAGCCCAAACACAAACACACACCGGGAGTGAGTTATCACATTCGTATATAATAAAACATTAGAGCATGTGAAACATATAATACTTAAAGCTGAATTTATATAAATAACATTACTGCACAAAATCGCACACATTATTCACACCCATTCAAGTTTACACACTCCATAAAATAACATCAACCACAATTGTTAACTCAATGAAATTCAAACACAAGCGTTATGCAACAATTATACTAAGACTCAAGCCTATATGCAATGTGGTACCATGTCAGTGAAAAACAACACTGGAGCGCTTAGGAGTATATGACAAAGCACACCACACAATGGGTATACTCGGTCACTCTCACTAAGTAACATCATAAGGTGACCAGTCAGGGTTACTCTGTTTTGCGAGAATGCCTCAACCACATGGGATCAAGATGGACTTAAAGGAGCACTCAAACCGAGTATCTTTACCCCCAAGGCCTAGACCCCGAAGAATCCGTTTGGGCCTCACCTTCCTGATTCAGGTCCAACCCCTAAAATATTTTTTTTTTTGCACGCAGACATTGTTTATGAGTTATATAATACCCACGACCTCACTCTTATATTTCAAACATATTTAACAAATTGCGCTATAGTTTAACCCTTCAGGATCCTAACTAGGAATCCTACAATTTCCTTTAACACTGCGCATAAAAGTTCTCTCAAGGTAAACACTGGTCAGGTTACTGTATAACTCATAACTCACATGACAAGTAATATCACTACAAATATCAATCACACACTCATTCACAACCATATTTCATGTCTACAGTTTAATATTTCACACTTTAACTAATTACAAAATATACTCAACAATTAAATAACAATGTATCATAATAATAATAACATACAATATTTAACTTCAAGGCTTATAAACAAATAACTATAAAATACACTTAAAATATATATATATGTATATTATATATATATATATATATATATATATATATATATATATATATATATATATATATATATATATATATATATATATATAACATATAAAAAGTATTAAATATATATTAATATAAAATAATCACAATAACATCAAATATATCATTAAGTAAATACAAATTATATATAACAATAAAATATATACTCATATTGATTTCTATGAACAACATGTATACCTATATTCTAAATATATTTCAACTAAGTTACCAACATCAAGAAAATGCCTAATTACAATGTGAATACAACTTTAGTTAATTTCTTTAAATGATTTTAGCCAATTCAATTATCCAACAATCCCTACACCTATAAATTTCATGACGAGAAATCACCCACGTGAAATAAAATATAAAGTTTTGTAAAAAAAAAAAACAGTATCAATATATATGTACACGTATACACTGCGGTGTGAAAAAATAATTATCTGGACACAATATACATTAGCACAGGAACAAGATTGAAAGACCAACATATCTGGTATAAACAAAATCACCACCACACAATTTTTATGCTAATTATAAAGAATTATAATTCCTAAGGTACACACCTAACACAGGAACACATCAATTCTACAACAAACTTGCAACAGAACACCAATTGGTTCATCAAACACACTCAATCCGCGATTAAACATGAAAACATAATTAAATTCATAAACACCCCAAAATAACCCAAAAATTGATCCTCTAGGGATCCCTACACATGTTCATTCTAATCCCCAAGCGTGAGTAACTCATCCCTTACCTCGATATAGTCACTTAAATGTTTTCTGTTAGCAATGGTGGCGTCTCTGGTGCTCTCTAGAGCTCCTCCTCTGGTTGCTCTGTTAGGGTTCTTGTGCGTCAGAAAAGAAGAAAGGAACATAATGTGTTTTCTAAAAAGCTGTTCTAGGTTAACATTTGGCTTATATAGTGGGAATTTATGACCTAATAATTATTTTTTTTACTTATTTATTTATTTATTTATTAATTTATTAATTTCTTAATTACTTATTGAAAGTTACGGCTGTTACAATTCCACCCGCTAAAAAAAAGTTTCGCCCTCGAAACTTACCGGTATCGAATAAGGTAGGATATGCATCGCGCATCTGACCCTCTAGTTCCCAGGTGGCATCCTCGCCCGAAGCACTTCCCCATACTACTTTGACCTAGGGAATCTCTTTCCCCCTTAGCTGCTTAACCATACGATCATCGATCCTCAGTGGTTGTGTTTCATATGTCAAGTTCTCTTTCACTTGGACATTGTCCAATTCGATCACGTGCGACGGATCATGGACATATTTTCTGAGCTGAGAGATATGGAAGACACTGTGGAGATTTGAGAGAAATGGTGGCAAAGCCACCTGATACGCAACTGGGCCGACACGCTTTAGGATTTCAAAGGGACCAATGAATCTAGGTGTGAGCTTACGGGACTTCAACGCCCTACCAACCCCAGTCCACGGAGTGACTCTCAGAAATACATTATCACCTATAGCAAATTCAAGATCCTTTCTTCTCTTATCATAGTAGCTATTTTGCCTACTTTGGGCTGCTCTCATCCTTTCTTGGATCAACTTAACCTTTTCAGTGGTCTGCTGAACTACCTCAGGTCCTAAGGCAATGCTCTCACTGGGATCTACCCAACATAAAGGTGTCCTACATCTTATACCATACAATGCCTCGTAAGGCGCCATACCTATGCTAGAGTGAAAACTATTGTTGTATGTAAACTCTATCAAGGGTAAGAAACTATCCCAACTACCCCTCTGCTCTAACACACAGGCTCTCAAGAGGTCCTCTAAGGATTGGATAGTGCGCTCGGTTTGACCGTCAGTCTGTGGGTGGTAAGCAGAACTCAACCTAAGCTTGGTCCCCAAGGCTTTATGAAGACTCTCCCAAAATCTAGAGGTAAATCTAGGATCTCTATCAGAGACTATGCTAGAAGGAACACCGTGTAGTCTAACTATCTCACTGACGTACAAGCTAGTCAACCTCTCTAAAGAATATTTGATGTTAATTGGAATGAAGTGAGCAGATTTGGTCAACCTGTCTACAATAACCCAAATGGAATCTAAACCTTTGGGGGTCCTAGGTAACCCCACCACGAAATCCATGGAGATGTTATCCCACTTCCACTCAGGTATCTCTAAAGGTTGCAACTTCCCTGAAGGCTTCTGGTGTTCTATCTTAGCTTTCTGAAACACTAGGCATGCAAGGACAAACTCATTAACTTCTTTCTTCAGACCTGGCCACCAAAATATCTGCCTAAGGTCCTGGTACATCTTAGTCGCTCCCGGGTGGATACTCAGACTACTCCTATGGCCCTCTTCCAAAATCGTTCTTCTAAGTTTGGGTACACTAGGAACACACACCCTATCTTGAAACCTCAAGACTCCATCAGTTCCCACTCTAAAACTGCTCTCTCTCCCTGCGACTATGGACTCTAACTGGGCTGACAAGAATGGGTCAGACTTCTGACCCTCACGGATCTTGCTCAAGAGTTCGTTGGTGACTCTCAACATACCCAATTTAATGCTACTAGAGGTGATCTCACATGCCAAACTCATGTCTCTAAACTGCTCTAAGAGGTCCAACTCTCTAACCATCAAAGCAGACATTTGAAGGGATTTCCTACTTAAGGCGTCCGCTACTACATTGGCTTTACCTGGGTGATAGCTAAGCTCAAAATCGTAATCCTTAAGGAACTCTAACCATCTCCTCTACCTCATGTTAAGCTCTTTTTGATCAAACAAATATCTAAGGCTCTTATGGTCACTAAACACCTCAAATTTAGATCCATAAAGGTAATGCCTCCAAAGCTTAAGAGCAAAAACTATGGCTGCTAACTCAAGATCGTGTGTGGGATAATTCCTTTCATGTATCTTAAGCTGTCGAGAAGCATAGGCCACTACCTGTCCCCGTTGCATAAGCACTCCACCCAAACCCATCTTGGACGCATCACAATACACCACAAAAGATTCATTCGGGTTAGGTAACACTAAAACTGGTGCAGTGGTCAACCTTTCCTTAAGGGTACGGAAACTACTCTCACATTGGGCATCCCACACAAAAACTTGACCCTTACGAGTAAGCTTAGTCAAAGGTAAGGCTAGCTTAGAAAAACCCTCTATGAATCTATAGTAGTATCCTGCTAAGCCAAGAAAGCTCCTAATCTCAAACACTGACTTAGGACTCTCCCAACTCATCACCGCCTCTACCTTGGAAGGATCTACTGCTATCCCTCCCTTAGATATAACTTGCCCTAAGAAGCTCACCTCCTCTAGCCAAAAATCACACTTGGACAACTTAGCATATAGTCTATTGTCTTTGAGGGTTTGCAACACAACTCTCATATGCTCCTCATGTTCCTCTCTAGTCTTAGAATACACCAAGATATCATCTATGAAAACCACTACAAAACTATCTAGGTAGGGGTGAAAAATCCTATTCATATAATCCATGAACACACCAGGGGCGTTGGTCACACCAAAAGGCATAACCAAGTACTCATAATGACCGTAACGGGTCCTAAAGGCAATCTTCGGAACATCTTCAGGCTTTACTCTAATCTAGTGGTAACCTAACCTAAGATCTATCTTACTGAACACACAAGCCCCTAATAATTGGTCCATCAGGTCATCTATCCTAGGCAAAGGGTACCTATTCTTAATCGTTACCTTATTTAACTGACGATAATCTACACATAGCCTCATAGTCCCATCCTTCTTCTTAACTAACAACACCGGTGCTCCCCAGGGTGACACATTAGGCCTCACAAATTGTTTCTCTAAAAGTTCCTCTAACTGTTTCTTAAGCTCACTCAACTCCACAGGGGACATCCTATAAGGTGCTATGGATATGGGTCCAGTACCGGACACTAGGTCTATAGAGAACTCAACCTCTCTCTCTGGTGGTAATCCTGACACCTCCTCAAACACCTCTGGAAACTCTCTCACCAATGGTATATCACTCACAGGGTTTGTAGTCTCGACACTCATACTAGCTAAGATCATGTATATCCGTGCATCCTCCCTCAAAGATGCCTCAACTTGGTTAGCAGACAAAAACATATCACCTTCACTCACACCAGACTCAGGAAAGACAACAAATTTCTCAAAACAATTTAATAAGACATGATTGCAAGATAACCAGTCCATACCAAGAATAACATCAATCTGACTCAAAGGTAAAACAACTAAATCAATTTGAAATTGTCTATCAAAAATTAAGACAGGACATTGCAAGCACACATCAGAAGTTAAAACAGACCCACTAGTAGGTGTATTCACAATCAAGTCAAATTTCAAGGAAGACACAGGCAAGGCAAGTTTTTCAACACAGACACGAGAAATAAATGAATGGGTCACACCTGAATCATACAATACAACCAAGGGAACTTGACTTATGAAACACATACCTTGGATGAGTTCATCAGACTGCGCGGCATCAGCACCACTAAGAACAAACACTATCCCTATGGTCCTTGGTCGTCCACTCTGATTATTCAGACTTCCACTCCTCTTCTCCCTCCTCGGATATGGGCAACTGGTACTGAGGTGGCCCTTACCTTGGCAGTTAAAGCAAGTCACCTCTCTATGTGTGCACTCACGAGCAATATGCCCAAGCCGACCACACTTCCCACACCTGAGTGGTGTAGTAACAATAGCAGGAGCACCACTACCACCACTACCTCTACCCGCAGACTGAGACACCCTGTTAATTGGCTGAGAACTCCCACCAACTGGTTGAAGTCCTCCACTAGTCCTCTGTCCTCCAGAATGGTTTCCATATTTCCCGGGAGGGGCAGAATATGGCTTAGCACGACTGTGAGTCACAGGCTTCTTCTCTTTCCCATGACGAGCATTGGCATTCCTGTAAAAAGCAGCCTTCTCCTGCTGATCTTCATCAAAGATTCTACACATATTGGTCAACTGTGCAAAGTTGTGAATACCGTGATAATTTACCATCATCTTTACTTTTGGTCGAAGGCCATTGACAAATTTCACGCATTTGGACCTCTCCCCTGCTTCCCCCTGATAATGAGGAAAATACCTTACAAGGTTCTCAAACCTCACCGCATACTCTGCCACCGTCATACTTTCTTGTTTCAGCTCGAGAAACTCCATCTCCTTCCTATTCTTCACATCTTCTGGAAAATACTTCTCTAGAAAAGTTTTTCTGAAAGTCTCCCATTGGACAACAACACCACCTGCTCCCTCTAAACGTGGGCGAGTCTTCTCCCACCAGTACTCCGCCTCATCTGCTAGCATGTGAGTAGCAAACAACACCTTTTGATGGTCCTGACACTCCATCACCCGGAAGATGTTCTCAATCTTCCTCAGCCAAGCCTCAGCACCCTCAGGATCATAACCCCCTTTGAAAGTAGGTGGGTTGTTCCTCTCAAAGCGATCTAACCCATGGTACACAGTTGCTCCTTCACCGCCTCCCTGATTGGCCATAACTTGCGCCAAGTTGTTCAAGGCCTCGGTAAGAAGTCGTTCTCGCTCATTTCTCACAGCCATTACTTCCTATGTCACGCAAGAAACAAAACTTTGAAAAAAAAAATACTAACACAATAGAGTACACCTCTAATCAAACAAAACAAATACAACACATCAGAGTACACAAGGAAACACAAAAAGCTCATAACACACATGGCCGAAAGGTTCGACCAGCTCTGATACCACTAAATGTGACACCCTCTACCCTTACAATTATAACTAACTAATTAAATAAATCATACAAAATTTATTTAAAAGATTATAAACACATAATAATAAAAGAAGAAAAAAAAGCATGCAAAATTAATTAATAATTTTTCTTTTTAAACACATTTAATTTAAATCAATTCAAAAGGATAAAGGTTCACATCCACTTAGTGAAAACATAATAGAATATTTTTTTTTAATAAAAGGTAAGATTATTCCGGCTCAAAACAACGTCGTCCACTCTAAATAAATAATAAAAAGAAAGTAAAGTAGAAAAGTATAACGCAATTATATCATTCAATAAATCATAATCCCTATCACAGACTAAGTCTCTCCATCTCTAGCATGTGACTCATCATATGAAAGCTCACCTGAAACAAAGTGACAATCAGCCCAAACACAAACACACACCGGGAGTGAGTTATCACATTCATATATAATAAAACATTAGAGCATGTGAAACATATAATACTTAAAGCTGAATTTATATAAATAACATTACTACACAAAATCGCACACATTATTCACACCCATTCAAGTTTACACACTCCATAAAATAACATCAACCACAATTGTTAACTCAATAAAATTCAAACACAAGCGTTATGCAACAATTATACTAAGACTCAAGCCTATATGCAATGTGGTACCATGTCAGTGAAAAACAACAATGGGGCGCTTAGGAGTACATGACAAAGCACACCACACAATGGGTATACTCGGTCACTCTCACTAAGTAACATCATAAGGTGACTAGTCAGGGTTACTCTGTTTTGCGAGAATGCCCCAACCACATGGGATCAACATGGGCTTAAAGGAGCACTCAAACCGAGTATCTTTACCCCCAAGGCCTAGACCCCGAAGAATCCGTTTGGGCCTCACCTTCCTGATTCAGGTACAACCCCTAAAATATTTTTTTTTGCACGCAGACACTGTTTATGAGTTATATAATACCCACGACATCACTCTTATATTTCAAACATATTTAACAAATTGCGCTATAGTTTAACCCTTCAGGATCCTAACTAGGAATCCTACAATTTCGTTTAACACTGCGCATAAAAGTTCTCTCAAGGTAAACACTGGTCGGGTTACTGTATAACTCATAACTCACATGACAAGTAATATCACTACAAATATCAATCACACATTCATTCACAACCATATTTCATGTCTACAATTTAATATTTCACACTTTAACTAATTACAAAATATACTCAACAATTAAATAACAATGTATCATAATAATAATAACATACAATATTTAACTTCAAGGCTTATAAACAAATAACTATAAAATACACTTAAAATATATATATATATAAGTATATTATATTCAATATATATATATATAACATATAAAAAGTATTAAATATATATTAATATAAAATAATCACAATAACATCAAATATATCATTAAGTAAATACAAATTATATATAACAATAAAATATATACTCATATTGATTTCTATGAACAACATGTATACCTATATTCTAAATATATTTCAACTAAGTTACCAACATCAAGAAAATGTCTAATTACAATGTGAATACAACTTTAGTTAATTTCTTTAAATGATTTTAGCCAATTCAATTATCCAACAATCCCTACACCTATGAATTTCATGACGAGAAATCACCCACGTGAAATAAAATATAAAGTTTTGTAAAAAAAAGCAGTATCAATATATATGTACACGTATACATTGCGGTGTGAAAAAATAATTATTTGGACACAATATACATTAGCACAGGAACAAGATTGAAAGATCAACATATCTGGTATAAACAAAATCACCACCACACAATTTTTATGCTAATTATAAAGAATTATAATTCCTAAGGTACACACCTAACTCGCAACAAACTCGCAACAGAACACATCAATTCTTCAACAAACTCGCAACAGAACACCAATTGGTTCATCAAACACACTCAATCCGCGATTAAACATGAAAACATAATTAAATTCATAAACACCCCAAAATAACCCAAAAATTGATCCTCTAGGAATTTTTACACATGTTCATTCTAATCCCCAAGCGTGAGTAACTCATCCCTTACCTCGATATAGTCGCTTAAATGTTTTCTGTTAGCAATGGTGGCGTCTCTAGAGCTCCTCCTCTGATTACTCTTTTAGGTTTCTTGTGCGTCAGAAAAGAAGAAAGGAAATGTGTTTTCTAAAAAGCTGCTCTAGATTAACATTTGACTTATATAGTGAAAATTTATGACCTAATAATTATTTTTTTTTACTTATTTATTTATTTATTAATTTCTTAATTACTTATTGAAAGTTACGACTGTTACATAAGGTGTTATTAATTTCTCTAAGCAAGAATTCTTAATTTCTCTAAGAAATTATTGGATGACTAAAATACTTATTAATTTCTCTATTATTAAGTGAAATTCAAACTTTCTTTCATTGTTCAATGTTAAACTTAATTTTAATTATTAAGTTTTAGGATTCCTAATTGTCTTTTAAGTCATGAAACTTGAGGTATGAGTCCAAATCCTTAATTTGCATCGCATCTAGTGATTGTCCATCAATTCCTTATCGATTCATCTAAGCTTCCAAAGTGCAGAGGTTCATTATATTCCAAATTCTCAATACACAACGGTTGAGGGTTTATGGGCTTATTGAATTAATTGCACATAAATAGAGAATATTCAATTTCCTCTAAATTAGAGATTATATACCTGGAAACTACATTTATTAGAGTATCATACTCTGATTCTCAACGGTAGACTTCACTAGTTTTAAAATCTTATCAATTGTAACGGTAGCAATTCATAAACTGCCATACATTGAAACATCCAAGAATCAATTGAATGGAGCAATACGTGTCTTCCATACTTTGGGCTTGAAAATATGAGAATGATGATGCTTTACAGCTTTGAAATAGCATATGTAGGCAGATTATTAAACCTTTTAGGAAGCTCCAAATCTTTCCATCCTTTATCATCAAGTTTAGAGAAGTAACGATTAACATCGCTATCACTAAGAAGCTCCAATTTGGAAGGTTCCCACTGAAAAAGACACCAAGACCATGAGAACAAAAATTAAATTTCAATAAAAACTAATTTACGAGTAGAAATGTTCATGATTAAATGGGAAAAGATTAAACAAAATCAAAGTGGCTACCCACCTTTGGGTTTCTGTCTTTATCTATCAGTATAGCCCTACAACCCTGCAGTAAAGGGTAACATTAACCATAGGGCATGAAAGAAAAATAATTAAAAGCATAACTATGTATAGGAATCATCAGATAACCTCGAAGAAATCCTTGCTGTAGTGTCCTTTTAGAATATGACAAACAACTCTATAATCAGAAACAAGGCATTGTCCAACACCTTGGAGCCTTCCTTGTCTAATCTGAAAAGGCCAAAATAAATTTAAAAAAAAAAACAGTTATAATCACAATAATGATAGTAAAATGATGATGATGATAAAAATGATACTTCAACAGTTGAACACAGAAGAGAAGTGAATTTTAGAATGTACATAAAACAGAACTTTTAATACATTCTGGACACATACCGATCTAAGAAAGATTTTAAGGCTTGTTGGAGATGCTTTCTTTAAGGATTGAATAGTTGCAGAAATCCAAGGATCAGCCTTTCTCGTAGCTTCCACCTCCTAAAACAGCAGGCTAAAATTCAGGTTGCTAAATGGCAAAAGTTCATCCTTGATCATGCAGAAGAATATTAATCAGACATTTTCAATAGTGTAACTCAATACAACTTACGAGAGAAGATAATATTTCCTCAACAGCCTTTTTAGAGAAGCACTTATTGATCACATCCATCCTGCAGAGAGCCACAAGAAGCGGAGATAAATGAGAAATGTACAAAATTATGCTATTAAGTTGTGTTTCAATTATTGAGAAGGAAAAAAAAAAATCTATAGTGAAAGAGAGAAAGAATCTGTGTTTCTCAAATGTTTTGAAACAGAAACCTAAATTAGTCGACCAATACAAATGGATGCTGCCATATATGAGAAAGAGGAGGCTTGTTACCACTCACTCAGTTACATTATGATACCCAGTGACAGTTGTAACTGTCATAACACCAACAAATCTAGCTGCACAAATACACTGCTACCAGCTGTACTAACTGGCACAGCTTGACCAGGGCATAGCTGATAGAGGCAGCTGAGGTTGACACTAGAGAGGGGACACGTGGCAGCAAAGTGCAAGAGAATTCTGTTATGACTGGAGAGGTTGCAACAGGAAAAGCAATGACTATAAGGGGAGATGCTGAAAAGAGAAGGCAGAAAAAGAATTTGGGTATTGATTAGGCTTGGGGCCTCCAAAATCTGGGACTTAGAGGTATTCACTGCTCACTCTCTATTCCGCGCTGTCATCATTGCTGTGCATGTGCATCCTTCTTAGGGTGTCATATTTCTTTGTCATTGGGTTTTGTTTCAGTAGTTTGTGCGTATTTCTGAACTGTCTGCTTCATAAGCCATGAGGTCAAACCAAGAAAAAGGATCTAGAATTAAATGCCTTATCGGAAGATTTGGTTTGTCTGGCCAACTGCACTTAGTGGGAAATGGATTTGGTTGTTAGTGCTACAGTTGTTGTGGGTATGCTAAACTATCTATTTATATATCAAAGGCTTTGGTGGTTGTGGTATGTTTGTGTATATAATAATGTCGGATTTATTTATATTACATACCAACCTGTGATAAACACTATCCTCTTTTAGGAAAGGTTGCTCTGAATACTTATTGATGATTGCAGACACCGCATTTGGATCACTAGTTTCCACCTTGCATAATGCTTCTTCCAATAAAGACAATTTCTGCGCATTGAATGATTATTAAAGGCAGAATTGAAACATCACATAATACATTAAGAAAGAATTATTAAGGATTACAAAATCATAATAATTTTCCAAAGGAATATCATCAACTTCAACTGATTCAAACAAGAAGTTTAAATTAAGATAAGGTTAAGGTCATCTTTTTTTAAAAGAAAAATAAATAAATAAATAAATATCCAAGTAGCTAGCTTGGATAAGATTTAAGATTATGGTAATGGCTTTAAAAACTGACAGCTAACCTCAAAAGCATTCAAAATTACCCAAATTGAAAGAAACAAGATTCTCAATTACTCTCTTATTGGTTAAATAGCTGTTAGAAACTAAAAAAATAACAGCTAATGAAAATAAGGTCAACACCTCAACTGTCACCTTACTCAGCAGGTGCACCCTTGCCTGAATCATTGGGTAATAAAGTGTGACACCAACTTCAAGATACATCTGAAAAGCATCTCTAACTTCCTAATATTTATCTGTAAACATTTTATGATGTACATTCAATCCCCAGGCCTGACTGATTACAATTTGTTGGCCATTGTATTTCAAAATTGAAGCACATTTTAATGATTTTTTAGTACACATTTCTATGATCAAGTTTAGGCATGTAATTCCTGAAGACACTAATCGTCAAAAAGAATCCATAATTATAGTAGTAGGTACATACTGATGAAGGAACAAAATGTGTTGCAAGACCACAAGCAAGCATTTCTGCACCATCCAACCTAGCACCTGTAAGACCAGCATATTCTCCTGCAATTTGTTTTCCAGTAGAAATGAGAAAAGGGGGATACAGTATGGTTTTTAATGCTGAAAATTTGTTGAAATTATAATAAGAAGAGGTCAAACAAAACAGTATAATCAATATTACAATCCAACTATGCAAGAGAAAATAAACAACTATGAAAAAATCAAGAATCCAATCTCTGCCCTCCCCCACCCCACTCTTTCTGTCTCTGAATGCATGTGTTGCATTGAAATTTGAAATTTGTTGATAGACTGACAAAAACAGTAACACATCAAAAGTATGCATGAGACACCACAAATGATGAGAACAATTAAAAGATAGAGAAATTAAGTAACCTTAAAACAGAGGAAACCAATAAGGATTAATTTAATTTATAGAGATTTAAGATATCACATGCATACCAAGAAATCCGGGCAGTCTAGACAAGAAGTATGAGGAACCTATATCAGGAAATAAACCCAAAGCTGTTTCTGGCATTGCAAAGACCTGAAAACACTAGAACATGTAGGTCATGAAGTACTAACAGAAAATTTAGGTCAATGAAGATTTGGATGCTAGATAGATGTAAAAGGAAAGGCATACGTGTAAAGGCCACTTCAAACTAACCTTCCTTTGCTATCACCATTTTTTGTTTTGGATAGAAAACAAATTCTTACGAAAAAGACAAGTCTAAAACTAACAAGAACAATGCATCCACAGAAGTGTCAAATGGTACTTTGCAATTATCAAATATTTGACATCTACGAGTTACAGAGAAATGCCAGATATAGTTTGGGAGTTATGGAAATAGGTCACATGGTGCAAATCTCTTTTGCTCTATAGATATTAAGAAAACTTGGTTGGGTAGACTTAGTAAACTGTTGATTTATTCCAGCAAACTGTACAAACCAACTTGGAAAACTCAATTTAAATTGAAAAAGAGACACATGAAACCAACTGATAACAGTTCGACAATGACAGAAGGGTAGCAAAAAGCAAACAAAAAAATCATATTATTCAAATGTCAGATATTTTCCAAAGTATGCAGATTCAGAATACCATTACTTACATCATTTTAATATGCAAAATAGTACGTAAATATACTGACAATAGTTATCATAACACACTTTGCTCATCTGATATATCTTGAAAAATATGATTCAAAATCCCAATCAAACCTAAGTGGCACTAAAAACCAAGTATAGAATTCAGTATTCATAGTTCCTTTCAAACAAGGTGAGAATAAACAGAGAGGCATATGATGAACCATGTGTTTTATTGGTGTATCTGATGGAGAGTGGAGACATGTGTCATCCAATGGGTTCACCAGCCAGAATGGTGAAAGCTTAAAAAAATAAAGAAGAATTTTGACCAAAAGACAGAAGACAGTGAGTCCAGTGGACAGGCACCACTTTTGAATCTCTTGAGGCTCTGGATACCATGTGGCAAACCATGTATCTGAACTACACAAATGGAGGTCATATATAGGATAAAAGTTATTAATAAATGATACAGTTTTACAGTTACTATAAATACATGATTTTGTTAGACTATACTATGAATCTAGACATTATTACATTAGTTACTATCAAGGTTGTTACCATATTTTAGAATAAAGTAATTCTAGAACCCTGGGATAGATAATATAGTTTTTTACTGTTATTATCCCTATCTTTTCTGATTCATTTTTCCTGACTTATCTATTTTTGAATTAGAATTGTAATCAGATTGGATAAAAAATTATGACCAACTCTGCCCATAAATAAAATCTCAATCTTGGTAAATCTGAATTATTTTGAAATAAAATTATCTTTCTTCCTCTAAACTACATTCACATAAGAATGCCCTATGCAAAAATGTACCGTATTCTCAGTAACAACACGAAATCTTCCATGTACAGAAACACCAGCACCACCTCCCATGACAATTCCATTAAGAATTGAAACCTTCAAATATTTGCAAACAAAGGTAAGAAAAATGTATGTATGTATGTCAGATACATAAATGCAAAAATAAAATAGAAAAAAAATGTAAATAAGAAAGAGTTACCTGGGGCTTACTATATGTTGCCATCAAGTAATTCAATTTAAATTCACTTTGAAAAAAATTTGCACCAAACCTCCAGTCACCTATTTTCATAGAAAATAAAAACTATTACAACATTTAATACTTGCCTGTGTGTGGTAGCTACAAAAATCCTAATTCCTAATAACTGAGTAATCTACAAAAAATACAAAATTTGCATGGGACTATAACAACAGCTCATTAAGTGGCCAAATAAAATTAATAAAAATAAGATAAGATAAAATCAATAAAAGAATGTAATATGAATGATATTCTAAAGCCTAGGGCAAAATACAGCATTCACAGCAACGCAATGAATATCATTTTTAAACCATGTGATCCATTAAGTAACAAAAAGAAAACATACCTTTACTTCCATCACGAGCAACAGCTGCAACATCACCACCAGCACAAAAAGCCCTTCCATTTCCCTGATATAGGTAGCCACAAGACATGCAAAAAGTCAGAAATACTCTCTTTGAAGATAAGAAAGATTATGTTCAATATCAAATTATAGATTTGTTCCATCCATGAATTCTCTCTCTAATTGTTCAAAGTAAGAAATACATGCATTTGCACATTACAAGAATTATTTGAACAGTAGAAGTTTGCCACTAACCAATGAATAAGCAAAATAAAAGGCTACTGGTGTCATCTCTAACATTTAAAAAAAGAAAGGTTCATCCAATGTAACCAGAACTAAAACTGGGATAATTGGAAAAATGGAAGAGTTTTTCTTTATGAATGCTTCAGTTATTTTTAATAATAGTTTACAGAGGCTACCTTATCCTTCTCCTAAGTACTCCTTTTATTAATGAAAATATCTTCTATCACAATGAGGGGGGGAAGCTGATTGTTTATGAATACCAATTTATTGGTGAAAATCTGAAGTAATATTTTGCTTCAAATGGGAGTTAAACCTTAGATATAAACTCCTACCTCCACGTTATAGTCCCCAAATTTTGTTCCTAGCTCAGAAAAATACCAAGAAAACAGAAAACCCCTACTAGATGTATGCCAGCCAAAACAGAATATAGAATTGCCCACTTCACTTTGAATCATCCACTTCTGGATAATTAAATCTCTAAAGCTGTTCCAAACATCAAGAGAGCAATGCAACTTACACAAGTGCCAACCAGTTCAAACTCCCCTAAGCAACACATCCATATGGTTGCTACATATCATTTCCTCGAGCTTGTCATGGGGAATACACTTTTTATCTTGGGCTTGTACAGTAGACAATGTCTAGTGATTGCCATGGACGGAATGAAATGAACAGTTTAAATAAGGTTGTCTACAAGGTTATCAAACTCAAGACATTAAGGAAGACGTGGGGGGAGTAGATTTGAATTTCTAGGTTTAGCGTAAGGTTGTCAAACTTGACTGACATAGGAATATTTAACGTGTCCCAGTACCTTAAACTGCCAAACATAATTAGTAATACATCCATAATATTCAGCATCACAACTCCACATAAAGCAAACCAAGAATTACCGTCCCACCTATTTTGAACATGTCCCATGTTTTCACCTAATTTCAAACCTAATTCCAACAGTATCCTTTATATTTTTTTAGTATTAGGAAGTAGGGACTGTTGCCTAATGGACTTGGGTGTGACCCTAACCTAGCAGTTGGCAAACGTTTCAACTTCAACAAAACAACAAAACAGCAAAACATTAATAAAAACCACAAAATATAATAGAAACAATTAAAATGCAATGCTTCACAAAACAGAAAACCAGAAAAACAAGTTGCACCTTAATTACAGAGCTCTGTAGATGGAAAACAGAGAATCAAGGAATTCACATATTAGATAAGTTTTGCATGCATTATGGTAGATGGGCTCTCCATCTCGGTTGAAGCTTCATCATCATATAATAACTGGTAATGTTCACCTTTGATTGTCACCGTTTGTCTCCCAGTGCTCCCAATCACTCTTGTAATAAACCATACAAATGTTTTTATATCTAATATGCCCCTTGAACTATGGAAAATGCACAAGTGTACCCCCTCCAGTGCTAAATCTTAAAGGATCAAACTCTAGATTACATGGTAATGAAGCTGTGCAACTGTAATGAAGGTGGAGTAGTACACTCAATATTTATTTCATTTTTCTCATAATTACCTTTTCATCTTTATTTAGATTGTGTGCCTGACTAACTTTTACAATATAAATGTTTACAAAGACACTAATTCTAAATTGCCTTCCATATAAATACATATAATTATGAGCCAAATTTCATATTGACATGAGACAATTTTTAAAATGAAGAAAACAAAGTAGTCCCTTTAAAATTTGGTGGGAACATTTTTAGAGTCACTTTAAATTAATCTCTGCAGCATTACATATTAGTCTTTCAAGTGTCACATTTTAGGCTCAAATAAATATTTGAGGACCAAAGAACAGGTTAATTTCTTTTTAAGAGACTAATTTATCTGGCCAAAATTTTTGAAGGGATAATTTAGTAGTTTATTCACTTTCATTTCAATTCCAATAGCAATTTAATTTGTTCCTCTTCAGTAGAGTATAAAAATAAAAACAAAAGTCTATCAAATGTGCTCAGCAAACGGAGATTACCTTCACGACAACCAATTTAATATCAGAATCTTTCTCATCTTCAGAAAAAATTTCAAGTAGCCGAGAAACCTATAACGATTAACAAGAAGGCAGGAAAAGATTGGAGACGTAAGTAAGAAAATAGGAAATAGAATTGGGAATGGAACTTCACAAATAGAAGAAGAAAATTATTTATGGAGTTCAGAGAGATATTAAGGAAGAAGTTAGGGTGCATTTGGTTTATGAAAATATTTCTACTTTTTGTTCTCCCTGGTAATTACAAAAGATTTGTATAGGAAACGAAAAAAATTGCAAATCTTTGAAAACAGAAAACAAAAAACAAAATGAAACAAGGTGGTGCACTTTTGTAAATATTACTAAGAACAAAAAATGAAAATAGAAAACATTTCCACAAACCAAACACTTCCTCAGAGTTTTCAGTATCCTTGAACCAAGGGACATCTATTATTTTACCCTTTTCTCCTTATGACACTATGGTTATACTATTAAATAATGGTTGCATCATTATTTGATTTTGATGTATATCCTCAGAACTCAGAAGTATAATTGATTTTGATGTTGAGTAAACCTAATGTATATGTCAGCAGCTAATAAACAATCAAAAAAGGCTAAAAGAGTACAAGATTTAATAAAAAATATAAAAATAAAAAATCTCAATTCTCAACACACAGAATCAGGTGTTTATGTTGAATGTTCCTGATCAGTGAAAGCAAGTTATAGCCTTTCTTTTGACTCTTCTCAATAATATGTTACTCCAAAGTATAACTAATTCATGAAATAAAGTGACACACTGAACAGATTAAAGTACCATATAAAAAGAGAGGGCATTCAACTGTTTAGTCCTGTTTAGTGTCAAAACTCTCGCATTCGATTTACGCTGCACCAGAACCTGTCGAACCAAACCAACAATCGGTAAGATAAATGGAAAAGAAAAATATCATTTTACTAATGTATCAAACTACAATAACAATAATAAGCTCAAAACTTAAGATACAGTTCCGTAGGTGTTTTTCGTGCTTTCTTTCCAATAATTTTACTTCGGCAATCTATGTTGATCTTCAATACAAATGAAATTCACAAAACATGCTGAAGAAGAGCAGAGACGGTGTTTGGATAAAAGTTGGGAAAGTACTTTTCCAAATAATAATAACACAAACTCAAAGATACAGTTACAAAGGTGTTTTGGTGTTTTTCTCCAATAACTTAACTTTGCCAATCTATGCTGATCTTCAATAAAAATGGAATTTTACAAAACATGCTAAAGAAGAGCAGAGACCGTGTTTGGATTAAAGTTAGGAAAATCACTTTTTCTGAATTTCAATACACAGAACGAAGAATGACGAAATCCATTAATTTGGGAGTAAAAGTACTTTTGAGTTCTCCGAACTAAAATTCGATCATGCAAAAAATTGTTCCGCGGTGATAGAGAATATAGAAACCTGCTCGTCATCGCCTTTGGAGGGGAAAGCCATCGCGCCAACGGTGGGTTGGTTTTGGAGGCTTTTCCTGTGTTCCGTAGGTGAGTAAGAAGAACCCGAATACTAAGAGGGTTATAATATCTCACACTTGTTACTCAACCATTAAGCTACATCTCTTAATAAATTTACTGGTTACTAATTATCTGTTATGTGTGTGTTTTTTTTTCAAGCAATTATGTTTGAATAGTTACATGATTATAGATTTATAGGCCACTAAATTCTCCTACCAGGCTACCACCACTGGAACTCGAGTGCTTTTTATTCTGGATTATATTTCTTGTCTTTTTATATATTTATCTAATAATGTACTCTGGTATTTAATATTAATATCCATAAAAGTGTAAGAAAAATAAATTATAAATTATATAAAAGCATAAAATTAATTTAATTAATAAATAATAATTTTATTGATAATAATAATCTTAAAAGTAATTTTAACTAATGGAAAATTTAATACATATTTATAAATATCATGTTATATTCTATATTGATGGAAGAATTTTAAATATTAATTAATGGAACAATGGAAAGTGAAAATCTCTAAAAGTATCCTTTACTTAAATAATTATTTAGAAAGTAATTAATATTAATTTTATGCAAAAATTAAAGACACTTGCGTGTCATAGCATAATATATAAGAAGTGAGAATATGATGTGGTTTTTTGTATTTAATATGTATAAAGTTACGAGAGGATAGATAGGTAAGAAAAGAAATAATTGGAAAATACAATGAAAATAGAGATTGTTTGATCAAAGTTAAATAGAAGAGAAATAGAGAGAAAGTTAATATTTTGAGATTATTTGATTTTATGAAAAAGAAATAAATATTATTATTTTAAAGTTTAATTACTCATTTTGTTTTTATAATAAAAAAAATTATTTTTATTTTTAAACATTCTCTTTTGTTCCTACTCCTTGCACATATCATTTTTAATTTCTTTTTATTTTTTATACATATCCTTTTGTAATAACCTCAAATGTCATTACATAAATACTAAAACAATCCGATGAATAGGTTTATTTTAAGTCCTTTTAAAATTCTATAATTAATGAAAATATTCATGAACTCTTATAATTCTAAACATTTCACATAAACATCAAATCCACCATGGATATCGGTCATCATCAAGACATCAAAAGCATAAAAGGTTTTGTACCCTAGAGCACTACAACTCAAATATCCCAAGGCCCAAGCGAATAAAATAAGATCAAAAGATTACATCTATTTCCTAAGTTGGTCATCCACTAAGACATCAAAAGGACCAAGGGTTGGATCTCAATCCTAAGTCCACCAACAATTCCACCTTAAGTCCTCAATCATAAATGACATGTTTCTCAGCAGTTATACCATTGACTGCTCCTTATCAAGTTGCATGATCATAACAATTCAAAAAAAACGTAAGGAAAAACTAATTATAAAAAAACATAATATACAAAACAATACATAAATATAACAACTTAACTTCAAAAGATTTTAAAACCATCAACACCAATAGCATAAAATCCTTTTCACTAATCATGAATAACCACTCTTTTTTCAAGTCATGAAGTTCAAATGCATTGATTTATGTTATGTTATGCAGATACTTTACTCTAAGAAGATTTTTACCTTTTGTGTGATTAATCCAAATACATTGATGGAACATTAATTAGCATTTATTAGTGGTTCACTTTGCACATTTTTTACATGCTTGTATGGTTATTTTTTACCTCTTGATTGAGTTTATTGAACCTCAATGGGCCCAAGTGTTTTTTTTATAAACAATGGCCCCAAGTGTTGAGTTTTATTAAATTTTTTTAATTTTTCTCATGTTAAGACTGTCTTATTATACAGGTCATAACTTGTTAGAAAGAGCTCCGATTGAGGTGATTCTTGTCTTGCTTAAAATCTAAGAGAAAGCTCAATAATTTTGTGACTCACAGGCCAAGGCTAATTCAGAGGTTTTAGGGGTCAAAATTGAGCTACAGAGTCGTGGTCCTGCACTTAGACTTTTAGTTTTATCATTTTTTGGGCTTCATATGTAATTAGGGGTCAATAGTGTTTTTAATTTGTTTTTAGGGACTTAAGTGAGTGGATTTCTGTTCATAGAGAGAGCCCGTGATTTTTCAATAGTTCTCTTTGTAATAAAATTATTTAGGGATCTTGTAGAGAACTTACACACTTTTACATTACACTTCATTTTATTAGTTTGTGATTAGGTCTTTTTCTCCCTTTGTTCTCTCTTCTGATTTTTTTCTTTTTTTATTTAAGTTCTCAATGAGGATGATCATGGAGGGCTAAATTCATTCTCAATCCAAGGATTTCAAGTTTATGGTAAATTTGAGTTCTTCTAAGCTTAGTTTTAGAATTTATGATATGTGTTTTTCCCCTTTTTTTTGTTTTCAATTTCACGAGTTAATGCATGATTTTGATGAGATTTAGAAAATTGAATTGGCATTAGTGGTATGATTTATTAATCCTTTCATAGTGGTCAACTGAATGCTAGTTTCAAGATGAATTATGTTTAAATTCATTTACATTGAGGAATGTGATTGTATTTCTGATTTTTATGAAAGTATATGAGGTGATTATCTCATGAACTCACATTGAATTGCATGATTATAGATTCATTATTCATTTTCTGGAAGCTTGGATCCTTGGGTTGCTTTTAATTGAATATGTTTCTATTTATTTGCTTTAATTTTGTTTTGTTTTTATTATTTATGCATTTAAAATTAAATTCTTCCTATTTTTTTAATACATCGTGGTCACCTTATACACCTCACTTAAGCCAAAAGAATACTCACTTATGTGAGATCCTTCTAGGGATCACTTGTCGTTGCCTGCCAATCTCTCTTAAGCAACAAATGCGCTTAAGTGACAATCATTCTCGCTTGAGTGAGAATACATTATATATATGCTTCATAATCTTTCCATGAACCTAACTTAAGCTAGAAATTCTACTTGCTTAAGTGACTAGCCTTTCTTGCTTAAATGACATCACTTCAAAGGTCAATCCTCCCTATCACACCATTCACTTTTGTGAGGATTACCACTCTCTTAAGCAATTAGATTCTGCAAAAGTACACCTTTCAATGTTTTCAAATTCCTCCAAAACCATATTGACTCCATAACCACAATTTTCAAATAACCCAACACCAAAGAAAACAATTTCAAATCAAAACCACGTCAACTTCTAAGACAAAGGTTAAGTTTCCCTTACCTACTCAAACTCAAAGGAATTAGCTTTTGAAGAGGAAAGAACAAAGGGAGGAACTTTGGGTACAAGGAAAAAGCTTTTCTCCACCAAACTAGTTGCTAACGCTGTGGAGACAACAAACCAAACTAGCTGCTAACGCTGTGGAGACAACAAACCAAACCCAAAACACCCTCAAAACAAAATTTTGAAACACAAATAAGGATTCTCATCCTCATGGTTGCTTCATGAGAAAGAAATGAAAATGGAGAACAAGGGAGGAAAAGGAAAAGGTTATGACACCAAGGGCAACTATGGAGTTCCACAAGAAAGGAAAAGAGTCTCCTTTGAACAAGTGCACTAAAAGCTAAACGATCAAGGGTTGATTACTTGGAGAAGTAGAAGTAAGTAAAATAAGAGGTTTTTAAGAGAAGTTTCTGAATGTGAAGGGTTTAAAGGAGGGTTTATGACTCTTGAAATTTCCCTTTCACACATATTAGACTTTATTGAACTCACCCACGCCTTTCCCTCATAGCCCAAAGGTCCATCCTCTTCGGCTCAAATTCACTAAAACTCACCAATCACATACATGTATAATCAAAACTCCAAACATATTAATTCATTCATTCATTCAAGCACTTAAATTTAATTTAAATTCTCTTATAATTTAATTAAATTATGGAAAACATGTTACATTTTAACCATTTTAATCCATATGACAATGACTAAAAGGGATTAAAAAGCTTTTGAATATAGACAAAAATGAGATATTTTTAAATGTGGGGATTAAAAGAAAAGTTTTTGTAACTATAAGGACCGAATATTGTAAATTCCCTTGTACATATCTTCAGTTCCTACGGATAAAGAATGACCATCAGTTTTATTATTATTATTATTATTATTATTATTATTATTATTATTATTTAAGGAAACAAGGGGAGTCTACTTAATCAAGTATAAAGGCACCATAATTGATTAAGGAGGTGAGTTTTACCATCTTGGCTATGTTATATTGCAACATAATCAATTATGTTGCATGTCTCACATATTTATGCATAAATCATCATTGGATCTTTCAACAAAATTCATGTGAGCCTAACCTTTCTTTTTAATACTACTACATTTCTACTCTACCAAACAATCAACATTCTCTCACTTTGACACTTTTTCTTCTTCTCTCACTTCTTCCCTTGTATTTTGGATACACCAAAAGATAGTAAGTGCATATGAATGTAGTTTCATACAATTTTTTATGTTTTGTTTTTAATTATTAAAAATATATTGAATATTTTTATATTTTTAATGAAATATTTTGTATTTTACTGATTTATATTTTTAATAATTTCATCTGAAGAAGGAACATTCATGACTAGAGATAGGAATAGACCAGTCTGTCGACGGGAGCCTATGACCCGGTATGTTTAAAGCCTGGTTTGTTTAATAAAAAGGTTAAGCTTAGACTTTTTTAAAAGCTTATTTAGTTGAATAGGCTAGGCTTAAGCTTATAAAAAAGTCTATTAAGCCTAATAGGCCGACTTGTTTATTCATTTAAATATAATAAAAAAAATTATATATATATATATATATATATATATATATATATATATATATATATATATATATGTTATATACTTTTTCTTGTGATTGATTATTCTTTTATATTTAATATCTTAATAAGTTAGTAATCTTATATCATAAATAAAATAACATTTGAGACACAAAGGCCTTTAAATAAGCTAATAGGTCATACTAGACCTAAAAAAAAGTCTTCGATGAGATAATAAGTTAGACTATGTTTTAATTTTTATAATAGGCTAGGCCTATTTATGCAAAGCCTAGCCTATTCTCACCCCTATTTACAGCCCAGTAGAGTTAGTTTTTCAATGGGTTTTTTTTTTTCAAATATAAGATTTAAACACATGACTACACTGAAGGGGAATTCAATATAGTGGTATTGGACTTGGTTCCTTTAAGCAAGATATTGAATTCGAGACTTGTTAATGAAAATAAGTGGTTGAGAGAGGAGATCCCACCAAAGGTGGCCAACCAGGTTTGGTGAGAGAGATTAGTCATCAACAAAGTCAATGGATATTTTGTATCAAGGACATGGTAATAAAAAATATGTCTTTTGAACCAATTTTATTGCCTTCAATTCTTTTTACAAACACTTATTAGTTTGTATATTGAACCAGTTATAAACCAATTTCAATTGTTTCATTTATGTTACATGATCTCTAATCCAAGAAAATGGAACCCCAAGGTGCTTGGAGTATGTAGAACAACCAACCTCCACCCAAACCATTGGATGGGGAGGGGGAGATTGGTGTGACAAAAGTTTCATTCTAAGATAAGGTGATGGGGAATCAAATAGTGATGCCACATATTGAGAGAACAAATTTGATTGGAAACAGATTCTTTTGCACGAGTTTGAAGAAGGAGACAAGTTGCGACCTAAATGTTATGTAGAAGATTCTATTCTTCAATAATTGTGGAAACCTTGGAAAGATGTGTAATCGTAAAACTTTTTGGGAAATTTGTGAGCTTTTTTTGTCATCCAAGATCAACTAAAGGTTATGTGAAAGTTCTCCGACATATTTGATATAATGGATGTTGGGTTTGGGTTTTATATGGTTAATTTTGGCCTCCCTTAAGATAAAGAGAATATGGTTAATGGAGATTTGTGGATGGTGTTTGATCACTACCTGGCTATAAGACCATGGATGCATGATTTCATTGCATCCAAAACAAAGATTAAAAGAACATTAGTTTGGATAGGATTTCCATCCTTGGGAATGGAGTATTTTGATGAAAGTTTACTTCTTGCATTGGCATCAATCGTAGGGAGTCCCATCAAAGTGGATATTAGAACAATGGATGCATCAAGTGGCAAGTTTGCTAGGGTTTGTGTGTAAATAGATCTTAATCAACCTACGGTTGGTATGATGTGGTTTTGAGGTCACTACTTTCATGTGGAGTATGAGGGTTTGCATCTCATATGCAAAAGGTGTGGGCTGTATGTGTTAGAGATAGAGGGAGCAACATGAATAACATGGAGACTAAAGCTTTAAGCTTGGGGAAAAGCTTGAAGATGTTTTGTCTTTTACATGCCTAACTCCCTTAAGTGGCATTTGTTTTGGTTATTATCTTGTGTGTTGCATCTTAGTACATATCATATATGTGATGCATCCTTCATCATCATAGTAAGTGTAAAGAAAAAGTTTCTAAGTTGGAAAGGTTTTTTCAAGAGGCAAAACTCTCCATTTTAATTGATTACAGGATTGTCATAATCGATTATAACAAGTTGTTTGAAGCTTGGAGTTAAGTCTCGTATCATTTTAATTGATTACAATAGTCTCATAAGTGATTACTCTGTTGTTTGAGACAATGAATGATCTATTCAAGAGTCTCTACTTTAATCTATTACCAAGTGGTTTAATCGATTACTTCTCTTTTGTTTAGTAGTTCAGAAGTGAACAAGAACACTTTAATCGATTACTTTGAGTATCTAATCGATTACATTGTTCTTGAGTTATTTCCAGATGTTGGGAAGAACACTTTAATCTATTAAAGAGATAATATAATCAATTACTTCAATGAATTAATTGATTACTTTGTAAAATTAATCGATTACAGGGGGTATAACTATTTTCTCTATAAATAACTAGCTTATGTTCCCTTCAATTAACATCAAGAGAATACTCAATATCTCGAAAATAATAAACAAGCCTTTAAATGAGCTAAAGATCTCGAGCTATTATTTGTAAAAAGAGAAGAGAAGAAAAGTGATTTGTACAGTAACTCATAACTTCAAAATTGTTTGATTGTGAAGACTTTTTCTTAGAAGTGAGTTGTGTCACTTTCTTGAGTTCAAGATGAACACCTCCTCAGACAAGCATGGTTTTGTGGAAAAGATTGATCATTTTGTATCTACCTTTACTCTTGGTTTTTGTGTATGGTTTCACACATCTTTTTTGTTTGTAAATGAATCGCTTAGGGCATGCTAGAATAGGGTTTTCTAGTTTGGGCTAAGAGTATGGTTCTCTTAAGCTCTTATTCACAAAGTATCCTAGTGTTGGGTGCCTAAGTCTCTTTTTCTGGGGTGGGAATTGCATATTGGTTGTGATTTCTTGTAAGGATTTTTTATGCATAGTGGAAATCTAATTTTGCTTTTGGATTAGATAACTGGATTAGCTTCTCTAGTAATAGAAAGTAAACCAGTATAAAAAGATTGTGTATTTCTTCTCTTTATCTGATCTTTTTCTCTCATTTAGGTACTAATCAGTTTTTCATAAAAAAAGGTTCAAGTTTTATCTTTGTGAAAGAAAGGATGTTAATGAAGGATCTTGTATAAGGGTGGATTGATTAAGTATTGATTGAGTGTGATTCATAAAGTTTTGTGATACAATCCATACAAAAGAATTTTTTTTTGTAACTCTGGTTTTAAAAGTATGTTTTGTTTTGAAAACCAAATCATCCACCCTCTTGGTTTATTTATTTCCATCATCTCTTTTTTCAGCATAGACATATTCTGGGAACATGTCCTTTGTTAAAGGCGAAGGAGAAAAGATGGCAAGAAGCACAGCCAATGGTACCGGAGAATATGAGGACATATGGCGACGGTAGTATGCCTTTGTAGGGTAGTCAAAAGTCAAACCTAATTGAATAGAGAGAATATTATGAAAAGAGAGACTACAGGGGGTGAAAACAAAGGAGATTATAGTACAAATTTGTATGAGTATTGAATATTAGTCTTGAAAATCAGGAAATAGAATAAGGGGAGAATGAAAAATCCAGATTTTAAGGAAAATATAAGGGTAAAGAAATTGCAAGGCCTAACATATTTAATGTATTGAGTAATAATGTGGTCTTGAGTGAGGTAAAATATTGGTCAAACACGGTGTACAATCAAGAGGTGGTTCCTATAGTTATGGGGCCAATGAAATAAGGGAAGATGCAAAAGAAGGCCTACCCAGAGTTGAAAAAGACTACAAATAGTATGGCAGTGACCATAAGAGAGCCGCCACGTTGAAAAAAAGTACCATAATGTTTAAGGATGGGTCAACAAAGATAGTTTATGTGGGGTTTAATAGTGATGAAACTAAAATCAAGGGGAGTTAGCTCATATGAAAACTACCCAACACACTAAAGGGCTTTTTTTGGCATCAAATTAATGTAGCTCTGTGTAGAGCTTGTAGGCCTTAGATCTTCTTCATCAATGGAGTCCTTTGCTTCTTGAAATTCAATGACAGCAAAATGGAAATTGAAGAAAGGTGATTGGAGACACCACATCAAAGAGATGAGTCAAGAACAAACTCACCACCATAGGAAGCCATGGATAAGAGCTTGAAGGTAGGAGAAGATGAGTGGAGCAAGAGGGAAAAAGGGGGAAATGAGGTCTGAACTTTGAAGTTTAATTTCTCAAATTATCAAAGTTGCAAAATGCACACACAAGGCGTTTATTTATGGCCTAAGCGTCACGCAAAATTGGAGGGAAATTTGAATTTCTATTCAAATTTCACTTGAATTTGAATCTGTGGAACCAAATTTGGAAGCAAAATTTCACTAATTATGATTAGTGAATTTCAACTATGGTTCAACCCACTAATCCAAGATCAATTAAATGATATGGCAATGGGGTGTAGCAAGCAAATGCTCACCTCCCCCTTAGGTTGGTCCAAAATTTAATTGGAATTGGTTTCTCCCAATTCAAATAGTGCACTTAATGCATGTGAAATTATAAAACTACCCCTAATACAAAAACTAGTCTAGGTGCCCTAAAATACAAGGGCAAAAAAATCTTACATTACTTGGGTACCCTAAACTTGTGAGGTACCATTCCTACACTATGGAGCCCTAAATAGAATGCCAAAAAAATAATGAAACCCTAATCTAATATGTACAAAAATATGTCGGCTCATACTTAGCCCAAGGGCCCAAAATCCACCCTAAGGTTCATGAGAATCTTAGGGCCTTCTTCTGCATGTCAGGCCTAATCCTCCGTAGGAGGATTGCATCACAATTGGTTATGCCAATGCAAATAGTAGGGCCAAACAGATTAGTGTGGAATGATGATTTGGATCCTCTTGACCAATAGGGCAAGGAAGTTTGCATCAAGGGTGGAAATAAGGGAATGGATAACACAACTCAAGCTATGGACATAGTGGTGGATGGTGAGGCTGGGTTAATGACCAATCATCTTGGTTAAGCTCGAGCCCAGTTTGATTTCTTTTTTTATAGTTGTCTACGATGATTGGTTTAAAACATTTTTCAGTGCTATCTTGGAATTTTAGGGGGTTTGCTAGTAGAAAGAGCCATTGACATGAGAGAGAGCTTAACCAGAAATATCAACCATAAGTGGTTTTTCTTTATGACATTTACAAAGTGATAGCTAATTCTAGGAATTTTTGGGGCAGAATAGGGTATGAAGTGATTGACCTAAAGGAAGTGCAGTGGCATTCAGATGGTATTTGGGGGCTTTGTTTAAAAGGAATGAACTGCTTAATCACTCCAGAAGAGTCTATGCCATAGTATGTAACGCTAAAGTTGGTGAAGGGGAGGTAAACTTGGTTCTGTTATGGGGTGTATGCAAGCCCGAATTTTTCGATTAGGAAGTTAATATGAAGGTATTTGGAGGAATTAAAAGGTAGATTTAACAATCCTTGGACTCTAGTTGGAGATTTCAATGACATTTTAATTCCATCGGAGCAAGGAGGTGAGGTATTTTTGCAGTTGAGAGCTACAATGTTTAAGGAGTGTTTGGGTGTCTATGATCTAGTGGATTTAGAATTCTTTAGAACTAAATTCACTTGGAAGAAGTGGTGTACAAGAGGAATATTAGTCACAAAAAGGCTTGATAGGGAGTAAGTAACATTCAATGGAGGTTAGCTTTTCCTTAAGCGAAGATGAAACATCTAGTTCATAGACACTCAAATCATAATCCCATTTTGTTAAGGTGTTGTAACTAGGTAAGAACTTATGGGAAGAGACCATTTAGATTCCAAGCTGCATGGTTTACTCATGAGGTTTATACTCGAGTAGTAAACCTGGCTTGGAATAAAGAGAGAGCATGAGTGTTTAAAGCACTGCATAATGTATCAGAGGAGTTCTGGGTCTTTAATAAGGAGGAGTTTGGTATCATTGGTAGTGTCGCAACCTACCCTTCGGCGGGGGTGTGAAAAGGCCAAAATAGATGGGCCAAAGCGTTTGTCTCCAAGGGATAAAATGAGTGGAGTCACCACCAATGTTTATTCGAGGAAAACGTCAGAAAAATAAAAAAGATGAAGGTCTGCAAATTTTGAAAGTGAGGGTTCGGGAGTTGTTATGCATGGGGAAGGTATTAGCACCCCACGCGCCCATCACAAGGAACGACAACCTTTAATCAAGTGTGCAAAACATGACTTCAAAATTATGTATTTTCCCTTTTATACTTTTTATGTGTTTTCCCTTTTTGTATTTTTTTTTTTTTGGGATCGACAAGGGTGTTACCCTTGCTTCTACATATCCATAGGTGCGATGAGGAACTCAGACTTACGTAGTTCTTTAAATTTGAAAGTTTGTGTGTTAAATATTTTTTTTTATATTTTTGAAAGGTTGATTTTAATTACAAACATCACTCGTTTAAGGTTTTGGACCTTGAAACGATGTTTTAAATTTGGAAAAGTGGAGAGAATCGTTAAGGCATTGGACCTTGAAACGATCTCTTGATTTTTTGATGAAATGAAGAATTTTATGAGTTGGTTTTATTTTGGTTTTTCTTATTAATATTCAATCCTTTTTTAAAGACAAATCGGCACTAACGATCAGTTAAAACTTACTTTACAAAAGAAAAAAGATCATCGATGATAGGAGAAGGAGATGAAGATGCATAAAACAATAAAAAGGTCCTCTAAGGGTTCATAAATCATGTCCAAATCCTTAAAGGCAAACGCTAACCGGATGAAGAATGAAGAATGGATGAAGAATGAACGAAGAACGGTGAAGAACGATGTAGGAATCAATCACAGAAGCGCCTCGGCCTCATTTTTTTTCTTCTTTCTCCTTCTTCTCACTAATTTTACAAAAATGCTCTCAATATATGAAGCTGGACCCCTTACCCCAACCCCCTCATGCCTATTTATAGGAAATGAGGGGATGGAGGTTGAACAGCAGCTCGCCCAGGCGAGTTGGTTGCTTCCTCCAGAAGTTTCCTTACTCGCCCAAGCGAGCTGGTTTCTTCACTCCTAAGTTTTCTGGTGGCCCAAGCGAGCAGAGGCTAGCTTGGGCGAGCCAGGGGCCTGAAAAAACCCCCCAAATGACCCTTTTGCCCTACCATTTTGGTTATTTTCGTGTTCTTTTCCAAAACATCAAAAAAACCTTTCGTACTGCACGGAAACTAGTGTCAAGCAGCTCAATTCGGCTAGCAAGAATCAAAATGTTAGCAAATGAAGGTCTTCGGATGAAATTAGGGTATGACAGTTGCCCCTCTTTACTTATCTCTTATTGGAAATAAAAGGGAAGTAAAGATAAGGACACTAATTTTGTTCGAGCAATCTTGCTATTTGATTAGGCAACTGGCGAAAACCAAGGAAGTGAAACCGAGAAAACATGAGGACATTGAAGTTCTTATTTTTTTTCTTTTCTTTTTTTTAAACATAGAAACAAAGGACATCGAGTCCTATGAAGCACAAACAAGGACAAAAGATATTGAAGTCTTTGAGATGAAGACATTGTCGTCTTTGAAATGTAAATGTCTGAAGACATTATCGTCTTTAAAACGTAAATGAAGGCATTATCGCCTTTTGAAAGCGTAAATGACTGAAGACATTGTCGTCTTTTGAAATGTAAATGAAGGCATTGTCGCCTTTTGAAAGCATAAATGACGGAAGATGTTGTCATCTTCGAAATGTAAATGAAGGCACTGTCGCCTTTTGAAAGCATAAATGACTGAAGACATTTCATCTTTTGAAATGTAAATGAAGGCATTGTCACTTTTGAAAGCATAAATGACTGAAGACATTGTCATCTTTTGAAATGTAAATGAAGGCATTGTCGCCTTTTGAAAGCATAAATGGCTGAAGACATTGTTGTCTTCGAAATGTAAATGAAGGCATTGTCGCCCTTTGAAAGCATAAATGACTGAAGACATTGTCGTCCTTTGAAATGTAAATGAAGGCATTATCTCCTTTTGAAAGCATAAATGACTGAAGATATTGTCATCTTTGAAATATAAATGAGTAGATGACCTTGACTATCTCTGCAAGACAAAAGACTATGATAGTCTTTGAAAAGTAAAAGAGCGAATGACCTTGATTGTCTCCACAAGACAAAAGACAGATAGTCTTTGATAAGTAAAGGAGCGGATGACCTTGATTGTCTCCGTAAGACAAAAGACTATGATATTATTTAAAAAGTAAAGGAGTGGATAACCTTGATTGTATCCGCAAGACAAAAGGCTATGATAGTCTTTGAAAAGTAAAGGAGTGAATGACCTTGATTGTCTTCGTAAGACAAAAGACTATGATAGTCTTTGAAAAGATAACTGCGAGGAATTTTAGTCCCCTAAAAGATAAAAGATGAGGACTTTGAGTCCTCTGAAAGATAAAGGCGAGGACTTTGAGTCCTATGAATGATAAAAGCGAGGACTTTGAGTCCTGTGAAACAAGCCAATAGGTACTAGTACCAAGGGGCTCAACCTTATGAGAAAGCAAGAGGTTGACTCTTCTAGAAGGCCTCTCATCCTCAAAAGATAGGACATTAAATTTGGGGAAAAAAGAGAAATCTATGTGCTTAATATGAACATGATTTTTGGGATGCAGATGCATTCAACCTTTATCTTGGAATGGAGTAAGTGCAGGCTTTGTATGCAACAATGCAATGCAATGGAAAATTGTACAATGTTCATGACATTCTTTCCTATTTTTTTGTGATTTTGATTTTATTTTTTTTCTATTTTTGTGGAAAACACAGATTGACATTCTCTTTTTTGAAAGATGTGATAACTCATGCAACCTCATCCTATCTTTTGCAAATTTCTTCGGGAACTCCCTTAGAGTGTATGTTCTATTTGATTTAGTCACTTGACAATTTTGGGTGACGGAAGTGGAGCCATTTGACATTTAATCAATCAATTGAAATATTGACCCTAGGGTTTTCCCTTTTCCTTTTTTTAAAAACTTAAATTATTCTACACAGCAAGAAAACACAAGGCTTTGGGACAAATCACATGCACCATTGAAGGATGGCAATGGATTGTTACATTTGGTATATGGCCAAGTGAAACTTTCTTGATTTAAGATTATAGAGTGATGCCAAGGGTTTGTTGATCCCACTGAAATTTGACGACATGGCTTGATCATGAAAGAATTTATATAACGAAGTTACCCTTAGATTCAAAAGAAATCCCAAAGAGTTTGCATGAGAGACTAACATTAGATGTTTGGGCATCTTCCATGAGCTCTTGGTCAAATGAGTTTCCTTCTCAAATGTGCAAGTGCGAACCTCAGGGGGTTTTCTTTCTTTTTATATTTTTTTCAACAATCACAAGCGTGTGCGGGTTTCATTCTAGAATCCCATGTTAAAAGCAAAATTAGTTATTCCTTGATCCACATGGGCTTTATTGGGCTTGTAACATGATCAGGGGTAAGAGGGCTATCAAAGAAAGGATTAGACATGCTCAAAGAGTGTTTGTGGGTTACATTGAGTAAGAACCTCAAGAGTGTTGCTTGTACCTTTGGGGTTGGGCTTTACTCTTTTTGTCTTGTACATTAATCTTTCATTGCACTTTTGTGCCTTTCTTGTAGAATTTGGAGATCTTTTGTCTCTCTTTTCTTCACTCGTCTTTGGCGGGCTTCTTTTCTTTTCATTTTTTTCCAACTTCATGCATTTGCATTGCTCTTCCCGCTGGTTTAGCGATGGTTCTTGGAGTTTCTATTTTGTTTTTGTTGTTTTTTGTTGTTTTTAGAAAACAAATATGCTTTGACTGGTAGGGGGTAGCAAAGGATAAACTAGTGTATGGGATGTTGAAACATGACCATGTGTCATTTCAAATATTGACTTAGATCCTTTTGTAGTTTGGATTTTCGGACAAAACCTTAATAACATGCCCCTGATTGATTATAAATAAATAAAAGAAATAAGAGATCAAATTTAAATAAGTTTTTTTTAAAATACATATAAATACAAGCCTTTCAAAAGGGTAAAAGGCTCACATTCACTTTTCTAACACCATAATAAAACTTGTTCAAATAATTAATAAATCATTTCGACTCAAAATAAGGTTGTCCAAGACCTCATACAATTAATATAGCAACTTATACCCTAATGTCACATCCTATCATAGCATTGTGTCCCGACGTCCTTCAGCACAAGGTTCCTTAAAGCAATTCACCTAGTCATCTGCTCCCCTGAACACAAAGTTCAAGATCATCACAGGATCCAAACACAGACAACACACAGGGAATGAATTATCACATTCCTAACTAATAGAGAAAAATAAGGCAACATATAAGTATAAATATTATATTACAAAATACAATTTACTTGAGCATAACTCATGTTATTTTACCACAGCTCTCATTCATTTTCAATACATTCGCATACTCAATAGTCAAAACACAATATCATCAAATCTATCAATATAGAACAATACACAAGCGTTATGCAGCAGATACACTAAGACTCAATCCTATATGCAATGTGGTACCATGTCAGTGAAAAACATCATCGAGCGCCTAGGAGTACATGACAAGACAAACCACACACTAGCAAGTCAAGTCACTCTCACTAGGTAATATCATAGGGAGATCAGTCAGGGTCACAGTGTTTTACGAGAATGCTCCAACCATGTGGGATCACCACAGGCTTAAAGGAGCACTCAAACCAAGTGACCCCCAAGGCCTACACTCTGAAGAGTCCGTCAGGGCCTCTCCCTCTTGATTCAGGTCCAACCCAGAAAACATTTTAGCACACAAACTTTATCTATGAACTGTACAAAACACACAACTCCTCAATTGTTCTCAAATATTTTTAACTCGTCGCTCTTTAAGGGTCTTACCATTAACTCGTCACCCTTAAAGGGTTTTAGCATTAACTCGTCGCCCTTAAAGAGACTTAGCATTAACTCGTCGCCCTTAAAGGGTCATATAATCGTGTGATTGTACAATCCACAGTTTACAACTCAATGCACACAGCATCTTAATCACATGCATACTCAGTTTATCACATACACTTGATCTCAATTACAATGGTATAATCTCAAAATAGTATGTTATGACACCTCATGAATCATATTTACTTCACCTATGAACTATGCAATACACACAACTATTCAATTATTTTCAAAATCATTTTAACTCATCGCGCTTGTGATCAAACTCGTCTGGTTCCCATAATGGATCACATCACAATACTCGTCGCACAAAACTCTTCGCCCTTAAAGTGTCTTACAGTTGTGTGATTGCACAATTTATAACTCACAACACAATACACATCTCAATATACATGTATTCCATCATTCATCACATGTTCAATTCACCACTTACTCACAATTTGAATCATCATTTCATATCCTCAATATAACAATTTATACAAAAGACTATCACAACCTGGGGACTAAAACCCCTCAAATAATATTACACAATTATATCAAAATCATAGGTCAAAATATACAAATATCAAGAGTACAATTTATCAAGAAATTCTCATCAGAACATCAATATTTTATTTATTATCATAAAGGAAAAATTGCAATTTAATAAACATCCCAAAATAAAACCTCAATTTAATTCTCTAAGAATCCCTACACATATTCTCACTAACCCCCAATTGTGAATAACTCATCTCTTACCTCTAAGCGGGATCACATGTCTTCCGACATCGATAGCAACATCTCTAGCGATTCCCTGAGATTCCTTCAGTTTTTCCTCTGACTGCTCTGATAGAGTTCCCAAACATCAGAGAGATAGAGAAAGGATTGAAGCCACCACTTGTATTGTCTTCGTGCGATTCCTTTTTCTCTCTCTGTTAGTGCTTAGCTCTACTGAGTGTTTAAAAGATTGGCTAAGATTTTGTTAAAACATAAGCACTTAGACAATGAAGGAAAGCTAGAGTTGCTGCACATGATGTCCTACGTTATGTCAAGGAATCAGATCGGGCTGCACAATGCACAAGGCAAGATAAAATGTCAAATGAAGAATTGAAGCTGCAGGATCCACGATGTCGGATACAATGTCCAGGACATCCTGCCCGAAAATACTGGACACATAAATCTGTTATATCTTTAACAGATTGTGCAGGATCCACGATGTCGGACACGATGTCCTGACATCCGGCCCGAAAATACTGGACACATAAATCTGTTATCTCTTTAACAGATTATTGTGCAGTTAGCAACAGATTAGACGATCTATCTCTTGGAACGAATTAAAAGATAATTAAAGTTCGAATTACAAACTTGAATAGTTCGTTCAGGGATTAAAGATTAAAGATAAAAACTAAAAGATCAAACTTGATCTTTTAGATCTTTAAGGGCAGATTTTTCAGGAGAATGATAGATCTCATCCAGCGCAAGTTGTTGCAGCCCAGATACGCACACTGCTATATAAACATGAAGGCTGCACGAGTTCTGTACCAAGTCCGGGATTGAAGAGTTATTTTGTGAGTTTTGGGACTTGAGTGTTTTGTGAGCCACCTTGATGTCACCCTAACATCAAGTGTTGGACCTGAGTGTGTAGAGTTGATCTCTATAGTGTGTGGAGTTGATCTCTATTGTTCAGAGAGCAATCTCTGGTGTGTATTCGATTTAATTGTAAACACGGGAGAGTGATTGAGAGGGAGTGAGAGGGGTTCTCATATCTAAGAGTGGCTCTTAGGTAGAGATTGCACGGGTAGTGGTTAGGTGAGAAGGTTGTAAACAGTGGCTGTTAGATCTTCGAACTAACACTATTTTAGTGGATTTCCTCCCTGGCTTGGTAGCCCCCAGATGTAGGTGACGTTGCACCGAACTGGGTTAACAATTCTCTTGTGTTATTTACTTGTTTAAACTGTCCACACTGTCAAATACAATCTGCATGTTCTGAAGCGTGATGTCGTGACATCCTGTACGACATCTGTCCCCAGTATCAGAATTTCAATTGGTATCAGAGCAGGCACTCGAAATCACTGAGTGAGATCTAGGGAGATAAATTCTGATGAACATGGAGAAAGAAGGAGGACCAGTGAACAGACCACCAATTCTGGATGGAACCAACTATGAATACTGGAAAGCAAGGATGGTGGCCTTCCTCAAATCACTGGATAGCAGAACCTGGAAAGCTGTCATCAAAGGCTGGGAACATCCCAAGATGCTGGACACAGAAGGAAAGCCCACTGATGGATTGAAGCCAGAAGAAGACTGGACAAAAGAAGAGGACGAATTGGCACTTGGAAACTCCAAAGCCTTGAATGCTCTATTCAATGGAGTTGACAAGAATATCTTCAGACTGATCAACACATGCACAGTGGCCAAGGATGCATGGGAGATCCTGAAAACCACTCATGAAGGAACCTCCAAAGTGAAGATGTCCAGATTGCAACTATTGGCTACAAAATTCGAAAATCTGAAGATGAAGGAGGAAGAGTGTATTCATGACTTCCACATGAACATTCTTGAAATTGCCAATGCTTGCACTGCCTTGGGAGAGAGGATGACAGATGAAAAGCTGGTGAGAAAGATCCTCAGATCCTTGCCTAAGAGATTTGACATGAAAGTCACTGCAATAGAGGAGGCCCAAGACATTTGCAACATGAGAGTAGATGAACTCATTGGTTCCCTTCAAACCTTTGAGCTAGGACTCTCGGATAGGACTGAAAAGAAGAGCAAGAACTTGGCGTACGTGTCCAATGATGAAGGAGAAGAAGATGAGTATGACCTGGATACTGATGAAGGTCTGGCTAATGCAGTTGTGCTCCTTGGAAAACAGTTCAACAAAGTGCTGAACAGAATGGACAGGAGGCAGAAACCACATGTCCGGAACATCCCTTTCGACATCAGGAAAGGTAGTGAATACCAGAAAAGGTCAGATGAAAAACCCAGTCACAGCAAAGGAGTTCAATGCCATGGGTGTGAAGGCTATGGACACATCAAAGCTGAATGTCCCACTCATCTCAAGAAGCAGAGGAAAGGACTTTCTGTATGTCGGTCTGATGATACAGAGAGTGAACAAGAAAGTGATTCTGACAGAGATGTGAATGCACTCACTGGGAGAATTGAATCTGCTGAAGATTCAAGTGATACAGATAGTGAAATCACTTTTGATGAGCTTGCTATATCCTATAGAGAACTATGCATCAAAAGTGAGAAGATTCTTCAGCAAGAAGCACAACTGAAGAAGGTCATTGCAAATCTGGAGGCTGAGAAGGAGGCACATGAAGAGGAGATCTCTGAGCTTAAAGGGGAAGTTGGTTTTCTGAACTCTAAACTGGAAAACATGACAAAATCAATAAAGATGCTGAATAAAGGCTCAGATATGCTTGATGAAGTGCTACAGCTTGGGAAGAATGTTGGAAACCAGAAAGGACTTGGGTTCAATCATACATCTGCTGGCAGAATAACCATGACAGAATTTGTTCCTGCCAAAAACAGCACTGGAGCCACGATGTCACAACATCGGTCTCGACATCATGGAACGCAACAGAAAAATAGTAAAAGAAGTAAAAGAAAGAAGTGGAGGTGTCACTACTGTGGCAAGTATGGTCACATAAAGCCCTTTTGCTATCATCTACATGGCCATCCACATCATGGAACTCAAAGTAGCAGCAGCAGACAGAAGATGATGTGGGTTCCAAAACACAAGATTGTCAGTCTTGTTGTTCATACTTCACTTAGAGCATCAGCTAAGGAAGATTGGTACCTAGATAGCGGCTGTTCTAGACACATGACAGGAGTTAAAGAATTCCTGGTGAACATTGAACCTTGCTCCACTAGCTATGTGACATTTGGAGATGGCTCTAAAGGAAAGATCACTGGAATGGGAAAGCTAGCCCATGATGGACTTCCTAGTCTGAACAAAGTACTGCTGGTGAAGGGACTGACTGCAAACCTGATCAGCATCAGTCAGTTGTGTGATGAAGGATTCAATGTAAACTTCACAAAGTCAGAATGCTTGGTGACAAATGAGAAGAGTGAAGTTCTAATGAAGGGCAGCAGATCAAAGGACAACTGTTACCTATGGACACCTCAAGAAACCAGTTACTCCTCCACATGTCTATCCTCCAAAGAAGATGAAGTCAGAATATGGCATCAAAGATTTGGACATCTGCACTTAAGAGGCATGAAGAAAATCATTGACAAAGGTGCTGTTAGAGGCATTCCCAATCTGAAAATAGAAGAAGGCAGAATCTGTGGTGAATGTCAGATTGGAAAGCAAGTCAAGATGTCCCACCAGAAGCTTCAACATCAGACCACTTCCAGGGTGCTGGAACTACTTCACATGGACTTGATGGGGCCTATGCAAGTTGAAAGCCTTGGAGGAAAGAGGTATGCCTATGTTGTTGTGGATGATTTCTCCAGATTTACCTGGGTTAACTTTATCAGAGAGAAATCAGACACCTTTGAAGTATTCAAGGAGTTGAGTCTAAGACTTCAAAGAGAAAAAGACTGTGTCATTAAGAGAATCAGGAGTGACCATGGCAGAGAGTTTGAAAACAACAAGTTTACTGAATTCTGCACATCTGAAGGCATCACTCATGAGTTCTCTGCAGCCATTACACCACAACAAAATGGCATAGTTGAAAGGAAAAACAGGACTTTGCAAGAGGCTGCTAGGGTCATGCTTCATGCCAAAGAACTTCCCTATAATCTCTGGGCTGAAGCCATGAACACAGCATGCTACATCCACAACAGAGTCACACTTAGAAGAGGGACTCCAACCACACTGTATGAAATCTGGAAAGGGAGGAAGCCAACTGTCAAGCACTTCCACATCTTTGGAAGTCCATGTTACATTTTGGCAGACAGAGAGCAAAGGAGAAAGATGGATCCCAAGAGTGATGCAGGAATATTCCTGGGATACTCTACAAACAGCAGAGCATATAGAGTATTCAATTCCAGAACCAGAACTGTGATGGAATCCATCAATGTGGTTGTTGATGATCTAACTCCAGCAAGAAAGAAGGATGTCGAAGAAGATGTCAGAACATCGGGAGACAATGTAGCAGATACAGCTAAAAGTGCAGAAAATGCAGAAAACTCTGATTCTGCTACAGATGAACCAAACATCAACCAACCTGACAAGAAACCCTCCATTAGAATCCAGAAGATGCACCCCAAGGAGCTGATTATAGGAGATCCAAACAGAGGGGTCACTACAAGATCAAGGGAGATTGAGATTGTCTCCAATTCATGCTTTGTCTCCAAAATTGAGCCCAAGAATGTGAAAGAGGCACTGACAGATGAGTTCTGGATCAATGCTATGCAAGAAGAATTGGGGCAATTCAAAAGGAATGAAGTTTGGGAGCTAGTTCCTAGACCCGAGGGAACTAATGTAATTGGCACCAAGTGGATATTCAAGAACAAAACCAATGAAGAAGGTGTTATAACCAGAAACAAGGCCAGACTTGTTGCTCAAGGCTACACTCAGATTGAAGGTGTAGACTTTGATGAAACTTTCGCCCCTGTTGCTAGACTTGAGTCCATCAGATTGTTACTTGGTGTAGCGTGCATCCTCAAATTCAAGCTGTACCAGATGGATGTGAAGAGCGCGTTTCTGAATGGATACCTGAATGAAGAAGTCTATGTGGAGCAGCCAAAGGGATTTGTAGATCCAACTCATCCAGATCATGTATACAGGCTCAAGAAGGCTCTCTATGGATTGAAGCAAGCTCCAAGAGCTTGGTATGAAAGGCTAACAGAGTTCCTTACTCAGCAAGGGTATAGGAAGGGAGGAATTGACAAGACTCTCTTTGTCAAACAAGATGCTGAGAACTTGATGATAGCACAGATATATGTTGATGACATTGTGTTTGGAGGGATGTCGAATGAGATGCTTCGACATTTTGTCCAACAGATGCAATCTGAATTTGAGATGAGTCTTGTTGGAGAGCTGACTTATTTTTTGGGACTCCAAGTGAAGCAGATGGAAGACACCATATTCCTCTCACAAAGCAAGTATGCAAAGAACATTGTCAAGAAGTTTGGGATGGAAAATGCCAGCCATAAAAGAACACCTGCACCTACTCACTTGAAGCTGTCAAAGGATGAAGCTGGCACCAGTGTTGATCAAAGTCTGTACAGAAGCATGATTGGAAGTTTACTATATTTAACAGCAAGCAGACCTGACATCACCTTTGCAGTAGGTGTTTGTGCAAGATATCAAGCCAATCCCAAGATAAGTCACTTGAATCAAGTAAAGAGAATTCTGAAATATGTAAATGGCACCAGTGACTATGGGATTATGTACTGTCATTGTTCAGATTCAATGCTGGTTGGGTATTGTGATGCTGATTGGGCTGGAAGTGCAGATGACAGAAAAAGCACTTCGGGTGGATGTTTCTATTTGGGAAACAATCTTATTTCATGGTTCAGCAAGAAGCAAAACTGCGTGTCCCTATCTACTGCTGAAGCAGAGTATATTGCAGCAGGAAGCAGCTGTTCACAACTAGTTTGGATGAAGCAGATGCTGAAGGAGTACAATGTCGAACAAGATGTCATGACATTGTACTGTGACAACATGAGTGCTATTAATATTTCAAAAAATCCTGTTCAACACAGCAGAACCAAGCACATTGACATTAGACATCACTATATTAGAGATCTTGTTGATGATAAAGTGATCACACTGAAGCATGTTGACACTGAGGAACAAATAGCAGATATTTTCACAAAGGCATTGGATGCAAATCAGTTTGAAAAACTGAGGGGCAAGCTGGGCATTTGTCTGCTAGAAGACTTATAGCAATTACTTCTATTTGAATGTGCTCAAACGTTAATAGCACATTCATTACTGGGCCAAAACAGATTCGACCGTTGCTTCACACGCCCCTCTACATTCTTCATTCAAATTTATATTTTCGTGGCATTCTTGTTTTCATCAGCATTCCCCAACACCTCTCGGAATTTCACGAAACCATTTCAAAAGCTCTGCTTCTCCATGGCTACCTCACCAAAAGATACTTCATCACCTGGTTCGCCTTCTGTACCATCATCTCCATCATCCACCAAAGCACCATCAAACCAGGAACAACCTGAATTCCATATCCAACCCATACAAATGATTCCTGGTCAAGCCCCTGTTCCTGAGAAACTGGTTCCCAAAAGACAACAGGGAGTGAAGATTTCTGAAAACCCTAGCCCTGCAACAAGTCCTAGGGAAGTAGACCCGGAGATGGATAAGAAGATCCGCAGTATTGTGAGTAGCATTCTGAAAAATGCGTCTGTCCCTGATGCTGATGAAGATGTTCCAACATCCTCCACCCCGAATGTTTCTGTCCCTGATGCTGATAAAGATGTTCCAACATCTTCCACTCCAAATGTTGAAGCCCTCCCTTCACCCAGTGAAGAGGAATCAACAGAAGAAGAAGATAAAGCCACAGAAGAGACCCCTGCACCAAGGGCACCAGAACCTGCTCCAGGTGACCTCATTGACCTAGAAGAAGTAGAATCTGATGAGGAACCCATTGCCAACAAGTTGGCACCTGGCATTGCAGCAAGATTACAAGGCAGAAAGGGAAAAGCCCCCATTACTAGGTCTGGACGAATCAAAACTATGGCACAGAAGAAGAGCACACCAATCACTCCTACCACATCCAGATGGAGCAAAGTTGCAATCCCTTCCAAGAAGAGGAAAGAAATTTCCTCATCTGATTCTGATTATGATGTCGAACTAGATGTTCCCGACATCAAGCGGGCCAAGAAATCAGGGAAAAAGGTGCCTGAAAATGTCCCTGATGCACCATTGGACAACATCTCATTTCACTCCATTGGCAATGTTGAAAGGTGGAAATTTGTATATCAACGAAGGCTTGCTTTAGAAAGAGAACTGGGAAGAAATGCCTTGGATTGCAAGGAGATCATGGACCTCATCAAGGCTGCTGGACTACTGAAGACAGTCACCAAGTTGGGAGACTGCTATGAAAGCCTAGTCAGGGAATTCATTGTCAACATTCCCTCTGACATAACAAACAGAAAAAGTGATGATTATCAGAAAGTGTTCGTCAGAGGAAAGTGTGTTAGATTCTCCCCTGCTGTGATCAACAAATACCTGGGCAGACCTACTGAAGGAGTGGTGGATATTAATGTTTCTGAGCATCAGATTGCCAAGGAAATCACTGCCAAACGAGTCCAGCATTGGCCAAAGAAAGGGAAGCTTTCTGCAGGGAAGCTAAGTGTGAAGTATGCAATCCTGCATAGGATTGGCGCTGCAAACTGGGTACCCACCAATCACACTTCCACTGTTGCCACAGGTTTGGGTAAATTTCTGTATGCTGTTGGAACCAAGTCCAAATTTAATTTTGGAAACTATATTTTTGATCAAACTGTTAAGCATTCAGAATGTTTTGCTGTCAAATTACCCATTGCCTTCCCAACTGTATTGTGTGGCATTATGTTGAGTCAACATCCCAATATCTTAAACAACATTGACTCTGTGATGAAGAGAGAATCTCCTCTATCCCTGCATTACAAACTGTTTGAGGGGACACATGTCCCAGACATTGTCTCGACATCAGGGAAAACTGCTGCTTTAGGTGCTGTATCCAAGGATGCCTTGATTGCTGAACTCAAGGACACATGCAAGGTGCTGGAGGCAACCATCAAAGCCACCACAGAGAAGAAAATGGAGCTGGAACGGCTGATCGAAAGACTCACAGACAGTGGCATTGATGATGGTGAAGCCACCACATAAATCTGTTATATCTTTAACAGATTGTGCAGGATCCACGATGTCGGACACGATGTCCTGACATCCGGCCCGAAAATACTGGACACATAAATCTGTTATCTCTTTAACAGATTATTGTGCAGTTAGCAACAGATTAGACGATCTATCTCTTGGAACGAATTAAAAGATAATTAAAGTTCGAATTACAAACTTGAATAGTTCGTTCAGGGATTAAAGATTAAAGATAAAAACTAAAAGATCAAACTTGATCTTTTAGATCTTTAAGGGCAGATTTTTCAGGAGAATGATAGATCTCATCCAGCGCAAGTTGTTGCAGCCCAGATACGCACACTGCTATATAAACATGAAGGCTGCACGAGTTCTGTACCAAGTCCGGGATTGAAGAGTTATTTTGTGAGTTTTGGGACTTGAGTGTTTTGTGAGCCACCTTGATGTCACCCTAACATCAAGTGTTGGACCTGAGTGTGTAGAGTTGATCTCTATAGTGTGTGGAGTTGATCTCTATTGTTCAGAGAGCAATCTCTGGTGTGTATTCGATTTAATTGTAAACACGGGAGAGTGATTGAGAGGGAGTGAGAGGGGTTCTCATATCTAAGAGTGGCTCTTAGGTAGAGATTGCACGGGTAGTGGTTAGGTGAGAAGGTTGTAAACAGTGGCTGTTAGATCTTCGAACTAACACTATTTTAGTGGATTTCCTCCCTGGCTTGGTAGCCCCCAGATGTAGGTGACGTTGCACCGAACTGGGTTAACAATTCTCTTGTGTTATTTACTTGTTTAAACTGTCCACACTGTCAAATACAATCTGCATGTTCTGAAGCGTGATGTCGTGACATCCTGTACGACATCTGTCCCCAGTATCAGAATTTCACTCTCCATGAATGTTATTTTACAAATTCCAACGGTGAAGGTGTGTGTAATTCAATCGCGAACCACATACCAAAATTTCATGAAAATCCAACGGTTAACGAAGAGATTGTATTTTTACTGAGACCATTTTGGATTTTTGTGGGAAAAGAGAAAGCTATGGTAAGAAGGGTATTTCTCTTAGATCTCACATGGTTTTGTAATTCATAACGGTGAGAATGCTCATAATCAGGTTTTGAACGTGGTGTTTAAATTTCACAATGATCCAACGGTGAATGATTCCGAGATCATCGTTTTTCTGAAACAGGTTTGGTGGGTTGTGGGAAAAAGAAAGGGTTTTGGGGAGGAGGAGAGGGAAAACGAAATTGAGGAAAAGAGGAGGCATCGTCAGTCTGAAAACTGACCTAACATTGCTATTTATATCTAGGATACTCACAACTTATTATTTACTCTATTTATGTATTTTTATTTTTATTATTTTATAAAAAGGAACTTTATTTTATTCTCTATCAAATGAATAAATAAAATACTTTTTTTATTTTCTCTCAAACCATTATTTTATTATAACTATTTTTATTTATTTATTTAATTATAAAAACCTCATCATTCTCTAAAATTTTATTTACAAAAAATGGGATGTTACACATGGTGCCTCTCATTGCCCCAGTGTAGGGCTCTGAGGTATCTATGACCTTGTAGCAAGGAAGAAAATAAAGAAATTGTGCAAGTTCTCGAAAATGAACTTTCAAGGACAAGAAACATTCAAAGTATTTTCAATTAACAGATTACGTCAAATGACTCTTGCTCTTGGCAACTCACTTTTCTCTCAAAAAGGTAACTTTTAAGAAAAATGGGGTCACATGAATGTCTGTACTTTTTATTTGAAACATAGTCAATCAAACATTATTTTCTTTCTTTTCTGAACTCTTTTTTTGATTTTTTTTTGGCAGAGGAAAATGCAAGGATCGTGCATGAGTAAACATGACATGCGAACGATGGAAGTAGAATATATGCAGTTGGCAAAACAAAAGCATGCTAAATGAAGGTGTATGATAATGCAATGATTTATACAAATGCAATGCACAAATATGATGCAGGAATGATATACTCATTACGATTCCATGAAGAGATGCATGACACAATCAAGGAATATGCTAGAGTAAGTTTGCTATGTGCCCCCTAATTGAGGAACCTAATTGGAAAGGATCCAAAAGTCCACTTTTAGTGATAATTTCCGAGGGTGGTTTCATTTAACTTTATTGGCCTCTAGAGATATCATCCTCTTAGGTAATACATTGTGGCAATAAGGACTATCAACGGAAATGCATCAGTAAAAGAGGAAAACTCTAGATGTGACTTCACTGTCATCAAGCAAGTCGGAGACCCAACATGACCACAGATCGACCTCCACTCCTTATGTCTCACATAGACCCAGATATAGGGCCTAATATCTCAATGTGTGCGAGCTGTAGGTGTCATGTGTGTGTAGAAAAAGTATTTTTAGCTATGAATGTAATCGATAGACAAACACACACCTAACACAACAACATAGCAAAGGTCATATACAAATATGGACAAAACAAAAGATAAAAAGGAACATAAATAAAGAAGAAGTCATGATGAAAACATTGCACACTGACTGAATGACCTAACTCTTTCATACGTCCTTAATGGAGTCTCCAGCTATCGTAACCTACCATTGGCGAGGGTGCGAAAATACCAAAATAGATGGCCCAAAGCGTTTGTCTCCAAGGGAGAAAACGAGCAGAGTCGCTACCAACGTTTATTCGAGGAAAACATTAGAAAAACCAAAAAGACAAAGGTCTGCGGATTTTGAAAATGAGGGTTTGGGAGTTGTTTACGCATAAGGAAGGTATTAGCACCCCCACGCGCCCGTCACAAGGGATGACAACATTTAATCAAGTGTTCAAAACATGACTTCAAAATTATGTATTTTCGCTTTTTATATTTTTTATGTGTTTTCCCTTTTCATATTTTTTTGGGGTCGACAAGGGTGTTACCCTTGCTCCTACATATCCTCAGGTGCGATGAGGAACTCAGACATACATAGTTCTTTAAATTTGAAAGTTTATGTGTTAAATATTTTTTATATTTTTGAAAAGGTTGATTTTAATTACGAACATAACTCGTTTAAGGAGTTGGACCTTGAAACAATGTTTTAAACTTTGAATAGCGGAGAGAATCATTAAGGCATTGGATCTTAAAACGATCTTTTGATTTTTGAAAAGAAGACAGAATCGTTAAGGCGTTGGACCTTGAAACGATCTCTTGATTTTTTGATGAAATGAAGAATTTTATGAGTTGGTTTTATTTTGGTTTTGCTTATTAATCTTCAATCCTTTTCTAAAGATAAATCGGCACTAACAATCGGTTAAAACTTACTTTACAAAAGAAAAGTGATCACCGATGACAGGAGAAGGAGATGAAGATGCATAAAACAATATAAAGCCCCCCTAAGAGTCCACAAATCATGTCCAAATCCTTAAAGACAAACACTAACTGGATGAAGAACAAAGAACAGATGAAGAACGAATGAAGAATGGTGAAGAACGATGTAGGAATCGATCACAGAAGCAATTCTAAAGCGCCTCAGCCTCATTTTTTGTTCTTCTTTCTCCTTCTTCTCACTAATTTCACTAAAATGCTCTCAATATATGAAGCTGGACCCTTTACCTCAACCCCCTCACGTCTATGTATAGGGAAAAAAGGGTGGAGGTTGAACAACAACTCACCCAGGCGAGCTAGTTTCTTCACTCCTAAGTTTTATGGTGGCCTAGGCGAGCCAGGGGCCTGAATAAACCCCAAAATGACCCTTTTGCCCTCCCCTTTTGGGTATTTTAGTGTTCTTTTAGGAAACATCGAAAAACCTTTCGTATTGTGCAGAAACTGGTGTCAAGCAACTCAATTTGTCAAGCAAGAATCAAAGTGTTAGCAAATAAAGGTCCCCGAACGAAATTAAGGTATGACAGGTAGGAAGAAGAAAATTGATGCCCGACTTAAGGGGATTCAATGAACTTTAGAAAATGTAGTCTTGGCCCTATTGTGTAATTTGTATAAGTAGCTATTGGTGGAATATGAGAGGATCATTTTCCAGGAAGAAACATTATGGTTTCAAAATTCATGCAAAAAGTGGATTTGTTTAAGTAGTAGGAATACATCATTATTCCATGCACAAGCAATGGTTTGTAGAAAAGGAAAAAGATCCACGGGTTAGATATACCTGATGGTGAGTGGTGTACGGAGACTAAAACGCTGAAAAATGAAGCCTTATACTTTTAAGCTTTGTTTTGTACAAGTGAAACACAAGGGAGGGGTCAGAATTTTGATGAGTCTATTAGCCAATTATTGTATGAGGTGAGGATGGTTTTACTGGAACCAACTTCGAAGATGGAGGTGCATCAAGCTTTCATGTCGATGAATTCCTATAAAGCATTGGGGCCCAATGGTTTTCAACCAATATTTTTAAATATATATTGGGAGATTACAGGTGATGATGTGTGGCAGTTTGTGGCTAGAGTGTTTCAAAGTGGTACGTTCGATACTAGAGTAGTAGAGGCATTAATGGTGCTTATTCCAAAGGAGGATTCTCCAACAACATTTAAACACTCTTGGCCCATCAATTTGTTGAATGTGGTTTACAGGTTAATGTTGAAAGTCCTAGTAAGTATACTAAGATTGTTCCTAAATGATATTATTAGTCCTCATAAAAGTAGTTTCATTTCGGGGTAGGGAACCAAGGGTAATGCTTCAGTGTTACAGGAAGTAATTCATCATATGGGAATGTCGAGAAAAAGGGATGGAGAGGTGATTCTGAAATTGGACCTTGAGAAGGCATATGACCAGGTTGATTGGAATTTCTTGAAACAAACTATGAGATTGTGTTATGCATGATACTTAGTCCACAAGTATTTCGCTTTTATGGAATGGGTAGAGGCTGGAGAATTTTTAGCCTAGGTGGGGACTCCAAAAGGGAGATCCCTTATCCTCATATCTGTTTGTGTTATGCATGGAGAGGTTAGGAGCTATGGTATCTAAGGAGGTGAAGGAAGGGCATTGGGAACCTATTCAAGTAACTAGAAATGGGCTTAACATCTCGCATCTCTTTCTCGCATATGATGTGTTTTTCTTTGCAAAAGCAACACTTGATCAGGCTTGGAAATTAAGGGAGTGGTCTTGACCTTTTGTGCGTCCTCAGGTATGAAAGTGAATTTGGAGAAGTCAAGGGCTTATGCTTCGAATGGTGTCCTGATGAGAATGAAAGAGGAACTATACGGGGTGAAGAATATCCAATTCACTGAGTAGTTGGGAAATACCTAGGTTTTATGAATGTATGAATACAGGTTTTCGATGATACCAAAGTATAATCAAACAAGACTGCTTCAAGAAATATTCAAGGATAAGCAAACAAAGATAGCTTCAAGATTAAATCAAGACCAAGAAAACAAAGATAAAAAAGAAAGCTAACTCTTAGTCTATCTTTGTTAAAAGAGTCTCTTAATGATTGCAAAGGTTTGGCCTCACAACATAGTTTTTAAATTGATTATAAAAAGGTTTTAGAATATTTTTAACATTTTCTATAAAAAAAAAAGACATTTTTCCACTAGTAATCGATTACTAGGCATTGTAATCAACTACCAGAAGAAAAATTATTTTAAAAACTTTTTCAGAAAGTTTGAAATTTGAAATTTGAAAACTTCAAAAAAAAAATTTAAAAAGACACATCTCTTCAAACCATTTTGAAAAGGCACGATGGGCCTATATATATGTGTGTTTGACTTCAAAAAAAGAAAGAGATTTTTCTAAGATAACTTAATTGTCGAATGCTCTATAAAAAACTATTGGCAAAACACTTGAAAATCTATTGTGAATTCTTCTAGGAACTTCAATTTGTATCATCTACTCTAAAGGAGAGAAATCTTTCTATTCATGTCATAAACTCAGTTGTAATCACGAGACTATTTGTCTCTTGTATTGTGAGAATCTTGAACACAAGGGTGAGAGATCCCAAGGTGTGTTCAAAGTCTGTAAAGAATTTACAGAGATAGTGAAAAATCTCAAGTGGGTTGCTTAAGGATTGGACGTAGGCACGGGAAGTGGCCAAACCAATATAAATGGAGTTTGTCTTTCTCTCTTCCCTTATCTCAGTTATTTTACTATAGTTTACTTTGTCTTGCACATTTTAAAAATACATTGTTAAATTGATTGCTTCTTCTTCTTTTGCATTTTGACTCTATCATATATCATTTAAAAGGGGGTTAAAATTTGTTAGTGGGAAATTTTGTAAGACTTAATTCACCCTCCCCCCCCCCCCCCCCTCTTAAGTTATTGAGGCCACTTGTCCAACAAGTGGTATCCGAGCAGGATTCTTGTCTAAAGTTGAAAAACTTCAAGAATAATTATGACCTCATCTAAATTTTCATTTTCTGAGGGAAATCATGGGATTTTACCATTAATTTTTTTTACCTTTTTAATGTGTGTTATAATTACCAATTCAATTATTGTGGCAATTTCAAATTATATTATCATTTTTCATAAATGTGTTTTATTTTCAGTTTAATTCTCTAATTCTTTTTTTCATTTTTGTGCTCTACTCTTACCCTATATATACCGTACTTCAGACCTTGTTTCATACACACCACAAAACCTCTTCTCCTTTCCTTCTCATTTTCCTTCTCTGTTCCTGGGTTTGAATTTTGGCCCATCCCAGTTTCTGTTGCCTTAACTTGGTTGAGAGATTCATGTTGTATCCTAGGGAATTTCATGGGATACCACATATAAATCCTTTAATGTAGTGTTCTCATTTTACTTACCACATATCAATTACCAAATACCTGTAATCGATTACTGTAAGTTGTCTTATACGACTAACTTTAGTTTAGAAAACATTTTCTAAAACTTTTATAGTTTCCCCAATTTATAGTTATTTTGTAGGGATTTGTAAATAAATCTTGTTTTATTGTTAAAGTTGTCTCTAGAATATTTTCCATTGGATTTAATGATGAAATCTGTGCAATATTAGGTTAAAAAGAGGCTAAATCATGTAGTACTAAAAGTGACAGTTGGGCTCAGCTTAGCATTTGGACTAAGCGTGCATACCACGCTAAGCGCAGCTTCAGGGCGCTTAGTGTGACAGAAGAATCTGACAGAGCATAAATATCTAGGCCACGCGCTAAGCACGAGATCTGCTCGCTGAGCGTTGTGGTTGTCTTTAGCCAGGCTCAGCGCATGACTGGCACTAAGCTTTAATCCACTAACTCACGCTAAGCGCGAGGGTGGCACTAAGCGCAACGTCGCGGATTCAGAGCCTATTTAAAGCCTGTTTTGTGTAGAATTAGGGAACAACAACAACAGACACACAACACAGCTTTTAGCCAAAGCATGTACACCATAGTGCTATTTTCGAGATAGAAGCTCTAGGGGCTTTCGTAAAATTTCTGAAAACCCTGGGCTCGCCCGGGCGATCCAGAGCTCACCTGGGCAAGCTAGGCGGCAATCTCCTCCCCATTTTGGCTATAAATAGGGGAAGGAGGCTATGTATATTGATCCCGAACCCCTTGGCTATGCATTTCAGTTTTTTTGGGTGAAAAAACGTGTTTCCGTGAAGAAAATCCAAGCCGAGATACTTCTGTAACACTTCCAAGATGTTTCCGTGAGCAATTCCGTGAAGATTTTCTGCCGTTCTTCACCGTTCTTCGTTCGTTCTTCGATCTTCAATCGGTACGTGTTCGAATCCGAGGCTTTCAATTTATTTATTGTTTTGCTTGCTTTCATCTTCATCTCGTCACTTTCGGTTTTCTTTTCTTCCGCTTTTAACGAGCTTTTAATCGTATTTAAGTCGTTTTCTCACCTAATAAATGATAAAATGAATTCCAACCATCATTTGTGTTGTAATCTCATTTAATCACTGTTAAAGCAAAATCTAACCAATTATTCACACTATAATATCGGTTAAACCAAAAAAAGGAAAATAATAATAAAATAATCAAAATATCTAGAAAAAATAATAATAAAATAATCAAAAAAATCAATCGGACGTTTTTCTTTGAAGGTTTCCTTGAATGAATTAACTAATAACCAAAGTGAAACTAAGGCTAAAATCAACTCACAAATCAAGCTTTGTCCGCAAAAATCACTTGAAATCGTTTTAAGGTCCAACGCCTTAAAACGACCCTCTTTGCTTTTATCGGTTAACATGGACCGTTCAAAAGCATAAAATTAACACATAACTTTACCACTTTTACAAGAACTACGTAGGCCTGAGTTCCTCATCACAAATCGAGGATACGTCGGAGCAAAAGCCCCGCTTTTGTTGACCACCCCTTTTCAAAAACTAAGAGATCGTTAATGGTTCAATGCCTTAACGTTTCTCTTCTTTCACAACCAAGAGATCCTTAATGGTCCAATGCCTTAACGTTTCTCTCCTTTCGAAATAAAAAGATCGTTTAATGGTCTAATGAATTAAACAACTTTTGTTCGGTTAAAATATATCTTGCGAAAAAAGATAAAAAAACAACTTAACCAACGTTTAGTTCTCAAAGAACTACGTAGGTCTGATTTCCTCATCGCAATTGAGGATACATAGGAGCGAGGGAAATACCCTTGTCGACCACAAAAAGATAAAAAATACAAAAGGCCCATAAAAAGCTAAAAAACATAAAAAGATAAAAAAATACAAAAAGGCCCATAAAAAGCTAAAAAACATAAAAAAGGGAAAATACATAAAATATATATATATAAAAGGAAAAAAATACATAATTTTGAAGTCATGTCTTGCACACTCGATTAAAGGTTGTCGTCCCTCGTGACAGACGCGTGGGGTGCTAATACATTCTCCGTGCATAAAAACAACTCCCGAATCTTTTACAATTAAGTTCGTAGACCGCATTTTGGTTTTTCCGACGTTTTCCTCGAATAAACGTTGGTGGCGACTCCACGCGCCTTCCTCCCTTGGAAGACGCACCCATGAACCTTTTGTCGCCCTCCCACCGAAGGGTAGGTTGCGATAGACCCAAAAGATAAATCGCCCAAGCAAGTGCGGGTCAGGGGTCATTTGATTAAATTTGATGAAAATACTTTGAATACTTTTCTGAAGACCCCAGTGATTATAGAAGAGGGGGAAACTTTATGTGCTTATTCGAGATTTGCACTCCTAAGGCTTGATCCTCAGGAGTTAGTTGTTAAGCTCTATATCCTAGGGAGGGGATTTGAGCTGAATGCTGATGGTCTCCCTTTGAAGATCTTAAGGAAGAACATGACTACTCTAGCTCAGACATGGAGCGTTCTTTCTTATTGTAACTTGGTCCCTACCTCCCACACCTCTGACATCACATTGGAGAGGGCCAAGTTCATCTATGGCATCATTATGAAGATGGATATGAATGTGGGGTACCTCATCTCCCACCAGATCTCTCTTATTGCCCAGCACGATTCTTCCAGACTTGGATTCCCAGCCTTGATCACAACTCTGTGTAAGGCTAGAGGAGTCCAATCAGATTCTAGATCCCTAGAGATCCTGAGCCATGCCATTAACTTGGCATACATTAAGAAGAAATGTTGGAATCTAGATGATCCAACAGTGACATTTAGAGGGCCAAGGAAGGCCAGGGGTAAGAGATTAGAGGCCCCCACTACTTCAGTAGTGCCAGACACTTCAACTCCTTCTTCATCCACAGCTCCAGATCCTCCCAGTTTGACTCCAGCACAAACTCCAACTATTCTTGCTCCATTTCCAGTTCAGCTTCCAGCTCCTTCATCTTCTGGACCATCAGAATTTTCATTCACTCTAGAGATGCTTCATTCAATGCTACAAAGCCTCCATAGAGGGCAGGTCATCCTTATGCAGAGTCTTCAGAGCCTCGACCTGCCTTCCATCATGACCGTGGAGGAGTTTCAGACACAAGTGGCCTGGCTAGGAGCCTAAGTCAAAGGAGCCCGCAGCAGCAGAGGGGGAGGATGAGCTCACTTCTCCTGAGCCCTTTTATTATGATGCAGATGTACCTGGCTCAGGAGAAAGAGACTTCTACAGATCAGAGACCAGAGCCATCTCCTGCACCTGTTCCTGAGGAGACCTTGCCATCTTCACCAGTCATGGAGCCCAAGCAGCCTATCCAGGATGTACCAGCTACTCCAGTACTGGATCTTAATGAAGATCAGCCACATGATGAGCAGGATGTTTAAATTCTGTTCAGTTATTTAAATTGTGTTTAGTTTTAATTTCTGCAAAGCATGAACACTTTAGTTTATCATTTATTTAATTTCTTTTTATTTTGCTTTATATTTTAGTTGTTTTTAATTCCAGTCTTTAAACATTTCAGTACTTTGAGTTGATTGCTTGTACAAAAAGCTTGTTTGAACAGTGAACTGATTGAAAATGATATGTAGTGGATTGTTTTGTATGAAATGAGTGTTTGCGAATGATTTGAATTAGCAACTATATGATTTGAGTGGACTGGAATGATTAGATGTTTGTTTTGATCAAGCTTGCATTCATTAAAAGAGAATGAGCATGTGATTGGAAGTATGACTGAAAATGTTAGTCAATTGTTAGATTGATTATGAAGGAATGCATTAACCACATCCCGATGAGAGTGTGATCCTTAAATTTTGAGAGAAACGACTATCAGTTAGTACTTATCTTTGCATGAATCTCTCAAGTATGGACTGAATGCACAAATTGAGGATGATGAAGGCTATGTTTTGATTGTGATAACCACTTAGCCAAAAAGCTGACCTTGTGCTTGAATGATATCCCTTGCACCCAGTTTGAGCTAAATGAGTTATTGATTGATTGAACCTTGAGCCTATAAAGTGTTATTTCCTGCTACCTTGTCTTAGGTTGTAGGAGAGCAACATCCTCAGAAGCTTGGTTCAAAGCAAAATTGTCCCAAATTTGGGGGAGTAATTGCCAAGGTAAATTCATTCCAAATTTGGGGGAAATACAGGGTAAGAATTGAAGTGGTCAAAGTAAATAGCATACACACACTAAATTATGTACATACACATATTGTAGCTGTATATATGTGTTAAAGAAACTGTAAGTATGAATTGATTTAATAAGTGTGTATGCTATAAATTAATGAAATGAAAGCTGAGTGCCTAAATCAAGGCAAGTATAGGGTAGGAATGAATGAAAAAGTAAGGTTTATCTATGGATGAATGCTCTCCTAGAATCTAAGCTTTTGAATCCTAGAAAAACCATGATTTGTTGGCACCCTAACCCCATTACAAGCCTAGAAAGTCCTTTGGATTCATTTTGTGTGTTTATTTCTGTATGATATGAGATGAAATGCAAAGGTTGGGACATGTGTTAGTTGTTTGGAATGGAATGAGCCTAAACACTTGAGCTTGAGTGAAACAATGACTGTGAGGCTTTGGTTGATGATTCTTTTCCTTGATATTTGTCATTCTTACTGACTTATTTCAGTTGAGACTCTAATGCATATGTTCTTATCTTTGAAAAGCTGCATGTTTGTGAAAAGCAATTTATTGAAGCATTCCATGATATTCATTTCATGTGATTGAATTTTTATGTGTAGCAAACATCATTTTTTATTGACCACTGTATGTTGTCACTTACGGACAAGTGCGTTGTTCTTTCTTTGCTTGAGGACAAGCAAAACTGTAAATTTGGGAGAGTTTGTTAGTTGTCTTATACGACTAACTTTTGTATAGAAAACATTTTCCAAAACTTGTATAGTTTCCCCAATTTATAGTTATTTTGTAGGGATTTGTAAATAAATCTTGTTTTATTGCTAAAGCTGTCTCTAGAATATTCCATTGGATTTAATGATGAAATCTGTGCAATTTCAGGTTAAAGAGAGGCTAAATCATGAAGTGCTAAAAGTGACAGTTAGGCTCAGCTCAGCATTTGGGCTAAGCGCGCATACCACGCTAAGTGTAGCTTCAACGCGCTTAGCACGACAGAAGAATTTGGCAGAGCATAAATATTTAGGTTACGCGCTAAGCGCTGCGGTTGTCTTTAGCCAGGCTCAGCGCATGACTGGTGCTAAGCTCAAATCCACTAACTCGTGCTAAGCGCGAGGGTGGCGCTAAGCGCAACATCGTGGATTCAGAGCCTGTTTTGTGCAGAATTAGGGAACAACAACAACAGACACACAACACAGCTTTTAGCCAGAGCAAGTACACCATAGTGCTATTTTCGAGATAGAAGCTCTGGAGGCAGCAAGAGGAGCAGCTTTTGCAGAAAAACTTTGGTTCTTCAATTAGAGAGATTAGTGAGTTGTAGAGTGATTGTGAGGTGCTGAGAAGAGGAGGAGGGATCCCCCTTCTTGTGTAAGGAACAATTATTCTGTACTCTTAATCTCAATTATTGTTAGGGTTTTTCTGTAATGGCTAGCAAAACACCCTTGTTGGGGATTTCTAAAGAACAGCTGATGTAATTACTTTAATATCTAATTGATTGTGTTTATTATGTTCAATGCTTCTTTCAGTGCTTAAATTATGTATGTTCTTGGTCTGATCACCCATTTGTGTGCATAGTTAGGTGACTTTAGCTTTGGGAAATGTATTGTTGCCTTAGAACTTGATTGAAGCAGGATTGAAACTTAGTCTTAAATGAAGGATCTACGGATTAAATTTTGGTTTTCAAATATGCTACAATAATGTTTTTTAAGTTAAGCCTAGTCTTACATGAGGGATCTGCGGATGAAGCTTAGGTTAAATTAGTCTAAACTTTCGTAAGTTATTTAAGTTGAGCCTAGTCTTACAAGAAGGATCTACGGACGAAACTTAGTTTAAGTTAGTCTAAACCTACGAGGGTTGTCTTAATTAAGCCTAGTCCAATAAGAGGAATCTGAGGACGAAGCTTGGGTTAATTCAGCCTAACTAGGGATCGAGGTTTAGTAATCTAGGCTACAACATAGAACACAAGAGCATGATTAATTAGAGAAATATCTTTATATGCATCAGCTTGTTTGTTAGAAAGACCCAACGCTTTTACCTACTGCTGTCAATTTTATTTACTTGCAATTTTTACTACTTTCATAGATTTTAGCTTAATTCTATTTTTAAACCTTCAATTATCAATGTTGTTTCATCAATGCCTTATTTCTGAATATAACTTTGTCTGACCCTAGTTCCCTGAGTTTGATACTCGGATTCATCCGTTTAAATTTTAAATACTTGACGATCCGGTGCATTTTCTGGTTAGTTGGATTTCCCTTTGAAAATATTTGCATGAAAATTAACTCTACTGGAAATCTAACAATTACCAGTGAAGAATTTCAGAAAAAAAAATTTTGAAAAGACACATCTCTTCAAACCATTTTGAAAAGGCATGAAGGGTCTATATATATGTGTGTCTGACTTTGAAAAGCAAAAGAGAGATATTCCAAGACAACTTAATTGCCAAATGCTCTCTCAACAACTCTTGGGCAAACACTTGCAAATCTATTGAGAATTCATCTAGGAACTTCAAATAGTATTATCATCTCTAAAAAAGAGAAATTCCTCTAGGAACTTCAATTTGTATCATCCACTCTAAAGGAGAGAAATCTTTTTGTTCATCTTAGAAAGTCAGTTGTAATCAAGAGACTGGTTGTCTCTTGGATTGTGAGAATTGTAATCAAGAGACGGGTTATCTCTTGGAGAATATTTGAACACAAGGGTGAGGGATCGCAAGGTGTGTTCAAAGTATGTAAAGGATTTACAGAGATAGTGGAAAATCTCAAGTGGGTTGCTTGAGGATTGGACGTAGGCACGGGAAGTGGCCGAACCAGTATAAACCGAGGTTGCATTTCTCTCTTCCCTTATCTCATTTATGGTATTGCAATCAATTTTGTCTTGCATGTTTAAAGAACATTATTAAATTGATTGTTGTTTCTTCTTCTGCATTCAGAGTCTATCATTTAGAAGGGGGTTAAAAGTTTGTTAGTGGGAAATTTTTTAAGACTTAATGCACCCCCCCCCCCCTCTTAAGTTATTGAGGCCACTTATCCAACACAATAGACCTATCAATTTCTTGGACTAAGTGATCCTCAACTCAATTATTCAAGGGAAATGACACTTGGAATTTGAAATGACCAAATAGACCAGGAACTCCAAATTCCATGGAGTCAAAATGCCCATTAAGAAATACCAAAGAAACTCCATGATTATTCGACTTAACAGACTCCCAACTAAACCAGTTAAGGACTGAAATTACTTGGTAGACCAAATAATGTCTATGAATCCCTAAGCTTGATATAATTGCAATTACTCGGTAGACCGAAGAGGATCTATGAACCCCTAGACTTGATATAATTGCAATTATTCGATAGATCGAAGAGGATTTGTGAACCCATTGGCTCAACCAATCATTCCCTAATCATTTAAGTTAAAGGATTTTATGTGGTACTTAGCTAATAAAACCATGCATGCAGACAAGTAAAAATATGATTCAATATTCCAACCTGATCTACTTGGTTTTCGATTTGACCATTCATCCAACTTAATTTGACCTTTTGGCATTTTGGTTTGGCCAATCTAGCATTCTTGCTTGATTTAACAAAAAATTGAGTATGGCATTTACTCAACAACTAACACTCGGCTCAAGGAACCCAAGGTAGGGTACTTCTATTTGTATTAGTTCTCTCAACTTAAAGCTTTGGGGGGGTATGTGTACTACTCAATCTGGACATGGCCCTCAAAAGGGCACTCGACCAATTAATGATCGGGACCTTACCAAATGCCATTCGATTCAAGGGGCCCAAAGTTAAATACCACCTAACCTTGCGATAGTAGACACTTGAAAGAAAAAGTGTTACTATTTCATTAATGAAAATAGAGATGCCCTATTCGGTGGGCCGGATGGATGTGACCCCATGCATGACAACATTTAATGTGTCTAAACAAAGTAACAGTTGACAATATGTCTATTTGAATACTCAACCAAACGAATTCAGCAAAAGACAACTACCACATCCATTTCCCTTTAAGATTAAGGTAATACTTGGCTAAAAAGGAAATCCAAATCCCTCACAAATTTGACTATTGTTAGACCAATATGAGTACTAATAGAACTCAACTTATTGATAGTGACGTCAAAGTAGAGAACTTAGAATATTTTTATAAAGCTCCTACAACTAGCTTCAGAGCTTGGGGACATGTGTATTACTCAAAATCAACAAGTCTTTATACTTTATGATCGATTGAGAAGCTTACTCGAAATCCAGAGTATCTGGAAGATATAATTACGGTAATAGGGAAACTCTATCTTCTACCAAAAAGATAGAAATATCCCCTAAAACTGGATATTATCTATTATTCGAGGAAGGATAAGGTAAAATCATATACTTCCCTATTTACATTATCTTACACTGGAAATTGAGATCCTATCATCCAATTTCACCTCTCTAAAAAGAGTTATCAAGGTTCAGGTAAACCAATAGCATTCCAACCTATATTTTGATACTTGCATACCTTTGTGCCACTAACTTAAACATCAAAGTCTCTTCGCAAGTACACCACACCAATGTTAGAGGAGGAGCCTATGGAGGAGAACCACCATGAGGAGGTTCTGCCAAACTCAGTAAGAACAAATTAAAGTTGATCGATAACTAAATTTGCACAATTAAAATAGTAAAGAGGCTAATTAGAAAAAAAATTTAAAAAACCAAAATACTATTTTAACAATAGTGGGAAGAATAAAAGTGAAATTGAATCTATTTAAATAATTATTTAAGATAAAACATGTGTGCTTGCATATGCTTGGGTGCATGCGCATGTGTGTTATATTGCCCCCACAACATCAAATTTCTAGATCCGTCATTGTTTAGAAACAAATAAATTCTCTAATCACGCTCGATATAATTATGACTATTCTATTTTTTTTACATTTTCTTTTTGTTGAAATGTAGGTGGCATGCTTGTAGGCATAGCTAATGCAGGTGAAGGCTCAGAACCTGATGAAGTCCAAGAACATAGAGAATTATCTTCAGTGGCCAAGGAATAGTAACAATGTTTTTGCAGGACAACCAATGAATCATCCATTTTGTCCCACTTGCATGAACCCTATATCTCCTCAAATCCCTCTACTATTTTAACTATGTAATTTTGTTTAACTTATTAACTTGACATCCAATGTTTAATGAAATGCTAACTTGATATTGTCATGCACAGTCACATCAACATTTTTGTTTAATATTAATCATCTAGTTAAAGTTAATATAAGAACTAAATTTGCATAATTAAAATAGTAAAAATGCTAAATTTGCACAAAAAAATGAAAGAGACCAAAATTGAATTTTAGCAATAGTAGGAGAACAAAAGTGCAATCGATTCTATTTAAATAATTATTTAAAAATGTATGTGCGTGCATACACGTGTGTGTATGCACGGATGTATGTGCGTGCATACACGTGTGTGTATGCACGGATGTATTATATTGCCCCTACAACATCAAATTTCTATATCTATCACTATCTAGAAACAAAAAACTAAAAAAAGATGATGGAACTCAATAAACCAAGAGGGGGTGAATTGGTTTTCAAAACAAAATGTACTTTTAACAACAGAGTTAAAAAAACTTTTTTATGGATCGTATCTCAAAACATATATGAATCGAGCGTAATCAATAATTAATCAATCATTCCTTAAACATGATCCTTCCTTAACATCCTTTCTTTCACAATCATAAAACTTGAATTTTTATGAAAAAAACTTGATTAATACTTGAATGAGAGAAAAAGATCAAAACTAGAGAAAAAAGACACAATCTTTTATACTTGTTCACTCTCAATTTCTAGCAAATCTAATCCACAACCTAAATTAGATTTCCACTGTGCATTAAGAATCCTTACAAGTAATCATAGCTAATATATAATTCCCACCTCGGAAAAAAGACAAAGGCACCTAACACTAGGGTCATTTGTGAATATAAGCCTAAGAGAGCCCTACTCTTAGCCCAAACTAGAAAACCATATTCTAACATTCTTTAAGTGATTCATGCATAAACAAAATGACCGTGTAAAAACCATATGCAAGAAAAACCAAGTAGGAGAGACACAACTCACTTCCAAGAAAAAAACTTAAAACCAAACGATTAAGAAGTTGTAAGTTACTATATAGCTCTTTTGTTTTCTTCTCTTACTCACTAATGACAACACGAAACCTTGCTCATTCTGAGGCTAAGATGTTATTTTCAAGATGTATTGAGAATCCTCTATTGATCTCTTGATGTGTAGATGTGAACACAAGTTGAGTATTCATAGAGAAAACAGTTATAATTGTCTATAATCGATTAAATCTATAAGGTAATCGATTATTTCAACAAAGTAATCAATTAGATTATCTAAGTAATTGATTAAAGTATTCATCCAACATCTAGATAACAACTCAAGAACAATGTAATCGATTAGATACTCTAGGTAATTGATAAAAGTGTTCTTGTTCACCTATGAACAACTAACCGAGAGAGAAATAATCAATTAATCCACTTGGTAATCAATTAAAGCAGAGATTCCTAAATAAATCAGTCATTATCTCAAACAATAGAGTAATCGATTATGAAATAGTTGTAATTGATTAAACTGATACGAGACTTAACTCTTTAAAACTTTAGACAACTTGTTGTAATCGATTACAATGAGGTTGTAATCAATTAAAACAAAGAGTTTTTGCCTTTGAAGAAAATTTTCTAACTTAGAAACTTTTCTTCACACTAACCATGATGATGCATGATACAATCAAAATATCAAATGTACTAAGATGCAACAATCAAGATAACAACCAATTCAAATGTCACTCAAGGGAGTTAGACATGTAAAAGTCAAAACATCTTCAAAACTTCTTCAAGCTTTTCATTGAGCTTCAAGCTTTAGCCTTAGGTTGTTCACCATGTTTCCCATGTTGCTCCCCCTGTCTCTAACAACAAATTCTCTAATCACACTCAGTATAATTTTGACTCTTCTAATTTTCTTACATTTTCTTTTTGTTGAAATGTAGGTGGCATGTTTGCAGGCACAACTGATGCAGGTGAAGGCCCAATTGATTCAGACAAAGAGAATAATCATTAGTAGCTAGGGAATAATAACAGCGCTGCTATAGGACAACCAATGAATCTTCCATTTTATCCCACTTACATGAAACCTATATATCCTAAAAGCTCTCTTGAGTCAATTGATCACAATAGCATCAATGATGGAATAAACATGCAAGATATACAAAGCAGAAAGGATTTCCAAATCCAAGAATAAAAAAGACTATACAACAACAATGACTTGAGGAAGCTACAAGAACTAGCACTCAGGATGATGAGGAATTGATTATGACTAGGTAGACACCAAAGCTAGCCTAGCCTTTTCATTTTCTAAAAGGGTGTTCCTTGACGTTGAGGGGACATGGTTTTTTGCTAGTGGTGTATATATAATGAAAGTACCATGTTAATTAGTATATCTTGACAAAGCCATAATTTTTCTATATGTAATTAGTATTAGTGTCACTCAAATGGTTTATGGTATGTGTTGTCTTCTTAACCTTTAAGTTGGTAATTTTGATGTACCATGTTAAGGAACATGTTTGACTAATTACTCAGTATTTCAAAATCTCCATGGAGTTTAATTAGTCTAGTGCATGCATTATTATCATCATATTTGCATTTTTTTCATGCTCGCGTTGATTCAATATCTCCATGTTAAGTCTTTTTTCATTAAATAAGAGGAGCAGGAGCTAAAGAAAGGGAACTCATCCATCTAGGTTGCACCAATCCCCTTAAACTTCTTAAGCACCCCCAGAGATGTAATATATAGCAGAAAAATGAAGATACAAAACCATGGGGGACCAAACAAAGCCATGGGAAGTGGCTCCAACCACAATCATCTAAACTTGTAAAAAGGCAGGTTTGTTCTATCTTTATTAACATCATTCAAAATGAAAGATGGAGTCAAACTAACACAAGACTTTTCAGCGTGTTTTGTCCTCACTCACACGTTTTCTAGGAAACTTCCCAGAAGGTCACTATCCCATAACTATTCAAAGTCAAGCACACTTAACTATGAAGTTCTTAAGTGATGGACCACTGAAAAATAGATGCATCTTGTTGGTATAGATAGTACCAATTAATTCCTTTAAGTTATCCTCAACTGTGCAGTCTCATGCTTGCACAACCTCTAGATTCCTCTTTTTCTACTGCGATTTTTTGAGGTGTTACAGGAAGAAAATCCACCAATAAAGTTCTTGTTGGAATCTTGAAAGATGCCTCCCTCGACTACAAGCCCAGGATTAACTTTCGAAGCCTCATTCGAGTTGCATTTAATCAAAGAAGAAGGGGGCTTCAACCAGATGACCAGAGTAATAATATGAGCTTTAGGAGAGTCACCTTGACCTTTTGACTTCAAGCAATGCCGACTTATAGGAAATTGTTCTAAAGGTCATCTCAACCTTCATGCCTTCAGTCGGCTTAATCTCCATTAATCGTATTTGAGCATTCCACTGAGAATACAAGACACACAACCCACTCGTCAATGAATATAAATACCTAACTATAACTTAGCTACACCGAGAAAAATACTTAACATGTCACAAACCCATCATGAACTCAGACATTGATAGATCTATATACAACTTAAAGTATGCAAATGAACTCATTAACATTGACAAAATTATAAGTAAATATTTTGATTTTTTATAATTTGTTCCCTCTCGTATATATTTGAATCCATTGTTCTCTAATTTTTCATTCCCCTTCAACTATTTAATTTGAAAGAAAATTTTTATCTTTCCTCCTATAACAATAACTATTAGTTAGTTTTCTTTCCCCCATTGACTTGAGGCCATAGATCCCGAAAACCCAACACCCAAACACTTATTTGAGGCCGTGACAAACACAGGGTATAAAAATATTATATTAATATTATTATATTAAAAATATATGAATATTATATATATTAAAATGTGGAAGAGTAGGACTGGGATGCAAAAGAGGAGTTCAAAATTGGGCCTCTCCATTTCAATTTTTAATATGTTATGTTGTTATATTAAGATATAATATTATATTATTCAAAGTATAAAAAAATATAAAAAAGATAAAACTTGTTTGAGAAGTCTAAGAAAAAGCTTCTAGACTTTCTTCTTGGCAGCAGGTATAATGTTCTCTAATATGGTAGGATAATGTTTAGGCGGTTCTTTAATTTTGTTGTTATACCTCATGACTTTTTATTATTTTTTGGAAGGTAATTCGTATTGGTTTATTACAATAGTACAAATAGTACAAATCATTGGGTATATATTATTGTGTACATGTGTCTTTAATTGAACATGTCTTATATTTAATTAATTTAAGCATTTCTTACTAATGAATTTTTAGGTTATCCATTTTACTAATTATAATTTAATGGTAAGTTTGCTTAAACTAAAAAAAAAAAAACAAATGAAAAAAATGTTTTTTAAAAATATTTTTTTAAGAAATAGATAAAATTTGTTTCTTAAACAATAAAAAATTATTATTTTTAAGTAAAAGAAATTTAAATTAAAACATTAAAAAAATTACTTATTTTATTTAGAAACAGTTTTTAATAAAAAAAATTAAACGAATGATTCTAATATTTATTGTTAATTTTTTTGGCCCCTTTAATAGACTCCTCAACTCATCCCTAATTTGAGAATAGGTAAAATGTATTCTCTCATTTTAATAAAATTGTTTATATTTTTCTTAAAATTTTATATTTTTATGTTTTTCAACTTACTATTTTATTTTCTCCCTTACTTATATGTTTAATGTTTTTTATTTATTCATGTATATGATATCTATTATTAAATTGAATCCGCCACAGCGCCAAAGACTTTTAAGCTCGAGTTCCTCATGCCTTAACTCGCAACAACTATTCAGTATTTGCATATGAATAAAAATATTTAAAACTTCGAGATAAGAAATAGCGTTTGGACACGGCACAATGAAAGTCCTTGTGCTTTGTAGCTTTCACCTTATCCACTACGCAAAGGACTTTCACCTCTACAAAGATTGAAAATGTCACCTCATGATAATTTACTGTCATTCCAACTGACGATAGCAACGACATTCTATTTTAAATATAAATATTAATTTTGTGAGTATATAATTTTTAATATTTCTTTATTATTGTTACTAAATTAATTGAAAATTCATATATTTATAAAAAAATAGTTATTATATTTATTAAAATATCATTTTTAAATACTAGGACAAACATATCCTAAAGCTGTGACTGAAGACATAAATGCAACTTTTTTGCAAGTCTCATTTGTTGAGAAGAATAAAAGATATTTTAGAGTGAGTAACTAAAAATAATCATAATCAATAAACATTTATCGCCCATCATCGTTATTATTTTTACCTTTATTACTACTGAAATCTTAACTTTCAATTTCCATTTTTTCCCTTTAACGAAAATTTATTGTTTCATATGTTAATTCAAATGAAATGGCAAAAATTATTCACTTTTGCATATTAACTTCATTAACTAATAAATTTAATGTTTCAATTTAAATACTGTTAAAATTTAGTAAAATTTTCAACAAAAATGAATTCCTCACGTTTATATGATTCAAATTTGTACTCATTATAGTTATATCTATAACGCAAATACAGTAACACTTATTGTCAATAATTTGGGAAATAGAAAACAAAATATTTAGATTGAAGAAACGGATAACATTCAAAGAGAAAGAAATCAATAATGGATGGTTGTGTAATGGATTCTTCGTCACTAATTATAAGATTTTTAAAAAATTGTTTGTTTTTTATATAATTTTTTTAATTTTTAAATATATTTATTATTCTTTTCTTCATATCCTTACTTAATTATTCTTTCTCAAAATATTAATAAAAAATAATTAAATAAATAAAGAAATAAAAAAGAATAATTTTAAAATGATAATAAAAATAATTGACTGGTTTAATATAATTAACTAAAAACCTTTCAACTAATTCAGATCTTTTAAGAAAAATAATTTTTTTAATTAATTATATTAAATATGTCAATTATTTGTATTATTATTTTAAAATTATCTTTTTTTTATCTCTCTATTTACTTAATCTATTTTCTTAATTGTTTTTTATTTGAAGATAGAATAATTAAATAAGTATACAAAAGAAAAAAAATAATTAATACATCTATAAAATATAAAAAAATCTTATAAAAAAACAAATTTTTAAAAAAGATAATTAGAGATGGAGTGGGTCTTCCGTGGTAGCTAGCATTGTCTCTATCAAGCCACGTGATGGAAAAGGATTCAGTGCAGCGGGATACCCCATGCATTTATGTTGTTGCTGCTTTGTAACCGTTGATAAAGATCATATGGCGTAGATCTTGAATGCGTGTTAGAAGTCAGATTTAATGGAAAAAATGTGTTTTTTCCCCTCTATATTTTTAAAACTTGATTATTTTCAAATAGTCAAATCAATGTGTTTTTATTTCATATATTTTCACTTAAACTTTTTAATCATCCTACTTTCAAATTGATCAATCCTTCAACCTTGTAAAATACGTGATTTTCATCCTCTAATATGTGATTTTGTTAATCAGTAAAAAAAGTATTAAAGTCATGTTATTTTTAAGTTTAAATATCTTTTATTTTTTGGACATGTGAAATATCAATTAATTTTATTTAGAATTAATCTTTGTAAAAAAAAATCTATCTGATCACTTTAATTCCTTTTAATCATATTTTTCTACCCACAACACTTCATTATAAGATTTTAATGAAAAAAAGCGAAGTCATTATCATATTTTTTAACTTTTATCCAGTAAATCTATATTGAAATATGCACAGCACAATTTCAATTACTAAGTGGAAACCAAATATGCCCTAAAACTAATTTTGCCTCAAATATAAGGACCAAACATACATTTTTCTCTTACGAAATAAAATATGAGTCGTCTGATGAGTTATCATTTGCTGACTGATCGATGCATGCTATTGCCAATTGCACGCAATCCAAATTCCCAAATAGTTTGGTCTACACACATGTATTGACCAGTTCACAATAATTTCCAGAGCTCCTTATTTTCTCTTGTTATATAAGATATAGCTAGTAACAACACTCATATACTTGCTTTAGTTAAAGTTTAGTAGCATATAGATCTGATTCTGTTCGATGACGATTCATACCGATCCATCTGCTACATACAGATGCAAAAACTGCCAAAACCCTGTTGCTTTCCGCGCTGAACTACTTTCCAAAAACTATCTGGTAATATATTGTCCAAGAAACTCATTTTTTTTTTTTTTTACTTTTCTTTGTATAACTCTTCATCAGTTTATATCCTGTGTGTTGAACTTTTTAGATGGTTATATTATATGATCGTTTATTTTCAGTACTGTAATAGAGCCTAAACTGCAAACCTCAAAACTAAGCATTCTCTTTCTCTTTTTATTTTCTTTTTTTGTCTGTTTTTCTTTTAGAGGAAAGGATCCATCTTTTTCTTTCCCAAAATTAGAGGACAGTTCTATTTTTCTTCGTTCTTCTCATATTTTTTTATTAACAAATATTAATTATTGATTTATTAATTTTTTTAAGTGAAAGATTCCAACACGACTCATCTTCTTTTCTTCTTCTTTCATCTTCAAATCAATCTTATGTCTCTTTATTCTTATTCTTGTTATACCTGTATTAGTCTGATCTGCTTTGATGCAAGCACTTGCTATAGCAATTATACTCTTTCACAAATCAAAAAGGATAAGCCTACAAATTGCAGAAAGCTCCTGACCGCTATATAAGTTCAACTCATATTTCAAATAAGAACAGATATAATTTTTTTTCAATACGTACTTATAATACCAACATGCTTGAAAAGAATCAAAACATATATGCAATGGAGGAGATCAATCGTACATGTATATGCTTATTAATGTTTTGTTTACATGTACATTCTTGAAATAAAATTGTCATCTTTTTAAAGTCAATAAATTAATGACCAAATGGAAAACTGCTTTTTCTTCGTTAATTCTCAAGTTACTAAATTTTAGTGTGAGATTTTTTTACAAGTTATATATAAATTTCACTATTTTTAATTTTTCTACAATAGGGGGCGGCTCTTTCAATGGGATAGCAAATTAACAATGATTACCCTACAAAAGAAATATACTATGTTACACACGATTTTTCAACTTTTTTATTATTATATGAGATTTTTAACTTTAATTTTATGATAATAAAATAATGTTTTATAAAGGGATTTTAGATTGATGAGTTATTGTAAACTCCTAGTACTTATCTTTGTTCAGACACATAAAAATAAAAAATATTTAAATATAATTTTAATCTTTATATTTTAAAAAATATATAATTTTTTTCTCTTTATTTTAAAATAGATAAATTTAATCCTTCTATTTTTTAAACTTTGAGTCTTCTTATTTTAAAATAAAAACGTTCAATCATTTAATTTTGTAAAATTCATAATTTTAGTTATTCCATCATATTCAAAATACGTTAATCTCGATCGATAAAAAATTAACTTTAATGTCATTAAAGTTTAGTGATAGGATATTATTTATTTAATCTATATCCTTTTTAATGTTAATCTCTTAACTATCAATACTTTCAATGTGAGAGAAGAACTAAAATTACAGATTTTATACAAATAAGAAACTAAATATTTTTTTAAAAATAAAAGACTAAAATTACAATTTTTTTAAAAGAAAATAAATGTTTCTATTTTAAAATAGAGATTAAAATTGCTGAAAAAAAATGTTTAAATGTAACTTTGATGAATTAAAATTACATTTAAACGTGAAAATAATGACGTCTTTTACCTTAAGTAACTTTCAAAATTTAATCACTGTTTTCCTTCAATTTGTAACATTTTATATTATTCTTTATGTTCACCTTTGACTATTCAGGCAAAAACTGGGCGAGCATTTATGTTCTCTCATGCAAGGAACATCGTTTTGGGGCCAAAACAAGAGAGAAGTCTCATGACTGGTGTGTACACTATTGCTGGTATCTTTTGCAGCAACTGTGGTGAGGAATTGGGATGGAAGTACCTACAAGCTTATGAGGCAAGACAGAAGTTCAAGGAAGGAAAGTTCATAATTGAAACGGCAAAGATTGCCAAGGACTACTACTAGCTTGTATATTGAAGGCTACAAACACTAATTAAGGTGTTGAGTTGATAAGTTTCTCAATAAATATTTGTATGAGAAAAAAGATAGAGAGATAAAATAAATTAAGTTTCACACAAGAATATTTTTTTTTCCAAATTTACAGTCACAATTTTTTTTAATTACTGTAATTCGGATATCTGATTATTCGATAGGATCTGAGATATTTTTATAAGGTTTGATACTTTAGATTAATTACAAAATTAATTTTTAACATGATTTAGTCATATTTAAAGTTTACTTTTCTTTTTAAAAAAATATATTTTTCAAAAAACATATATTATGTGAGAATTAAATTTAGGTACTTGTTTTCACCATGCTTTTATTTCTATTTTTTATCACTGCAACCGTGATTAATAGGATCAAAAAGAGTGTAACCCATTTTAGCTCTGATTCAATAGCATAGGGGTCAAGTAATTGATTAATTCGTAGAGGGGATAGTGAGCTACTTTTCATCTAAGAATTTGAATTTGTAATTAGAGGTGGAAATTCGTTAAATTAAATTAAGCCTAATTTGTTTCATAAACTTAAGTGTTTGACAATTTATTTTTCTCTTTAAAATTACTTTTAATAGAAATAAGTATCTTTTATGACAAATGAAAACAATAAATATAGATTAATGGCAGACGTGTTAGAATGTCTACAATAAGAATTGTTTAATAGTTGTTTAATAAGATTGAAGTGACATAAATTAGATTATTTATATCAACATCATGAAAAATACTCTTACTACATATTTAAAGCTTTGATTGGAAATAGATGATGGTACATAGGAAGCGGATCAAACACAAGATCTTTGTCTCCTCATGGTGCCTGAACCCGAGGCTATGCTTTTCTTTTTTATGTTCCACTTGATTTAATCGACATGTGTATGTAGGAGTTATGGGTGCTCAAATTCAAACAAATTGATCTAAACTAAAAATCAAAAATTGAACTAAAACAAATCAATTTTTTTTTTAATTTGTTTGAGTAATATTTTTTTCAAACTAATGCCTGATGTGGTTCAATTTTGGGTATGTTTCTTTTGAAATCAAACCCAAACCCAATTCCTTTAATGTTATATGTTTTATATGTATACAACATGAGTTTTATAATATTTTGTAGTTTTATCTATATCAATTTATATAATATATATCACTTTTTTTTTAAGAAATTTTTTTAAAGATAAGTTTGACTTAAAATTGATAAAAATTTGATAGATTTTTATTATAAAAGATTTAACATATTAATAAGTTTCGTAGATTATTATTAGTAATTTTTAATGTAATTTAATTTAAAAGTTGAAAAGAAAGAATATAAATTTTAATAAAATAATATCGTAATAAACCACAAAAATTAAGCTGAATAAAATCTTCGGGTGATTTTTTGATAAAAGAAAAATTAAATTGAGCCACAAACACCCTAATAGGAGGGGTATATGGAAAGGAAACATGACTTCATAATTAAATAGTTTTTCGGTTGGATAATGGTTATATTTGGAGGTCTACTTATAGGGCTTTTATATTTTTTGTGGGAACTATTTATTATCTATATTCATTGTACAGTTTTTATTCTTGTATATAAATGCATCTTCATTTTGCCTTTTAAAAAAATTAATTATTAATTTTTATCGAAAAACTTGATCAGTTATCTTGAATAGTTATTTTTAATAAAGTCTATTCTTTTAATCACATCTTTTCTATCTAAAAACAAAGTCAAACTTAATAAGGGGGTGTAACTATGAAAGGGATCAAATTCCATTCAAAATATTTATAATTGTATGTTACAAATATTAATTATATTAGTAATTAATCTATCAAGACAAGTATCTCATCCATGTCATGAAAATGATCTCTTTGAATCTGTACTGAAGTTTTTTAGCAATTATTTCAATGTCTACTAACAAACAATTAGTCAAAAACTCATCTTTCATCTTGTTGTAAATATTTATAGCTGAAATAGATTGCTACACTTGATACTAGAAACATGTTGGAGCCTCACCCACACAAGCAATATTAAGGAAAACAAAGATGAAAAAAAAAAAAACATATATGAAAGATAGTTATATGAAGAGAGAATTGTTGTCTCAATCTCAAACTTGTTTATTGGCAAAGGTGAGTAAATAACCTTTAATTTTTAAATCAAATAAGTTCCATGAAAAAAATGAAGCTATTGAGTTGCAAATTCAATCATTTATAGCTTCAAAACAAAAAACAGCAAATTATATATAAAAAAGTATTTATAGCAAATTATAAAAAAATATTAAAGAAGGAAGTAAATGATACTCATATTGTTTGTTGATAGATTAAAAAAAACGCGAAATATAAGACCGACTTCATCATTTATGAGAGAAGAAAGGAGAGAGTTAGATGTTGTTGGTTTCAATTTTTCCCACTAACATTATACATTATAAGAAAACTAATAAAAAAATGATAAATGGTATGAAAGCAGTTTTATGAGTGTTAGATTTCATCTTAAAATCAATTGCACTCCAAAGATTGAGACAGTCGATGTGGAACTTGAGTATTTCCCAATAATGAGAAATGCAAGAATGCTTACACAAGATAATTCATTTACTTTCTCTCATTATTTTTTTTTTCTTCAATGAAGCAATATAAAAAGATGGTGTTCCAAGAAGAAAAGAAGGAGGGGAGAACTAGGTGTGTTGGGTTCGAATTTCCCCCACTAACATTATAACAAAACTAATATGAAAAATGATAAATGATACTAAAATAATTTAATGTGAAATGCACTTACACAAGATTGTTACTTTTTCTCATCAATTTTTTGTTTTGTTTGCAATGAAGCAATATAATAAGAGGGTGTTCTCCTTCGGGCAGAAAGAAGAAGAACTTCACTCTAAAAGGGAGATGAGTGAGAGGTTGAACATGTAACTTATTATATAGAGGCTTAGTCTATAATGAAAAAAGGATTTATCTTTTTTTTTTTCTTTCTATTTTTTGATAAGAGATTCTATTCTTCTTTTATTTTAATTTTTTGGTTATCATATTATAAGTGTAAAGTATTATTTATTCACTCATCTAAGAACTTGTCTAAAACCAATTTAATAATTTTTTTACATGTAAAAATTAAATTTGACACATTACTAAATTACACATTTAACTTTGTAAAGAATACTTGGCTTACCAAAAAAATTGTAACATTTTTTTGTAATGCGATAAAATTTATAACAATCGACAAAAAAATATTAATATAATTTTTAATGATGTCAAACCATATCACAACAGAAACAAAGGATTAAATTTTTGAAATAAATAAGACTCTAAAATAAGAAAAACAAAAGATAAAAAATAATTTTTAATTTTAAAAATCATCAAAATAAAAAAAATTGTGTCACTACCACTTTCCCCTTTAGCTGGTCAGAAGGAGCTTCTCACGTGGCTTTTTGTTCGTATCCCAAGAACAAGACCAAGGTGCTGACACACCCTCTTCTCTTTTCTTCCCAAAACCTTACACGGATCCTCAACCCATAAAAACACTCCAATTCCAATTGAATTGTCCAAAACACAAGCGAAGTGAAGAGAGAGTGAGTATCGTTTGAACAATGGAGTTCAGTTTCGACGAGAAGGACTTCGCGTCGTGCTGCGGAAGCACCAAATTCGCGAAGGAAATGGCTTCGGCCTCTCCTTTCCGTTCGTTCCAGGACGCTGTTTCTGTCGCGAAGGGCGTTTGGTTCAACAGCGTTGATGTCAACGGTTGGCTTCAGGCCTTCTCCGCGCACCCTCAGATCGGTCAAACCCACGCTCCCTCTGTCGCCTCTGAAGCCAGTGCTCAGTTCAGTACTTCAAATTCAAATTCACCTCTTTTCTTCATCTGGGTCACTCTCCTTTTCGTGTGACGAATTGAGTTTTGAATGCAAAGGGTGTGTTTTTCTCTTTGTGGGTTGGTGGTTGTTTGTGTCTGAAGCCAGTGCCCACCCAGTTCAGTACTTCAAATTTATCTCTTTTCCTCATCTGGGTCACTCCTTTTTGTGTTTTGGTGTGAAAGAATTGAGTTGTGAATGCAAAGGGTGTGTTTTTATCTTAGCGGATTGGTGATTGTTTGTGTGTTAAGCTACTGATCAGTTCAGTACTTCAAATTTACCTATTTCCCCAATCTGGGTCGCTCTCCTTTTTTGTGTTTTGGTGTGAAATAATAGAGTTGAGTGAAAAGGTTGTGCTTTTAATATTTCTCATTGTGGGTTGGTGGTTGTTTGCGTCTTCATTTGGGATTTTTCAGTTCAGGTTCAGTGATTGATCCCTCCTATTCTGTTCAATCAGAAATCATTCGTTGATTTACTTATTGTAAAAGTCAACAAATTTTGTGATTGGACTGACAGTATAAAAATCATTTCATAGACTATCTACTATTCCTTCTTTTAATTATCATGGTGGCTCTCTGTTTTGTGTATTGATATTAAGTCAAGAGTAAATAGCCTATGAACTGTTAGTGTTACACTTTGACTTTTATAATTACTACCTAGCTATCATGATTTTTGATTAGTTTGCAGTGTAAAACTATCTACACTGATGGTGCATAGAAATGAAACTCTCAGTGCATAGAAATGAAACTCTCAGTGCAACTAATGATTTAGATGTAATGGTTGTGTTTTTCTTTCTGAGCGAATGCAGGGGTATTAGGAAATGGATTCTCTGCAATAAAATGTGAGTTGTCTTAATGTTCATCCGAGGGTTGCAATTGTGCGATAGTGTGAACGTGTTAAATCCCTGACTACAGGAAATCTGGGTCTGGGACATTAAGTTAGCTGTGGAGTTTGTCAGTTCAGTTGAGTTATTCCTCCTATCTTGTTCCTGTTTTTAACTATCTGGGTTGCTTTTATGTTTCTAAGCTACTAACAGGTAATGGAAATTATAGTGAAATAGCAATTCTGTGTTGCTTCTCATTTCTAATGTCATATTTATAAGGAAATACAGATAATGGAAAGGCTGTTGCCAATCATTGGCCAGCTGCAATCAGCACTAATAACAGAATTTATTGGCTATTTGTTATAACAGAATACGTATATGATGCAATGGAGATAACATAATTCATATATGATTCAGGGGGAGGAGATATTCTGTTTCTTTGTCACTATCCTGAGTTGGGATTACACAAAATCCCTGAGGTGGGTGGGCCTACGGGTATCCCTCTTGGGTCTGCTGTGATCTATGTTGCTAACAGTTGCTTTCTACTTTGTATTTTGATATGAAACAAATGAGTTAGATGCAAAGGTTGTTTTATTTTTCTTGGTGGGTGCATGGGATTTTATGTTAGTTATGGATTTTATGTTAGTTATGGAGTTTGTCAGTTCAGTTATTCTTCCAAATTTGTTCCTGTTTTTAGCCGTCTGGATTGGTTTCTCCCTTTTACATTATGTGAGAATCATGAAGTTGTGAATTTGTCTTCACCTTGGTGGTGTTTGCTTTTGGCTTAATCTGGGATGTATGCAATGAAAAGAGTAAAAGAAACATATCCCCTATTTGCTTGTTAGGAATAATGACTTGACTAAGGAACTGCTTTTGGCAGGTGGAGTAAGGGAGAGCAATCAACTGCTTTAGCAACTGCTACTGGTTCTAGCTTACAGGTTTGGTTGCTTCTAGTACTAAAAAAATTACCAATACTTAAGTGCTAATTTCCGTACTATGAAATATATGGATGCAAGGCTCTGGTTCTGCTATCAGAGTTTTTTTTTTTTTTTTTCTTTTATCGGCCAATTTTAGTTGTTAGTTTTGTTAGAAATGTTAGTGGGAGGGATTCGAACCCACAACCTATGCCTCCCCTTTCTCCCTTCAACCCCCAAGCCAACCTTATAACTCCCCTCAGCTATCAGAGTACTTAAGATAACGTGTGTAAGATATTGAATTGAAAAGCACCCTCATTGGTTGGACCTGCATCATGGTTTACTATTGTCTATTGGTTGTATTATTATTGTGGAGGAAATTAGGAACCATTTATCCATTAATAAAATTGGGCTTTGAATGGGGCAGCAAACATGTGGCCAGAGAAATGTTTCAACTGCAATGTTAACTGTTGATGAATGCAATTTAGTCATCTGCATGTGGTCTATTTTGCAGGAACTATCTGAATGGAATGCTCGGTATAGGGAAAAGTTTGGGTTTGTATTTCTCATTTGTGCAGCTGGGAGAAGTACCGATGAGATACTTGCTGAACTGAAGGTAAATTTGAATTTATAGTTTAGTGCATGCAATATTTTTATTTATTAATTTTATTTCTATTGTTCATCTAATGTTTATTTGGGTGAGTTTCTGTTGAACCATTATATTATGAACATACATTTGTTCCTTTTGAAAGGTTAAAAACTGGATTAATTATTTTTAGAAGGTTGAGCTTGTGAACTGTGAGTATGATTGATCTCACGAGCTTCTTGTTGAAAGGGTGGGGAATATTCCTTCCTTGGGGGCTTTTCATCTCCTTTATTGTCTCTTATGTGCATGGTTCAATCATTGCAATTTCCTATGTTGTTTAGGAACCCAAATTATTTTAAATTTTTTTACCAGTGAATGATTTTGAGAGATAGAGGAAAATGCTGATAAAAGACTTTTCATTTGAATTTAAAATTGTTTCACATCTTGCAGAGACGTTATACAAACAGGCCAATTGTTGAATTTGAGATTGCTGCTCAGGAGCAAATGAAAATTACAGAACTGCGCCTTGCAAAGCTCTTTTCAAGTAGAGAAAACATTTCTTCTTCAGTTGATAAATATTCCGCTGCTAAAAAGGCAGAAGGTACTTCCATATTCTTTGTTATGTTTTTTGTTTTTCTACATTTTAAGAATAAGAACACCTTTTCAAATTTAGATCTGCTTAGGAAACATGTAACTTTATGCTCTACGTGTTTCCCTGATAGCCCTTCTACTATTAAATTTGGTTTTGCTCATAGTTGTATTCATAAATTAAAACCATCACGAGTCGTGAACTTTTGTCTAGAAGTAGCAGGATCAAATATTTGAATTTTTTTTCTTTGATTCAATCAGTATATTAAAAGTTGTGAGTTTTGCAGTAGTCAAATCTGAGATCCAAGTGATTTAATTTTAACTGTTAACTCGTGTTAGAATCATGTCATTTTCACGAGTCATTAAATGTACAAATGAAATAGAGGATAGAAGACACGATCTGATTAAATCCAATTGTAGGTAATTAATCAATAATCAGCATATCCGAGGGTCCTTTGTAAATGCTTAAAAATTTAACTGGTGTTATATATTTAGCCTTACTATTTTTGTGTGTAAGATTTATCTTTGATAATGTATGTTTTGTATTATGCCTGCTGTCCTATATGAGCATTGTTTGTTTAACAGCATTAGTCCGGTGTAATCTAACTTGCTTGCATCTTTTTTACCAATTTGAATAGTAAGGCCTTCTTTCTTCCTCCTTCAATTATGTTTGCTGCTACTTGATGCTCTTTTTTCTGAAATTAATTTTCCTTGAAAGCTAATTTTTGTGCATATATGGAAAAACATTTTATGAAAATTTCTGTTTTGTGCTAACATTTGTATTGTGTAGAAGAATTGTAATATTTAGAACCATTAATGAGTCTTCACCTATCAGCTTAAGCTTTGAGGGTAGTTGGTAATTAATTTTGTATTAGAGCCCCAATGCCAAGTGGTCATGCTCAATCCTTGTTGGCTTTATTCTTCTAAATTACAAAGTTGAATTTTAGCACAATGTGAGTGAGCAAGTGCATTGCCCGTAATTTGTAATTAAAGTCCAAATGCTTCTGCTTCAGGACTTAGGAGGCATGCTAGATATAAAATCATTCACGAGCCTTTCAATAATAGCTTAAGCTTCTTAAATAGTTTATTGTTGACACACAATAAAGATGTACACCATGTAATTGGAGTTATGTGATTGAATAGTTTTTACCTCTGAAATTCTGGTATCTGGAAACTCATAAGTGAATACTGAAAAGTGTGTTCTTGTGGGAAACATTTCTGTGGTTGTGAGAGGGGGAGGGAGCGTGGAATAGAAAACCAAGGAAACAGATATTCTAAGAAACCTTTTTATATCTTAAATCTGGATGAATTGGACCTCCCTATTATGCAAACCTTAGCTCCTTTTATTCCATTGTGTTGTCATAGGCATGTTGTTTTGTCGAGTGGTGCACATTTTGAGTCCTTGATGTTCCATCATTTGTAGTGATCCCTAAGCCCCCACCTCATCTATTTAATTTAGACAATTAAGAATGAACTAGGAACTAGGAAGTCTAGTTACAATTTATTTTTCATTCATCCTTATTATGAACTGTTCTACATGTAGCAAATGATTGATTATTGCATGACCCTATTATTGTCTGCTTGTAAGTTGTAACTTACCTACTTTGGCATTAAACACTTCCTTGGGAAATTTGAAAGGTATATTGTCTGCTATTTGGTTGGGAATAAATTGTCCTTCCTATTGCTTATATAATGTATGTGGTATGAATTTTCAGGTCTCCAACTTCTACATCATGATATTTCCTTGTTTAAAACCTATAACCAATCTTGATTTTTAATTTTCCCAATGCTAGAAGATCGTATAAGCATTATTGGTGGTCACGTGACTGCTGCTTCAGAGATTTCAACAGCAAAATTGATTCACCATCCTGCCAGAACCCGCCCTCCCATTACGACTCATGTGTTGGATGTTTCTCAGGGCTCTCCAGCTGCTGGTATCGAGGTACTTCTGGAGGTGTGGAGGGGCACTCAGTCTCGACCGACATTTGGGGCCTCAGGCGGTGGCAGTTGGGTGTTCCAAGGGTCTTCAACGACCGATTTAGATGGTCGTAGTGGTCAACTGTTGAGCATAGTTGATGATGTGAATCCAGGGATATACAGGATAAGTTTCAACACTGGGAAGTACATCCCAAATGGTTTCTTTCCTTATGTGTCTCTAGTGTTTGAAATCAAGGAGTCACAAAAAAGGGAACATTTCCATGTTCCTCTCCTGCTTTCACCATTCTCATTCAGCACTTACCGTGGAAGCTAGGATTATAGGCACAGTTGCCAAATGGATGTCACTGATATTTGTGGGTACCTAGCATGAATTTCTGAAGATTTGGTGAATTGAACTTGTGTTCATGCCCATAGAACATGGTAAAAAGGGTACCAAATGTACAAAGGTAATCAGTGTATTACTGTTTAGTTAATGCATGTTACATAAGTTCTTTTGAATTAATAATCGAGACTTGCAATATTTGAGACGTGACTTAAAGATCTTGTTCTTTTTTTTTTTTTTTTGAACGGCCTAACAAATTTATTAAAAAGAAATCCTTGAAAAAGCACAAGGCGTACCCTACAGGATCCAAGAGAGCAAAATACAAGAAAGATGCTGAAACACATAAAAATAAAATAAAATAAAAAACATGAAATGAACATGTGCTTGCTACCCAACACTTCATGAAAAACACGAATAATTCTTCAACAACCGCAGCAGCCCTCTATCCCAAAACACATGAAGCAGAGATAAAAATTGCACTCCCAATGAAACCAGCAACAATATTAAGCCAATAAGGTACACTTGAATAGAGTCCCAGTGCACCGAACTCACTGACAAACTAGAAAACATCAACTCACACCCCGCGCATCACACACCTCCAAGGCAAGAAAGAGGATTAAATAACCACGAAGAGATAGGCTAAACAAATTCCCTTCCTTCTCCCTGAGTCACTTCCAGGATAGAAGCTTGACAGATTCCACGATATCATTTACTGAAAAATTCTTTCCTTCAAATATCTTCTTATTCCCCACTTTTCACACTGATCATACCACCTCAAACCATGCCCTGAGAAAATACCTTACATTACGAGGAATCTGTAAGTTGATGCCACCGTGTATACATCAAGAGGATCCTTTAACTATCTCCGAGAATCTCCAAAACCCTCCCTAAACCCCTCATGACCAGCCTCAACCTCCAAATCATGTAACAAATCTTTTGCCCACCTCAAAAGATCCCTCTTCCACCAATTCCAACACCAGTCTCCATCTCCTCTCACCCGAGTTTCAACCACCTTAGAATCAGATAAGCAAGTAAGATGAAAAAAGTCATCTATAATGAACCTCCAAAGCCTCTCTCCCAACCCATGGCTCCAACCAAAACGGAGTCTCCTTCCATCTCCAACTGCTTTCTTCACAGTCTCAATAAAATCAAGAGTCACAACCACCCACATCTAGCTCACTTCCACCAAGATGAACTTTGAGTCTTCTAATGCAACTTCCCATCGCAGAACCCTATACCACATAGACTGATTCTCCACTAACATCCATCTTCCCTGGTAAAGTCGTATTAAACAATTTCAAAATTTACATCCCTGAGCCAACATCCTTACTATCTCTTGTCTTACTTCTACCCAATGAACTCTCTTCCCCTCAAAGTTCCTATCCAAGCTTTAAGGAAAGATAAATAAAAAATTGGAATAGCTGAGGACAAAGCTTGCAACAAAACAAAGCTCAAAGGTAGATTCGGAAAGATAAGTGTCTTCTACTAACCAAAACAAGGCTCCTAAGTTGATAACCTCCTTGGACTTGCCCCAGTAGGCAATCTCAATCCCAGCTACCTTAAAGGTAGATGCCTAAGCCTCCTTATTCTTAACACAACACGCTTCTTCCATGAATAAGCTCCCAGCCCCTAAACTACTGTAATAAAACAAGAAAAGGGGACAGGTGGTCCTGCTACCATGTAATCATTCCGTAAGTATGTTTAAATTGCTTTCACAAATTTTTGTTCCAAACAACTTGCAATTATATTAAAAAAATTCATCTATCTTGCAATAGATATTATTTTTGGAGAAACAATTAGGAACAAGACAACAAATGACTTGAAATAAATTATGCTATGTTTGGTTTAAGAAGTTTTGAGAGGAAAGGTATTAGGATGGAAATCCAATTTTTCTTTTCATGAAAAATGTTAACAATATCTTTTAACATATTCTTTTGGATACTCCAATAATGATTGAAATATATTTAAAAAAATACAATTATGTTGTCATATAAACTCATCGTTATCATACTTGTTAATTGTACTGTCACAATTTGTTATTATTGATTTTTTTTGTATAGCATGATATCATTTTTACTTGTTAATTGTTGACTACCTCAAATTTCCCTATGCAAAATTAGAAGTGTTTTCATTTTGTATTAGTTCAACATACAAAGACTATCCAAGGAGGAAGAGTTTAACTTGGGGACTCAACATGGATTAACCAGTTACTTGAGCAATGAGTAAGATAGACATTTCAAGAAGAGCTTCACCGGAGACTAGAGGAAAAGGAGAAAAGTGAAACTCATAAGTTTTAGCCAACTTTTAGAATAAGATTTATTTTTGTTTGTAATTGTATTTTCAGCCTATCTTTAGACTTTAATAGCTGCTACCTTTTTTAGTCTTTTAATTATTGTATTAGTTATTGGACCTTTGAGCCTAATTTAGGATTATTAGTAGGAGTTATAAATGACTTAAGTAGCACTTTAATGACTGTTTGTATGAAATTTCATATTAGACACAGTTGGGATAATGTCTCTCTCTTGGTTCTTGTGTGAAACCTTAAGATAAGAATTTTATTCCTTGTGGTGAATCATCTTCAACTCTTTCAGTAGTGTGGCATTGTTCTTTCCATCTCATTTACTAATCTCGCATTTTCTTTTTTTTTTTTATTCCTTAGGATAATGTTCATTTTTTGAACTCTATTTAGTATCAATATCTTTTTGTCTTCTTTATATGTATATTATAAAAAAATTGTGCAAAAAAGGAAATAAAAAAGTATAAGAGAAATTCAATTTTCAGATTTGGAGCCTAAATCATGTTAGAATCCATAATTGGATGATTGAAGTTGTTAGGATTTGAATTTGATTTGGAGCCAAAATTTTGTTGCAATCTACATTTGAATAATTAAAGTTGTTAGGATTTGAATTTGTTTTTACAAATTTGGATCTGGCCAACCATTCATTTGCGTTCAAAGTTGAATTTCGTGCAAAAAAAAAGTGCAGAGATAACATAAGAAAAAAAAAGAAAAAAATGCAAAAAAAGTGCAAAATAAATTTCTACATTCAGAGTTGTTTCCCTTCTAGTTTTCACATACCTATACTTAAAAAAATGTGTCTTATTGATTATTTACATCAAATTTAGTTCAATTCTAGGATAATCCTTTCCTTGATTATGGAGTCTTTTACTTTGTCTTCCTTGGCATTCCTTTTGAGTATTCATTCATTATTTTAGTGTTTGTCTTTAAAATTCCTTAGTTTTGTCTTAGAGTATTTCTATTTTTGGTTTCTTGAGTTTTGATTTGTGACATATTTCACATTGAATACTGATTGATTTAGAGCTTGAAGGTTTTGCTTAAAAACTAAAGAGAAGCAAGAGTGGTAAAAAGCAAGAGTGCATATTATAAAAGAAAAAAGTCTTGCAAGAGTGATACACGAGTGAACTTGAGTGAAATACTAAGTGGAGTGGTGAGGTCTTATTCTATTTATTACTTGTGCACTAACTTTACTTATAGGTATGGCTTCTACAAGTGGAGATGCTACTCCACCATCTCCAAAAACCACAAGGCTCATGGCGGAGATGATTAAACTTGATGATCAAATGAGAAGAATGAGTTATGACAATGAAGAAAGGATGGAGACAATGAGAAAGGGGAACGAGGAGAGTTTGGGAAGAATACACAAGAGCAATGAAGCTTTAAGTGTGAGGATTGAAAATGTAGAGCAAAAAAGAGAGGACAAATAATCTAATTCTTCTCATGGAGAATATGAGGGGTATGAAAAGGATGTGGGAGGAAGGATGAATGAGAGGTATAGGGAGAGAAGAAATCATAGAAGATATAGAGGTAGGCAAAGAGAGGAAGAGATTGAGGGAGTGAAGGTGAAGATCCTTACTTTTAAAGGGACTTGTGATCCAGAAGTGTATCTTGAGTGGGAGATGAAGGTTGAACAAGTCTTTGCTTGCTACAACTACAATGAAGAGAAAAAGATCGAATTGGCCTCCCTGGAGTTTGAGTGATATGTCTTAGTATGGTGGAATCAAGTGAAGAGTAATGTTAAGAGGATGATAAGGCCTTTGATTAATACTTGGCAAGACATGAAGAGAGTTTTAAGAGAGAGATTTGTGTCATCCTATTATGGGAGAGATCTTTACAACAAGCTCCAAAGACTAATTCAAGGAAATAAGAGTGTGGATGAGTATTACCAAGAAATGGAGATTTCCTTGATTAGGGCTCAAATTGAGGAGTCTCAAGAGGCCACCATAGCAAGGTTTTTGCATGGTCTCAATAGGGAGATCTAAGACATTATAGAGTTGCACCACTATGTCTCTTTGGAGGATCTTATTCATCAAGCTATCAAGGTGGAGCAGCAATTAAAGAGGAAGCAAATATACAAGAAGTCCCCCTATGGCTCTTCAACTTGGAAACAAAAAGAGACATTTAAGAAGGAGGGAGGATCTTCATTTAAATCTCATGAAAAAGGTGTTGTCCTTGGTAAAAATAATTCTAACCTTACTCCCACTTCTTCAAAGGCAAGTTCTATTAAATGTTTTATGAGTTTGGGAAAGGGTCATATTGCTTCCCAATGTCCTAACGAAAGGACTATGGTTGTGTTGGGTAATGGGAATATCACTAGTGCATCTTTTTCTAGCTCTTTTAGTGAGAGTGAAAGTGAATGTGATATACAACCCTTAGAAGGTGATCTTTTGATGGTTAGGAGATTAATGGATAGTGTGTGTAAGGATAGAGATGAAACTCAAAGGGAGAAAATTTTTCATACTAGGTGCATGGTCATGGGAAAAATATGCTTTTTGATTATTGATGGGGATAGTTGCACTAATGTAGCTAGCCAAAGATTGATCAAAAAGCTTGTCTTGAAAACTTCCCCTCACCCTAGGCTCTACAAACTACAATGGTTAAGTGAGAATGGGGAGCTAGTTGTAGATAGACAAGTTTTGATATGCTTCTCCATTTGCATTGGGGTGTGTTTTCCTAATACAAAATAGAGATGTGCTCTAGTTTTGTATTGGGAATGCACACCTCAATGCAAAACATAAACATGTTTCTATCTTGTGTCGTGTACTATAAAAGCATTTTTTTATGAAGGGTATTTTTGTTAAAAAAAAAACTAAAATCAAAGAGTATATCTAGCAATAAAGGGGTACCATTAACAAACTCCACGAATGCAACACATTTAGGGACAAGCTAAAGAAATGGAAGCAGACTAAAACCACAATTGTAGATTGAATAATACACAATACATTTGTATTCTAGATTACTTAATTGTTAACTCATTAGCAACTACACTAAATTCTCTCAAGTAGTAAAGTAAAACAGAAGTTCGAGTGTCGAGTACACAAGAACTTTGTTTGTACTTAAATTGGTGTATATCCAATTTTCAAGTAATCAATGAATTGATTTAAAGATTTGTGAAAAGAATAGTAAAATAAATTGACATAAAATTACACTAATTTTTTAAAACATGCAAGGGAAGAAAAACACACTCTTGAAGCGTAGGTTGATTCAGACTATGGATATGTTGGGGCCTAGCCTGTCAAAACTACTCTCGATATAATGTTAATGATCTTTCTCTATTTAATATTATTCAAATTATCACCTATATCTACTCATATACTTTAACCATGATCCCTCAAGTGAAAAAACCTAATTTACCTAATCCCTTAAGAAAATAAACTAGTTAAATTGCATTATAAATAGAGATGCATAAAATAGGCTAAACAATGTAATTTTATCCCTAGATATGAATTATTTAGATGACCTTTCCCAGTTCTTAGGAGATAAATATTTCCCAATGCCTAAATCCTAAAACACATAAATGAATATGGGTGATCAAACCACAATCAATGAAATTACGCATCGAAAAAAGACAATGAAATAGAAATAATATTGAATAGATAGTAGGAAAAATTACATCATGAGAGTTTGGTTGCTAGGCTCCCAACAATGAGGGGTTTAGCCTCTCATTGTCATGAGAGATTTTACAAATTCAAGAGAGTGATGAGAAGAGAAAAGGGATGGAGAAGGGGGGAAGGAATGACTTCTAATGGTTGATTCTCCCTATTCCTGCATGAATCATATCCTTTGCTTTCTATGGGAAGCTCTAATTTCATGGATATTCAGTGTGTCTTTTTCTTTTGCTTCCTCCTCTTTTTATAGGTGCGGTTAGCTTAAATTTTACGCAACTTCACGCTAAGCATGATCGCCGCACTAAGCGAGTGAGTCGGTGATCACACGCTTAGCGCACAACTCGCACTAAGCGCGCCTTCACGTATCATGCTTTTCCATGTGTCTTCTTTGCACTAAGCGAGTTCTGACCGTTGGGCGACTGCGTCGCGTTGAACGCGTATGACGCGCTGAGTAAGCATCTCCAGATCTTTAACTTCTTTCTCAAGCTTTGCACTATGTTTTTGCAACAAATATAACACCAACACACTATAAATTTACCATTTTAAATACCTATTGGACAATAATTTGAATGATATTAAAGTTCTAACTATTCAACTAAAAAAACAATAAAAGAGAGGAAATCAAATAATTTTTATATGACTTAATCATAAAATATACCTATGCACAACAATTATCATTAATTCGTATTTATGGTTCTCGAATTCAATCCTTGCTTCCATTTCATAATGGTCACACTCTTTTACTCCTTCATAATCAAACATCTCCCTTTTGTCGTCTTCTCTCGCATCGTCGACTATTAACCTTCCACCAAGCTCCCACACTACATTGGCCTTAAGCTTAGACCCGCATCCACCACGAGAGGTGTGATGCAGTGAAGATGAAGATGGATAGGAGTGGGTGAGGTTAATGGTTTCCGCCGACTACATCACAACAACACTGTCTCTGGTGGTAGGGGTGGAGTAAAACACTACCAAGGGCATAATAGTCCATTCAAATTCATTACTTTAGCTTATGGGGTGTACTAATAAAAATGGAGTGCATTGAGTAATTGTCGGAGGAGGAAGGAACCTAGCCCATCTCAACCCAACATAGGGATATTTAAAGAAGGGTCTTGCTATTTACACTTCCATTTTCCCTAAGTACACTCCATATTCTGTTTCTACCTCTCCTTTACTCAATATATCGTTTTTCATAAAGAAGTATACCTCTTTTTATTTTCCAAAAATGTATTTTCCAAATTAATATACCTATTCCAGAAATGCATCTCTAGAACTATGATTCATAGTTTCAAAGAAATACTTGCATAATAGGTATATTTTTTTCAATAAAAATCATTTAAGAATTAAAATGGTTGATGAGAAATAAAAAAAGATGATAAATACTTATCTTATACCCGTGTTTGTTAGTCTTATTTTCATCATAAATTTGATCTAAAATCTTAAATTTTATTAATCTTTAAACCCTAATTTTAAACTATCTTCACCATATATTCATTATACTATATTTTTATCATTATTATACAATATTTTATGTTTTCCTTCATGTGACAATGTGTTTCAAGATACGTTCATCACTAACTTCATGTGAGACTGAATCAATGACATAGAATTGGATTAGAAAATGAATGAACACACTTAAAGGAAAGAAACCATTGTCAATATCTTTGCTTTGTAATTAAGGTGTATAATATATGAACTTAGTGATAAAAATATCTTGAAACGTAGTGTCATATGAAGGAAAATACAAAATATTGTATAATGATGATGAAAATGCAGTATTATATAATGAATATATGACAAATATAGTTTAAAATTAGGGTTTAAAGAATAATAAAGATAAGATGAAAATAAAATTTTAGATAGGATTTAAAGAATACTAATGATAGGATTAAAATAAGACTAATAAACAAGGATATAAGATAAGCGTTTATCATTTTTTTATTTCTCATCAACCATCTTAATTCTTAAGTGAAATTTTGTTAAAAAAATATATACGTATTCTGAAAGTATATCTTTGAAACTATGGATCATATAGTTGTGAAGATACATTTCTAAAATAAGTATATGTAATTTTGGAAAGACATTTTTAGAAAGCAAAGGGGATATACTTGTTTAAGAAAAAGGGTATAATGGGTAATGGGGAGGTAGAAAGGGGGTATGTGGATGTACTTAGATGAAAGGGGTTTAAATAGCAAGAGCTTTAAAGAAGCTCCAAAAATTCAAACAAATAAATTAAAACTAAAACGGCCCAAGATTGCATGTTGACAGTTGGTAGTAATTAGAACTTATTTAACTACAATAATAATATATTGTCTTCAATTGAATGTGATTAGTGGTCGTGAATTTTGAGGTAAATATTTTTTTTGTTAAACCCCACTTGATAATAGTCAATTAATTCAAGTCGATCAATGCATGTTCGATAAAACAGCTCAACTAATCTTGGCAAGTCATTGTTTGTTACTTCCTGCTATTCACATATAATAATTAATCTTGACATGTCATTAGTTATTAATAGCTTGTATTAATATTATAACTGTAAAATTAAATTAGTATCTATCGTATGATCAAGCCATATTTGGTTATTTTCTCCGATTCTCTTGGTTGGTTGTCCTTGCTTGTCCTCCATTTAGAGTTTCAGATTTGTATTATTATTATTATTATTGTAAAATTTAGAGTTCTAGATAGGATCACGCTCAAACAACATCCATGTGACCCATATCTCCCCGAGAGCGCATATATATATATATATATATATATATATATATATATATATATATATATATATATATATATATATATATATATATTAAATTATATCGGTTAAATTTTAATAATTATTATATCATTTTTATAACTTGATATAGAATGTGAATTTTATTAATTTAATCGTTGAATTATATCAAATTTTGTTAAAATTGATCAACATGAAAGCAATAAAATGATTCATATTTTAATATATTTTAAAATATTTATATTAAGTTGATTTTAATCTATATGAATGAGAATAATAAATGATTTTGGATTAATATGAAATTTTGTATATATGATTTATGTGAAATGAATTTTTGATGTTTTAAAAAAATATTATTCAGAATAATATAATAATTATCAAAATTATATCGGTATAATTTGATATATATATATATATATATATATATATATATATATATATAAGTGTATGAGTAAGATATTAGATAGATTAAATAAGGTATATTTACCAATTTAGTCTTATTGAATACATATAAATAGTGGTTGAGTAATGGTGGGTCAGGCAGAGGCAGCCCATTCAAAAAGCGGTTTAACTATATAAACCGATTTGTTGTTCTTAAAAGTGAAAATAAATGTTTTTCTTTTGGGTGTAGTGGGAGAAAAGTGAAAATAATTGTTTTGATCCTTAAAATGATATCTTAAATCAATTTAATTTTAAAAGATAGAGAATGTCGGCATTAATTTAGTTCCTTATTAAATAAAGATGACAATTTGTCTCTTAATATCTATAGATTACATCAATTTTAGTCATTAAACAATCTCGTAATTTTTGAAGAAAAAAAGCTATTTTGACATAACTTTTTTTCAAAGGTATATATTTTGACATAACTATTTATATTTCTTTTGTTTAATAAAAATACTGAATAATTAATTTTGAAGATAATTTCATCGATCTCTTGTAAGGTTATTTGTGTAGTAATTAACACTCAAACCATTTTTGTTTATAAAATCATACCTATTCTCCTTGTTATTTTTAAGCATTATTTATATTTGTCTAAGAGGAAGTTACACGGGATGGGCCATGTATATGATTTATATATAAAAATAAGAAAGAATTGTATAAAGTTTTAATTAAAAAATGGGTGTCACAGCGTAAGAATATCATATAAAAATTGTAAGATTTTAAATTATGGTGATTCCAACTGTCGCGTCAAGCTTTTTGGAGTTACTCCAAGTGTAATTATATTTGTTTGGCTGCATTTGTCGGTAATTTAAAACCTTGTTAAATTGTTCATAATATATAAGTCTAAGTGTAATTAGCTTTAAGTTAAGAGCAAATTGGTATAATTAGCCTTTAATATTTTATACAATATTCTAAAAACCAATGAAAAATTCAACATCCTCAACTAACCATCTGATTGTGCCCATTTGGGTGAAACGTACAAGATTCTTTCGTTCATGTAAGCAAGTTTCAAGAAATTGGTGAGCTACCATTAGCTAAACCAAGAAAGAAATTTTGTTAAGAAAACTTATAGTTTTAAATTTTCAATATGTAACATTGTAGTGATCTTGATCCATTTTCTTAAACTGCTTCTTTCATTCTCAATCTCCAAGCCTTCATTTGGCACAATAGGGAATGGCAGCAGGAAAAGAAGAAAAGAAGAAAGAAGACATTGAAGTGATCACTGCCATTTACAAAGTTAACCTGCACTGCGAGGAATGTGGGAGCAAAATCAAGAAGCATCTCATGGTTACCCAAGGTATGAACATATTCTAATTTTTTTCCCCTATGGTTAATTTAATTTTCATGAGTTCTATTAATCTTGTTAATTCTCCTACAAATTTGCCAAAAACTTTATAAAGAAAAAAGTAAATAGTCTTAGAAATATAAAGCACATTTAATATTTACTGATCGAAATTTATGCACTAATGAACAGATCGAGCTAATAATTTTATGTCATGGTGATTTTTCAATAGGGGTACAGAGTGTGGAAATAGAGTTTGAGAAAGGAGAAATCAAGGCAAAAGGGAAAATAGACCCTTTGAATATCTTGAAGCTTATAGAGAAGAAGAGCAAGAAAAAAGTTGAATTAATATCACCAAAAGTGAAGCCTAAGGATATTACTACTACGGAACAAAAGACAAAGGAAATAAAAGATGTAAGCTATTCTTTCTTTTATGATATATCATATTATTCATATATACCCTGATAACACCTATATACGGCAAATATATAAATATAATAGTCTCTACATACTAATATTATAAATGTTCGATTTCCACATTCATTGCAGAAAATTTGATATCATGAATTTCTTAAAGGTTGTAGTTTGTATGAACTAGCCTGGCCTTTTTTATAAAATATCCAAGGTTTGGTGTGTTTAACTTTAAACTTTGCTCGGATTCTGGACCCATAAAAAGAAATCATACCCGGAATAGAAGAAAACAAATAGCCACAAGTATTTAGTCTTAATTTGAAAACTCTAGCTATACGCTGGCCGAAACGAGTTCAAACATTGTGTATTTTATTTGCATTTAGTCCAAAGTCAATAATCAGATTTAACTTATTTTAGATTGTAGATAAAGTCAACTAAATTTCACTATCAAATTTCATACTCAATTTAAACATCACAGTCTAAAATTATATTGTTCGAATTATTAGTGCAGCAATTATATAATTAAAAAAAAGGAAAAACATGAAATATAATGAATAATGCGAAAGAAAAAAATAAACACATAAATTAACCGAATCATATAAATCAATTTAATTGTTTAAATTATCATGTTTATCGTATCAATCTGCTAATGAAATTTCGATTATACCATAAACTACTCCTAGTCTATGATGTTGTCATACGTTATAATTTGGGGAGGTTTGTGATGGGAACATCGATCCTCCCTTCGTTGATTAAACTTTTGATTATTTTCCATTCATGAAATTCCATATTCTTATCCTTTCACTACCAACTATTTCATTTTCCCTTTAAAACACTAAAATACATTGATAACGACATCTATCTAATTAAATATCTACTCGTCCAACCCATACTTTTAGTTATGTTAAAATAAACTGGTTAGAAGAAAAAAAAAATGCAACGACACTCATATGATTAAGTTAAGACGAATCATATTGACAATATTAGTGATATTCACCAATATATATATATATATATATATATATATATATATATATATATATATATATATATATATATATATATATATATATATATATATATATATGTATGTATGTATATTAAAAATATTATAAGTGATAATTTATTCCCTCCCTTTTTTGGTTTGGCTAGATTTTTTTTTTGAATTTATCTTTTTTTTTTTTCAAAAGAAGAAGTTGAGTCAAATATTTTTCACGAAATAGTTCTAGAAAAATAAATAATATATTTTCATAGAACAAAATTTGAAAAAAAAAGTAGCGTTCAATTACATTACTACATAGAGATTTTTTACAATTTACACATAGCTTATGCATACAATTCCAAATTTGAATTCCAACACGACCCAAAATACATTTTTTTTATACTGATTTTCCAATTTAAGTACTTCACCTCTTCCCCATTAAATAATTCTCATATATATATATATATATATATATATATATATATATATATATATATATATATATATATATATATATATATATATATATATATTAAATTATCTTTATTTATCCAGAAGTCTTAATTTGCTTATAACTTATTTATTTTAGAAAAATAAAAAAATATTTAATTTAATTTTTTTATATAAAATATTAATTTTACATTATCAAACTATGTTTAAATAATTCATTTTTACATTCTAAATATATTTTTGAACAATAATATAGATTTTTTAGATATGTTATCTTTTGAAAATAATACTTATATTTATGTAATCAATATTATATATAAAAATTCTTATAAATCATATCTAAAATTACTAAAATAAATTTTGAAATATCTAAAAACCTAATAAATCAGTTTTAAATTTTTTAATGTATTCAGTAAGAAATAAAAAGAGTGTTACTTAAATGAGTAAATAATATAGTCAAATACAACTTTGATATGTTAAATATTTGTAATTTTTATTCTATAAATTTAATTTATATTTATTATTTTTTTAAAAATAATTTTCTTTAAGTTTTTTATATCTTAATTACGACAATGTATTTATTAAAAATTTTAATATTATTTATTTAGTAATTTTAAATATATATTGGCATTATTGAATTCTGTTTTAAAAAAATTCATTATTAGTGAATTATAATAATATAGAAACTTTATATATTTTATATTTTTTAATAAATACTTGAATTTATTTAATTTTTATGAATAATAAAATATTTTTTGAATATATTTTAAATTATTTTTTATTAATTAAAGTAATGTTTGACGTTTTTAAATTAAAATGTTAAACATATATTTTAATATTTTATTTATTTTGTTATCATTAAAGAAAATTTATGTTGACTAATTAAGTTTACATCATATTTTAAATTTTTTTTATCAATATATTGGTTTTAGTGAGGCAATTAGTTTTAAATAAATTTGAAAGTTTTAAATCTTTTTACTAAATAACTCTTAGCTTAAAAGGAATTTTAAAATTAAAAAAAATATGAAACAATTTTACTTTACTTTACTTTTAAAGCTTTTATTTTGATATTTAACTTTAAAGTAACTTTGAAATTAAGAAAAATTTGAGTCAAATATAACCTAAATAATTAAGAATGTAATTATAATATATCAAAAGTGTAAAAGGTTTTCTATTTTTTAAGTGATGCTCACCTACTATATATATATATATATATATATATATATATATATATATATATATATATATATATGTTAATTTTTATGTTATGCAATTACATTAATTTACACCGTTCAACTAACGACTGAACAGTTCAACCCATGATTAATTAAGTATCTCGACAGAGTTGCAAAACTGTCAAGATTTTAAAAATTGGATAAAAGTGGTTAATAAAGAGAAGTAGCAAAATAATCTATCATTCAATTCATGTTTGAAATACTTTTGGGACTATGGCAACTAATTAATTATTTTCATGTGTGGTTTCAAGCCGATTATCCGCATCATCTCGGTGAAGGTTCACATGCATTGTGACAAATGTGAGGCTGACCTAAAAAGTAGATTAATAAAGCACAAAGGTACACAACTCATAGTGATGGATTTATAATATAGTATAATATTTGAATCCCCTTCCATCTAACCAAACAAGCTAATTCTAAGTTTGATTTGAGAAATTAATGTAGGTATTTTCAATGTGAAAACTGACCAGAAGGCACAAAATGTAACAGTGGAAGGAACCATTGAAGTTGAGAAATTGATATCATTTTTTAGAAAAAAGGTGCATAAAAATGCTGAGATTACTTCCATAAAGGAAGTGAAAAAGGATCAAGAGAAGAAGGGCAAAGAGGAACTGAAGTCTTCAGAAACCACCAAAGAGAAGGATCACAGTAAGTCTGGTGAATCAACCAAGAAAAAAGATGATGATAATAATAAAAAATCAGGTGAATCAACCAAGGAAAAAGGAGACGGCAAATCTAGTGAAACAACCAAAATAATAGAGGTTCATCAAGGGCACCCAAAAGAGGAAATTAAGATAAAGGATAATAATGTTCCTTATATTATTCATTATGTCTACGCGCCACAACTTTTCAGCGATGAGAATCCAAATTCATGTTCTATTTTATAATTTAAGTAAATAAATTAAATTTCCTAAATAGACAAATAAACAAATCAGATAGAAAAAGTAAAGAGTGGCAGTTATGATTGACATGTTAGTGAACATCAAACAATTCGAATCTCATATATATATATATATATATATGTGTGTGTGTGTGTGTGGAGTTTTATCTGACATTTCTTATTACATGAATGTGTGAATGCGTTAAATGTCTCACTATGAAAAACTTGGGATATATTTTATGCATGCTTGTTAGGTTATGTATGGTTCACTTCCCTGTTTCACTTGTTTGTAAAATGCTGGTGGGTGTTATTACAAATACAGTATTACAACGACGTTTCAATATGGATACAATAATGATGACCATTTTTTTTTTCAAATTACATCATTGGTCTTTTGAATATTCATATTATAAATTTTTGTGAAATGTGGGTGCATATAATTTCAAATACCATATGCATCATGATCATTATTTATTCAATGATGTCTTCGGTCTATTCCAAGGGGTAACGATTGCAATGATGCAATTAATACTGGAGTTTAACTGTTCTAGAATCTAAGTTTATTAAGGGGTGTTTAGTTTGGTTATTTTGTGTTTTCATTTTCACTAAAAATAGAAAACGGTGATAAAAATGTGTTTGGTTGAATTTCTGAAAACATTTTCAGTGAAAATGAAAACAGGAAATAACCAGAAAATGAAAACAATAAATTCTCGTTTTTAGTGTTTTCAGTTGAGAAAAGAAATCTCATTTCAGATAAAATGAAATTGCGATGACAATAAATATAATTTTAAGTAAATCTAAAAATATAAAAAGACAAGAAGTCAATATATCATAAATTTTCAGTATTTTTATTTCATGATAACAAAAAACAAGAAATCAAACCAAACATATTTTCAGAATTTTAATATTTTAAAAATGAAAACAGTTTTCAGAAAATAAAAACAAAAAATAAAAATAAAAAATAAAAATGCAAATCAAACATACCCTAAACTTTTTCTTTCGTCAAACTTAGATTAATTTGATCTATCGCTTAAACAGTAAGTAAATTGTGGCATTCATTTTCATAAAATTTATTTTAATTCAACTATAGTTTTTAGTAATATTATTTCTATGTTTATCCTAAAAATATTATTTCGTGTACCTGGATTTATTTGTCTTTTTTGACTTAGTATATTCCTAAAATTTAGAAATAATTGTTTTCCCTGATAAAGATGTCGAGATGATCCTGCTCAAATTGAATAAAATCTCACTACTAAAATAATGATTTATTACAACACGCTAATAATTACGGTCGGCCATAAACGTCTTTGAAAATAAGATAATGGCAGTATTGTAATTAAACACATTAATATTATGAGTTTAAGTACGGTTATTTAAAAACCATAGTAATTGAGTTATATACAAATGTGGTTTTGTAAAAACACCGTCTTTAAACGTTTACACTTTCTCTCTTTCATTGGGCAGCGTGCAACCTTTTCGCTTTCTCATTCTTACATGCTCCTTCACTATTCACAATTTCAAAATCCCTAAAACACTCACCCTAATCCATCATTTACACTCCATTCTTCTCAAATCTATACCAACAATCGGAAAAATCGTCAACAACAACCAATCCACCCCCTACGGCACCACGTCGCGCACCCTATGCCGCAACCTCACCTCTGAGATGCTCCACCCCTCACACGTCAGCTCGGAGTTTGGGTTGAACGCACTTTACGACTCCGTGAACGGCGGCGGTGATGTTTGGATCAACGAGAACTGCTTCCGCATCGTGCGCCAACTCGGAGAAGGTGGCTTTGCCTAGATGCATGTACCGTGTCTACCTCTCTGCAATCTACAGCCAAAATGGTGATTCCTCTCCTTCTCTTTTTCACTCTACGCTACTTCTTCTCTTTCATATTGTCATATTTTAACTGCGTTTTCTCTGTTTCTTGTTCAACCTTTCAAGAGGTATGTTCAGATCAGGAGGGTTGCCCAAATCAACTACGGCAAGGAATATGGCATGCTCGTCGTCATTGTCGACGTCATTGACCATAACAGAGTAACTCCCCCACCACCACCCAAGTTCTTACCTTTATTCACATTTACACACATCCATTTGCATGCTTTCTTAGAATTAGTTCTTGCTTTGTTGATAATCCTAATAATATTAGGCTCTTATCGATGCCCCTGATATGGTGAGGTCCCAAGTCAATTTCAAAAGGCTTTCCCTAACCGACATTAAGATTGACATTAAGAGGGTCCCTAAGAAGAAAGGTCTTGTCAAAGCCATGGAGGATGTTGTTTCGTTGCTTTTCCATCGATTATTGTTATTGTTAATTTTTATCATTAGGTTATAATTGAAAATATTTGTTTATGTTACTTGTTAATGAACAGATGTTAAGACCAAGTGAGGGAAGAGTTCATGGGGCAGGAAACTCATTGTTAGAAAGAGAAGGGCATCCCTCAATGATTTTGATAGGTTCAAGATAATGTTGGCCAAGATCAAGGTATAATTTTCTCTCTTATTTGATTGTAGTTCTTATTAGTTAATGACCTTGTTGCACATGCAGAAACTGAAATGTGTGTTTCACTGTATTGTTATGTCAATGTATGTCTTGGTTTTATTCAATTGTAATTTTGGGATTTTTTTAATTTGTGCAAAGGGTAGAGGTTTTAATTTATGCATTTGCAGGGCTTGTTTTGGAACCACTAAATATTGTCATGCATGGCTCATAAACATGGTTTGAAAATTACTAATTCCTTATGAATTATATAATTTGTTCTTTCATTAGTTAAAGCTTGATTGGGGATAGATCTTGATGACCAGCCTTGTAGCAATCCAGATTGTCTATATCTTCATGAGATTGGCTCTCGAGAGGATAGTTTCACAAAATATGAAATAATTTCAGTATACACTAGGTATTTTTCTAATCTTAAATGAGCTTTCATGCAAGGCCTGTTATGATTCTGTTGAAAGATAGAATTTGTTGAATGTTTCTTGTCCTGGTTGCAAAGCTCAGGCTAAAATATTACTTTCATGCAATTGGTAAACTTTTTTTTTCCTACAGTTAGTTAAAGGCTGCATGTATTTTTTAAATTGATTCAGATGGGTTTTGTTGGCAGTTGATACATGATTGGACCATTCATTTTCCCCCCTATTCTATATTGTTTTTATTTTATCTTCTGTTATCAAAATCAAAAGATGGTGTTTAAATCCGTTCATAGGAATCATTAAATTCTAGATTGCTCTGATTTATTACATATAATTTCTTTTTTTCCCTATCTAATTAAAGGTTTCAATTGCTTTTGAAAGTAATATTTTAGCCTGAATGCTTGAAAAATCAAAGTGTTAATTAGGTCATGTACTAGTTGGAAATCCTCAATGCTTAACTTTGTAGACATTGATAAACAAGTTGACTCAGAAGTTTCATATTTCTAATGCTTGTAGAACAAAGCTAAGGATAATGATTCTGATGATAACGTGGATTTTGTTGCTGGGAATGTGAAACTTATTACCACCAAAGAAGTGTGGGACCAATATTTGGAAGAAGCAAGGAGGGATGGCAAAATTGTAAGTTTTCCTCTGTAGGATAGTAAATTTAATAAGGTAATTCTACTTTAGTAATTTTCCTTGATCATGAGAGTTCTCTCTCTTTATTTAATCATAGCTCCCAGTATTATATTTTTGGACCATTCTTATTGTTATTTGTCTTAAAGGTCTAATAAAAATAAATTTGGAGTTTGTTTGAGATAGTTGTAAAAAATAAATTCTTATGTTACTAAGTCCCAAAACATGGAAACTACTGATAGCAAATAATGTTTTTATTATTTTTTAAATTTAATATTTTTTTTTGTCAAAATAACATTCTAAGATGGTCGTTAGTTAAGCAACGTCTTAGAAATGTAATTTTCTAAGACGGTGGTTAGCAAAGAAACATCTTAGAAAGTTACCTTTCTAAGACGGTGGTTAGCTAAGCAACGTCTTAGAAATGTAACTTTCTAAGACGGTGGTTAGCAAAGAAACGTCTTAGAAAGGTTCTAAGACGTTTCTTAGCTAACCACCGAACGACCGTCTTAAAAGACAATGTTTTTTTAAGACGCGTTTTATAGGCTCGTCGTAAACTTTTGACGACGTTAGATTCTCCATCGTCTTTGTATGTTATTTTCCACCGTCTTTGTTTGTGTTTTTTGTAGTAGTGGATCTGCTCAAGTTTAATAAGATTATATAGATAACAAAATTTTCTTTATAAATATTTAATATAATTATGTATATAAGATTTGAAATTGGTTTCATTAGTTAATTAAGGTAAAACAACATCAGGTAATTAATCCATACTAGGTATTTTTTTCATTTAAAAGAAAAAAAAATAATAAATTGATATTAACAAACATGTTCTATAATTTTTTGTCAAAAAACATGTTCTATAATACATTAATATATTTGAGAATTTCATAAAATCTAAACCTTTATTTTTCATAATTTAACTAACTAATTGGTGTTATCAACTATTTAGTCGATGAATTATTAAATTAATTAGACTACTAAATTAGAGTTTAACAGTGATACATTAATAATGTAAAGTTATTTTATATTGTCAACTAATTATAAATTTTTATTGGAATGATTGTTATAATAGTTATTTTAAAAAGTTAATAAACTTATTATCATATACATAATTGAGATTTAACAACAATATAAAACTTTTTATATTATTAATGATTCAATGCATAGCTGTTTTTTTATTATAAATTATTACTTAAATCACATAAAAGGATATACATATATTACAAATAGCTAAATGCGAATGTCACTTAATTAGTGCTAAGTGCTAACTTATCTCCATGAAAGGAGGTAGATGGTTTGATCCTTGTCGTATAAACATTTGGTATTTTCGCTCTCCGGACATCACAAGCAGGACTGCAGGAGATTGCGATCGAGAGAGTAAGACATGCACTATGTGGACCTTAATTAGAACCATGAAATTCTGAGACAATAAGCTGTGCATATGCAAAGATCGTGTGTGGCCCATGGGACAGACAGTGAGAAATTAAGACATGCACTATGGAGTTCACATCACAAGCATTAAAGCATAAGATTGTGTGCCAAGTTCGTGACTTTTTTTTTTCTTTAGACTATTGGTTACAATTTTATTTAAATACGATAGAATCATCATGAATAATAAAATTCTCATTTTGAGTAGTTATGTTGAACTAATTTTAAGCAGTGATCCACGCTTGGTAGTAATCAAATTCGTGAGTGGGACACAACAGGAGCGTTGTAGAGCAGGAAATCTGAGGAATATTGAGTGGGAAATTGAAGAAATAATACAAGGTTTCACACATGGGGACCATAAATGGCATTGTCTTAATACGTACGTAAATAAATAAAATATAAGACATTATCTAAAATCCATAAATACGTAGCCAGTTAAAAACAACCCGTCTTAATTACTGATAGACTCGGTGCATGAAATTCATTTATTTGAAGAAGTAACCAGACGCGGAACAAACGCGGACAAAATTCATTCCAAAGTGGGAAATTGAAGAAATACTACAAGGTTTCACACATGGGGATCATACATGGAATTGTCTTAATATGCAAATAAATAAAATATTAGACATTATCTAAAATCGATAAATAAGTAACCAGTTAAAAGCAACCCCACTTGATTACTGATAGACTCGGTGCGTTAAATTCATTTATTTGAAGTAACCAGACGCGGAACAAACTCGGACAAAATTCATTCCAATTTATGGCCACAGACGTAAGTAAACTACACCAAATAAAGATTGAGATATAATATATATGTAGCATATGTATATAGTACCCGTGATTTGCATCGGTTTATATAATTGTAGGAATTAATATTAAGATAAAATGGGAAAATAAAATAAAATAATAGAGTACTATTTATATGGAATATCTTTATCAAATAAAATTGATTAAAATAATGAAAAATTAACATATAATATAGTAATATTTAATATAAACTATTGTGGTTTTTTTCCGTAAATACTCTCTCCTACTTTTTCTCCATCTACACTACTTTGTACTTTCTCTCTCCTTTTTATTTTTTTTTAATTTAAATATTATAAAATATAAATATTATATTATATAATTTTTTAATTGATTTTAAAATTACTTATTTATTAAATTAAATTTTATAATTTTGTTTTTTTATTTTTTTAAAGAAAAAATATACAGATAGAAAAATAAAAAAATTGGATAAAATTAAAATAAAATTTTTTAGTTACTTTGTATGTACTTTTATAGTTAAATTTATGTGCTATTGATATTTTTTTTTGTTATGTTCGTTAATTAAAGAAATAAGAAAATTAGTTAGTAGTATTAAAATAAACTAAAAAACATAGTAAAAAAAATAATTGATACATCTATCTTATACAATAGACATAAATTTTTAAAGAGTAGTAATTGTTGTATTGAAAATATCTTTAAAAATATCTTTAAATAAAAATATATTAAAAATATTTATTTAACAGTTATTTTTGACTTAAGTGATAAGAATTAATATTTTTATTATTTATGGCTTGCAGATATGAAAAGAAAAAATTAAAATATTCAAAAGATATTGATAACTGCTAAATATGAGTTATTTTTTATGATAAAAATATATAGAAAATATCTTTAAAGATATTTAATTAACAATTATTTTTCGACAAAAGTAGAAAATAAATTGTGGAACTTGCCGGCAATATGGTACAGAAACAATTATCCTAACATATTTTCATCTTAAATTTTTCCTTAACCAAGTATAATTGTTTAATTATTTGATTGATAATGCAATATAATGGTTTTTTATAAATAATTTGTTAAACAAAAAAGTCTTCTCATTTTTAATTAAATCTAATGACATAAATAAACTAATTATATTTAGTAACATAATTATATTAAAAATAATTATATTACAAAATTCAGATTTTAAATAAAAATATTCACCTAAAAAATATGTTAAGTAAATTAAATAATAAAACAAAACTAATTATATTTAATAATATCATTTTATTTAAAAAAAATAAAAAAATAAAAAAAATTAATTTAATAAATAAGTAATTTTAAAACTAATTTAAAAAGTTATATAATATAATATTTATATTTTATAATATTTTAAATTTAAAAAAACAAGAAAAAGAGAGAGAAAATCTCAAGTAGTATATATTGAGAATTAAAGTAGTGTAGATTGAAAAAAAAGTAGACGGAAAGTGTTTGGTTTATGTATCCCTTGTCTTCTGTAATTGGTTTTTTTTTTTTTTGTTATTAACTTATTATATATATTTGGGGTTTGTTGTCTTTTTGAAGTAAAGGGAGGGGTGCTAAATTGGTTGGATGTCTCCCTCTACTTTGCTTCAGGTCGTCCCTTTTGCTTAAAAAAATATTATTCCTCTTTCAATTTTTAGCTACATATTTAATAAATTTTTTATTTACATTTATATAATGCTGTTTAAAATTCACCCGCATATACTTTTAGTGTGACATAATTTTGTCTAGTAACTTTGTAATAAAAGTAATATATTCATTAATCTAATATCTAATAATATTTTTTATTATGAAAAATATTAATTTTTTATGAGACTAGCTTTTGTGATGCGGGTCAAGCAGTATTAGCACTTTTTTTAAGGAAAATATTGACACTTTTAAATATTTGTAACTTTATAAAGATCAGTCCTTTCATTTAAACCTAAGCTTCATTACAAAAATATTTTATTTATTATATATTTATTTTCTGAAGTTTTGTATTAAAATATTTATATGAAATTTATAGTTGTGTCATTTGAATGTTCAACAATTGACATAGTTAGTTCAAGTAGAATTGAGTTTAATCTTTTTAAGATTTTTTAAATTCATAAATAGAAAAATATGATAAGGAGAAAAGACCTCAAAGTTATCAATTAGATTTTTCAATAAAAATTTATCATCAATAAATTATTGATTACAGACTAATATAATGATAGAAAAAAAATTGTACCAACAATTGTTTTCTGAAGTTTTGTATTAAAATATTTATATGAAATTTATAGTTGTGTCATTTGAATGTTCAACAATTGACCTAGTTAGTTCAAGTAGAATTGAGTTTAATTTTTTTAAGATTTTTTTAATTCATAAATAGAAAAATATGATAAGGAGAAAAGACCTCAAAGTTATCAATTATATTTTTCAATAAAAATTTATCATCAATAAATTATTGATTACAGAATAATATAATGATAGAAAAAAAATTGTTTGATCCAAATAAATGAAAGGTTAGCGAAGCTTATTAATTGGTAATGTTGAATGCAGTACGCAAGTCGTAAGATTGCGGGATAGATGTATATATTAGAATCCATATTTTTACTTTTATTTGATAGATGTGTATTATAACATGTATAGTAACAATTTTAACTATAAAATTAAACATGGACTTAAAGTTTACAGTTCCTAGAAAACCATAGAAATAATAAAAAAAATAGATTAAGCCTGACATAAATATAAATAATTGGAATATCTGTTTGCAAGTAATTAATTAATACAGTTTTTTTCTCCTCTAAAAAAACAGAGTTTTTTTCGTTTGAATTTTCATCTTAATAAAAATTATATTGAATTCTACTAGCGTAATGACTCGTGATATGTGCATTGAGTGTTGAATTTATAATATGCAATTCTTTTATATTAATATAATGTTTAATATATATATATATATGTTATCAACATAAATAATCATTATAATTTATTTAATTTCTGTAATTATGTATTTTATTAATTAAAAAATAAATTAAAAATAATCAATTACATTTCAGTTAAAAAAAGAATGAATGAGGTATTCTAACGTAATATTTGCCTACATAATTTTTTTATATTGACGACATAATTCGATGTGTTGTTGGAATGGTTATAATTATTCTAATAACATATTTTTACAAATTAAAAGAATAGATTATTTCAATAGAAAAATAATCTCTAAAGTATTAAATATTAAATGACTAAAATCTTATTATATATAATTATATATATAGATATGCTAAAATTAATTATTATAATTAAATATAATAATTTTTTATGACTTAAAAACAAAAATAAAAATCGACGAATTTTAGGAAAAAAAATGAATAAAGTGATGCTACATGCATCTCTTAGATGACAAAACCTTCTTATTATATAATGATAATTGATTGATTTGTCTTTTTTTATTAAAATATAATTTCATAATTTTTTTATTTTATATACATATATGTTAATTTTTTTTAATTTCTTCTTTAAAAATTCTTATAAATCGGTCTTTACGACTAAATATTTATTTAAAATTAGAACAAATGTATTTTAAAGGAAAAAATATTTAAGCAAAAAAAAGTTTAAAATAATTTTTCCAATGGACTAATTTCTCCAATGGGCTAATTTGGAATAATTTCTCCAATGGGCTAAAATAATTAGAACAAATGTATTCTTTCAAATAATTTCTCCAATGGGCTAATTTACACTAATTAATTTAGTTATTAAAATTAAATTTGTTTATAATTATAATATTTTTTAAAATTTATCCTTTAACTTTATTGAAAATATGTTCATATTCTCCGATATTCATATGAGAAAGAGACAATTCAAAGTAAAAAAATAAATAATGTGCTAAAAGATACGAAAAGAAATCTTATTATAATAATTGATAAAAAAAAATTGTTGACTATACGTTAATAATAGAAAGAGGTGAATTTTTTTTTATTGATTCTTGGTGAAAAGACAATGGTACCCTCTTAAAAAAATTTAAGGCACCGAATCAATCACTTTGTTTTGTTTATGACTACATCACGTTTTTCTTTTGAAATATAATAGAGTTAAACCAACGTGATGGACCAATCACTTGGTCTTTTGCACTAATTAAGTAAGAAGCTCGTATACAAGGTTAGAAAAACTCTATAAATGGACAATAGTTTAAACGGAATCAGATACTGTACATAGATCATAGCATTGAATCGTGAGACTATAGGATAGTAGTTTTTGTAATTAAGTTGTAACACGTTCATGCGTCAAAAGTCGCCTTAACCGCGTGGTTTTGCAGAATGAACACCCTACAAGAGTTGTTAAGGCATGTCAATTTCATCATGTTCCAAAGACAACAATAAATTCGAGCTTTCAGAGTTCAAACCTCAGCACAATTAAAATTTTGAATGTGACGAGTTATTGAACCAAAAGGGTATTGAATAGTTTCTACTTTCCACACAGAAAAATTGAAATTAACACAATAGAAGAGAGAGGAAGAGATTATATATATAGGGATATAGAGAGAGGTTTAGAAGAGTGAAGAGAAAATGGGTGGTGGAGGTGAAGAAGGGAACAATTTGGAATTCACTCCCACTTGGGTTGTTGCTGTTGTTTGTTCTGTGATTGTTGCTGCTTCGTTTGCTGCTGAAAGGTTTCTTCATTATGGAGGGAAGTTTCTCAAGAGGAAGAATCAGAAGCCACTCTATGAAGCCCTGGAAAAAATCAAAGAAGGTACTTCTTTTTATCCTTTCTTTACATTTTTTTTTATTAAATGAGATATGAATATATGATCAATTTTACAACAAAACTTAAGTGATCCTCAACTATACATGCTTTTGTTCTTTTGGTGTGGTTCTCAAAGTTAGAGTTTTGCAAGACTAAGTTGAATGATGAAGTCAACACGAGTTATTGAAAGTCTAATTTTTGATTCATGAGTGTACCTGTTGGCGAGGAATTAGCGACTGATCAGCCGAGAAAAATGGTTAAATATCAAAGAGTTGACTTCCCATTTTTTTCTTCTTAATTTTTAATGGGTATGCAGAGTTTTTTTATATGAAAAAATGGGATGTGATCAATTTTATAGGCTAAATGGGATGATGTGATCAATTTTGAAACAAAACTTAGGCGCTTTAACTATACATGCTTTTTGGCTTTTGGCGTGGTTCTCAAATTAGAGTTTAAGTAGGCATTAGTAATTGAGATAAAATTCTAATTTTGATTAAATAATGCATAATTCTTAATGATTAATGGGTATGCAGGGACTTTCGTTATGAAAATCGGGATGTGATTAATTTGTATTTGTTTTCCTTTTCTGTTTTTGTTTCAGAGTTGATGCTGTTGGGCTTTATTTCTCTGCTACTGACAATAACACAAAATGGGATCATCAGAATTTGTGTTCCAGTGGGTTGGACTCACCATATGCTTCCTTGCAGTCTAAAGGATAAAGAAAAGGAAGAATCAACAAAAACCACATCACATTTTCAGACATTTTTCTCTTTCTCTGATATTTCTGGCACTGCTAGGCGCCTTTTAGCTGAGAGTGAGAGTGAGAATGAGGATCACCAACCAGCAACAGGAGAAAAACTTTGTGCTAGGAAGGTATTAAAACCATAGAATAAAATGCATGTTATGCTATGGTCATTTTTATCTCTTCCTTTCGATTATCAAGAGAGATCTCAAGTTTAATAATATTCCTGAATGTTTGATTTTTAATAGTGTCAAATGACCGTTGTGTGATCCATGTAGCCGACCTAAGGCTTTGTTGTTGTTGTTTCAATTATCATATTCATAGTTATTTCGACAGTTTTTATTTGATGATTTCTCATTTTTATGCCTTCGATATTCAATTTTAATATGCCTAACCAAAGTATCATATGTATTTAAATTTTGTTTTCAGGGCAAGGTTCCTCTATTATCTGTGGAGGCACTGCACCACCTTCATACCTTTATTTTTGTCCTAGCTGTGGCCCATGTCACATTTTGTGTTCTCACTGTTGTCTTTGGAGGGTTAAAAGTGAGTGCATAATATGCTTTATTATAAGATGTGCTAGTTTAAAACTCTTTTTTACAGTACTAATAATTAACTCTGATTCCATAAAAACAAAAAAAATTAACTCTGATTAACAGATACGTGAGTGGAAGCACTGGGAAGACTCTATTGGCAATGACAATAAAAATGAAACACAACCAGGTAAACAGATATACTAATTGGTTAATTACTTTCTCTATGTTCAATTATTTCATTAACCTGTGGAGCATTTGGTAGCCATCAAACGCTAAGCCTTTCAACTCATCATGATCCTGTAGGCCAAATTTCTGTTTCTGTGATTGCTAATTTTTAAAACTTCTATTTATCATCATCATATATAAAAATTGAAGTGGGAGTGACCCCTCAGTTCTCCATTCAGTTTAAATTTCAATTACATATTGTTAACTCAATATTTTACTTGATTTCTCCTTTGATAATTGATCTTTCAGTTTACAACTGTTTTAATCTCTTTAATATATGTCTCTTGAATGGCTAACATGAAACTTCAAATGCATGTATGGCTAACATGAAACTTCAAATGCATTTATGCACCAATCAGTTTAGATGAGCTTTGTATCCTTTCATCAAAATCTATTCCAAAACAACTAATGAAATATGTCCATCATTTCTTATAGGAAAATGTACAAAAACTGATAAAAAATTCAATGTGCCCAAGTCTAAGTCTATAATTATTTTACAAATTATGTTGCTGATTGAACTTCTGAAAAGCTATCTCATAACCTATCTCTCATTTTACATATCTTTCAATCGCTTCAATTTATGCCTCGAGTGACCAACAAGAAACTTTTAATGCAAATATGCACCACATTAGATTGGATTAGCATAATATGCTTAGTATTAAACTTCGTATAAGCCATCCAACGATTGTTTACTCTGCTAAAATGCATATTGGTTTAATGCAGTTTTGGAACCAACAGTGACTCATGTTCACCAACACGCTTTTATCCAGAATCGTTTTACTGGTCTTGGCAAAGATTCTGCTGTTCTGGGTTGGGTGGTAAGTTGTTTACAAGTATTAAATTGTCTTAAACTTTGATAAAAGAGAGGATATTATATATATATATATATATATATTCTAATCGTTTCATTTGAAGACACACTAATGCCACCATTTCCGTTACAAGTTATATAGCGCAACCACACACATGCTAAATTTATTTGGTTCACTGTCTCTGATCCAGTCTAGCTTCATTTACCGATTGACAATTTTCTTAAGGGGTTAAAATTGTGATTGATCCTTACTATAGGCAACACACACTAGTAACTATAGAAATTATGGTCATGTGACTTTGTCATGCTGTTATTGAAATTATTGTAATTCTTTCTCATTTTTCATGTTTCTTTCAGAAATCATTCTTCAAGCAATTTTATGGATCTGTGACCAAATTAGATTATGTGACATTAAGGCTTGGGTTCATTATGGTGAGTATTTAATGTGCAGTAAAATAAGCTCTAGCTTGCTATTAGGCTGTGGCTTCTATAATTGATTCATGATATTATCTGTTTTGTATCTCTGTTTTAGACCCACTGCAAAGGAAATCCAAAGTTTAATTTCCATAAATACATGATTCGTACCCTTGAAGATGATTTCAAGAAAGTTGTTGGTATAAGGTATATGCTTCTGAAGAATAATTCTCTAGTAATTATTTATGCTTATATACTTATCACACACCTTCATTCATCAATTGCAAACTTTCTTTGTTGTTTAGCCTATTGTGTAAGTTTTTTATTCTTTGTAGTTACGATTACAATTTCATGGTTGCAGCTGGTATCTTTGGATCTTTGTGGTCATCTTTATGTTGCTGAATGTCCATGGTAAGCTACTAGACTTTGAAGTTATGACCTTTTTTTTACTACTGCATGTTATCTATAATTTCTACTTAAAGTTATTGTTAAATTTTTTTTATTTTTTTTTTATGAATTGAATACTGCAGTTATAAGTTGATTACATACTTTATTGGACCAGAGAAATTGCAAGTATATATTTTCATTTTCTGTTATCAATATCTTGTATCACATTGAACCCCAATCATCTTTTTTTACTATAACTTTGTGGTTTCTTGACAACATGGATGGATCATGCATGGTGATCATGGCTATACTTGACCCAACTAATCTGATGTGAGCCAACCATAAATTTGGTTTGTGTTGGGTTCATGGATTTATCAAGTTGGGAATCGGATTTGATAATCTCATATCTAAATCCATCCAACTATGTAAAAAAAATTGAAACAACGCCTAATATAAAAGTCAGCATTAAAAAAGCATTTAATGCGATTTAGTGGATATACTTATAAAATAATTTAGACTTTTGAGTTAGAATATTAATTTTCATTTCTTTTGGTTTTTCCAATTTTTTTAATCATTTTAATAATAAACCCAATGAGCCCACCTAAGCCAATGTGTACATGTTATATATAACAGAGTCTAATTGCCTCTGCTATGTTTGAACCTTCTCTGTGGTGCCCAAAACTGGGATCCAGAACCTGTTTTGTGTTTCTACTTATGGCCTTCATCGATCTAAGTGATCAATTTTGTTGGTAATTTTATATCATGTGACATTGTTTACGAATGTAGCAATTTCCTACTAATCTCTTTTTGTGCTTTTGTTGATGAAATAAATGTAAATAAAATATTCTTGCACATAAAAAAAGGATGTGAAGGATTTTATGTATACGTAATTAATTTCAAGTGTGATCAACGAGGATCATTAACAATAATGATACCTGAGTTAAAAAAAAAACAATAATGATATACCTTTGCCTATAAGGAGTAGTGGTTCAATTGCATGTTTTGGCTTTTCTATTCAAAGAAAATTAATTTGACTCTCAAAATTAAGATGTTTGGTTTACTTTTACAGGTTGGCACGCATATTTCTGGATTTCTTTCATTCCTCTCATTGTAAGTAAATTGATAAATTTGATTGGTTCTTTTCTGTGTACGTTTATTTTACTCTAGCCGTTAACACATCACCATATCTTAATTTCTGAATAAGTACAATTCAAGAGCAAAACTGTTTCAACGCTTGTAGTAAATTGGTCTAAAAAATCCTTCAAACTCCAATTACAATTACATTAATGTAACATGTCATGTGTTAATGATTTATCTATTTTTTCTCTTAGAGGGGGTAAATGGATGGAATTGGATGTTCTTGTAGGATAGGTAATTATTTCCCAATAGTAAGCAACATATATACTTTACTAGTTAAATTTCTATACTCTTGATTAAATTTTGCGCTTAAATTTTCAGTGGTTTGTAAAATTTCTTTTTCTGTTTTCCATAATTAAAATTCTACCTATAGAAGAGTCATGTATTAATACAAGTATTACCCACTTACCCCTCTATCAATTTTTATTTCTTGCTAACAGTGTATGCATAGGAATGTCTACACATTAATTCTCTATGCATACAATACAAGTTGATGTATTTCTTTTCTAATTGTTTGTCTCCCAACCTTGTATATATCTTCCTCTTTAATTATTTTTTCTTTTGTTGGTTTGCATTCTTCAGCTTCTACTTGCTGTGGGTACTAAGTTGGAGCATGTAATAATCCAACTAGCTCATGAAGTAGCTGAGAAGCATTCGGCCATAGAAGGTGAATTAGTTGTTCAACCAAGAGATGACCACTTCTGGTTTAATCGTCCGCACATTGTCCTCTTCCTGATTCACTTCATCCTCTTCCAAAATGCTTTTGAGATTGCATTTTTCTTTTGGATATGGGTAAGCATATTGGATTAATAAAGCACAATTTACGGTTTCCTTTGCTTTTCCATTTTAATTTTCCCTTTTGGTTTTGTAATTGTTTTTTTCTCTCATAATTTTAATGAATATAACCATTTTAGTTTGTTTCTCAGGTTACATATGGCTTTGACTCCTGTATAATGGGGCGGGTTCGTTACATTGTTCCAAGGCTCATTATTGGGTAACTACAATACTTTGTAAATGTACACAAATTTTAGTAAAGCCTCACCTATTTGATTTTTTTTTGAAGAAAGGGATAGTACAAAATGTTCCCATGAAGAGATCCATTTCCTTCCAATCACCTATTTTTTGTATTCATGAGATTCCAACCAACCAAATTACTTACTTCCTTATTGCTCAAATTATCTTCATTAATTTCTTTATATTTTGACTTCTTTCCATGTGCATTCTAAATTTCAATGTTTTCCTTACCCCTTTTTGTTGGGTTCGTAGGGTATTTATTCAGTTACTATGTAGCTATAGTACCCTGCCACTTTATGCAATCGTTACACAGGTGAGTTTTGAGTTAATTTCCTTCCAACAATCTCAATTGCAAACCTATTTTCTTATATTTAAAATTAAAGGTCTCTTTGCATTGACATTCTAACGCATGTTACACACAATGTAGATGGGAACTCACTTTAAGAAGGCCATATTTGATGAACAAGTGCAAGCACGCCTTGTAGGTTGGGCACAAAAGGCAAAGAAAAAAGGACAAAGAGGTGATAATAGCCTCTCTGGCCAAGAAAGTTCTCGTGCAGGTGCTGGAATTCAACTAGGATCAGTGTTCAGGAGGGAATCTGCCTCAGAAGACAATGTTATTGTCCCAAGAAATGATGGATCCGAATGAGTGTGGAATGTGGATATACCGTAGCCAAGATGTACACACGTACAAAAAAATGTTTTGGCACCATATTATATATTTTTAATTGTAATTTTGCTTAGTATCAAATCAGCAATGAACCACCCCAATGTTGCCTTTTATTTTTATGTTTTTACATAATGTGGTGGATAACTTAGGATGCCATCATAACATTATCAAGGATAGATAGATCTTCAACAAAAGCTTATTATACAAAAGAAATGCACTAAGGGAGTAAATGTTTCAAATGAATAGTAAGAACTTTGGAAATAATTTTGTAAACGACATTATAAAGGGAGAAAGAGCGAAAATCACTCGACTTAGGGTTGTTATTTTTGGGAATAAGGACAATGGTGATGTTGTTGACATGAGGGGGAAAGTTACCAGTTTTGAGCCATGTAATGCCTTTGTGGAAAATTTCAAGACCACAAAAGTGCCCAAATCTCTTAAAGAAAGCAGGGTTTAAGTCATCAAGGTCTGGGATTTGTCAGATTTCATTTCAAAGAGAGTTGATTAAAATACCTTAATAGAAAAAGTGGTCAAAAGAGAGTCATTATCATAAGTAGAAACACACAAGGAGATGTTATTAATAATTGGCATAAAATCATTACAAGAACTATCCAAAGTAAAAAGACTTTTGAAATAAGAAATTGCCATACATCACATTTGTCACTATGGCCATGAGCAATAAAGCCATATTCACAAGTGAGAGAGGAGATAAAATTCGAATTTTTCCTTGAGGAGGTTGAGGAGTGAAAAAACTTTTAATTAACATCACCGTTCTTCAACCAAAAAACATTTGCTCTTTGATGCTAGTAAGTTTCTTCTTAAGCAATAAGTGTGCCTAATTTGAATTTGAGTTCCACAAAAAGAACAACATCTTGAAAATTATTGGAGAGACGAGTGTCCTTCAAATCTCTTCTATGGGCATCAATTTTATTAGAGAAATTCCTTCTGATAGTCCTTCCCTAATCATCCATCTCCTTGGAACAAGAAAGTTATCAAATTGAGAAGAAGACCAACCTCTCACCACCATGTCATTCAGGTTAGGACCAAGTAGTCAAGCATTCTCAAAACAAAAATGCATTTTAAAGCCTCTTCTATGAATGCCGTCAAGGTTGAGAATAATAGGTGTGTGGTAAAATTTTGAAGATAGACCACTAAGTAATCTAAAATTAAGGAAAAGGTCAATCCATTCCAAAGTTGCAAGGTCTCTATCCAATTTTCCTTCTACTCCATCACATTCTCCAAGCCTTCTAGCCCAAGTGAATTGATATCCTTCCATGGGAAGGCTATGAAGATTGCATTCTAAAATAGTCTCATGAAAACCTCTAAGAAGCCAAGAGGGGTGGTTAACCCAACCTATTTTCTCATCATTAGAGACAAAATCATTAAAATCACCAAATATTAACCAGGGAAGAGATGTATCAGCAACTAGGTCACATATCAAGTTCCAAGAATCTTTCCTAATGTCCCTTTCTAGAAAACCATAATAACCAATTAATCTCCAAAAAGGTGCATAGAATTGTTAAAAAAAATTCTAGTCACAGTACCTAAAAAATTTGAAGCCACAATTGCATCTCTAGAGAACTCAAGGAATTTGTCAAGTATTACTCTAGCAAAATTGGTGAATGTACTACAAGCACAAGAACAAAGGAGGCTTATGAGGCAAGAAGGATTTGTAGAGGGAGCTTTTCGAGTCAAGAACTACAAAGGTAACAAATACAACCAAAACAACAATACACATGTTTTTCTGCCTTGTCCCTACTACAATAAATAAATAATCATCCACACAACAAGTGTTGTTGGAGGCCAAACGGAAAATGACACAAGTGTGGTTGGAACACCTTAAATTCTTTTTCTAAAATATAGCTTTAAAATCATTTAATTAATAAACATTGTGGAATATGAGTCATTAAATTAGTTTCTATTTCTAAATTGTTAAAATATCTCAATATATGTATTTTTTTTTCTTTTGGGAAAAGAAGGAACACATATACATATATAGGTTGCGCTTGACTAAAATATGTACATATAATTAAAATGTTCATGAATAAAAGGTATTGTCAAAATGTGTTCTCTATTAAAAAAACATTTTCAAAGTTGTTGCCATTTTTCTTTTGTCCTTACACAACACTATAATAAAGTACAAATTATAAATAAATAACTTGCATAAAATTACATGATGATAAACTGGAAGAAATACATAAACATAAATATTGAGCCTCAGTGACCCTTAAGATTTAAATATAAGTGTACCGAAATCATTACAACTGTTAGCAAGAAAATAAAATATTCACTGCCCCTCGGAATATTACATAGTATCACCAAAAGGTTTAATACAACAAAATATCGCGACACTAAGTATAGAAATCTTCCCACCCCTATATACATCAAAAAGGGAAAACTAGCGTGCACTTAGAGCAATCACTAACCAAGACCCATAAACTACCTAGGGTGAAGTCATATCCTGAGAAGGGTCGCTTGTCGGACGAAACCATCTCTCCCTCAAATATCTCTTAACCATAGACATCCCAGTAGAAAGTGATCTCGGGTGGCGTGAGATCCTCATCATCGTTGAAATCTCCCACATCCTCGTAGACCTCGACGGTCATAACCTGACAGAAGGTAGATCTAGTAGGCCTCCCAATAATCGCAAAGGGTTGTCCAGCTGCTCAAATCCAAAGTAGGCGTAGTAGTGGATAACATGATTGATGTCGCAATGAGGAGTATGCTCAAAAGGAAAGTGATACATCACGCGTGCCTCTACGGTGATCAATGGTATCTGAGGCTCATCTAACAACAAAAAATGGTGCCAGATGTAACTGAAGTGTGCGTAGAGGCATGCCTCTTCCTCCACCATGTAGTTATAGTGGTAGCTACTAATCCAAGCAAACATCCTCTGTGGATGCTCTATGACCTCCCCTTGAAATGGTGGTTGCAAGGGTGAGTTCTACTCTCCTTAAATGCCACAAACAATAGGTAATAACAAAACAAAACTAAAACATACAATCTACATAACCATCGCATGTGGTTATCTAAACAAACAACACTCTAGCATCCTAAGCGTGTAACTATTACACTCATTTCACAATAGGGCCTAATCGCTATACCAATCCTCCCAAGTCTTGATGGTCTTACAAAATCATGTGAATGATAGTTGGAAGTGATCACTACATACATATACATCGTACACCAACCCCTCATCTCCTAACTCAAAAAGCATAGGAGCCCGTCAAGGGTAGCAAAGTGAGGCTTGTAAGTTACCCGCACTAAATGAGTGCACCGAATATCGGGTAATCACCACTCCCTAATTATCCTAGGTTCCATGAACCTCTCCACCCACTATACCTTAGTGTATCTATATCCATCATATACTTCCTCAATATCACAGAAGGAAATATAACCACTTGTTCCTTACTCTCAGTCCAATCCTTTTGAATCTTGTCACAACATTAGTGCACAGTCTAGTGCCATGTACATCAACAAACGTATACAAACAAACAAACAAACAAGAAAGAGAGACAAGACTTAGGCCAACATACTACTCTCAGGGAACCAATTGTGACCCCTTAAGCGGTAGAGCCACCTATCACACACAATCAATTAAACAACATAACGGCTATAATTATAACCATCTAAACTAACAATTTGCCAAGGGTTGAACACCCCCGAACCCAAACCATAGTGTGTACAGATAAAAATGATAATATGCAAACACACACACACACACACACTTTCTCTCTCTCTCTCTCTCTCTCTCACACACACACACACACACATAATAGAAAATAAATTCGCATGCCACAAATATAATTGTTAGAGTTCACAGTCTGTTGTTCTTATCATTCAATAATAATAATAAACTATATCCATGCATTTCATTAATTTTATCAGCATAGAATCATCACAATTCCAGAGCATGCATCAGTTATCAGATCTTGTAGTTATCTCAACAATACAATAGCAAATAAATCAGCAATTCCAAAAAATAAATAATTCTAAGGTAATTTTACGGTGGCACATATTCCAAAGTTAAGCTGTCTACTGTCTAAAATCACTTTGTCACTCGGTCTTACAAAGTTCCACTCCTAACTTATTTTTAGTGCTCTTGGTGCTCCATGTATCAGATTTTCACAAATCTTATATGCTAACCTACATTTTCAAACCTAACAAACTCATTTTTGAGGTCAAAACTTTAATAACAATAGTACATACTGTTGTAACACTCAATATAATTCGGTGACACATTTTCATTTTACAAAAGGTCCTTAAACTTGTTTTATTCATAGCTTTTGGCAGGAAACTTTGATTTAAGTGAAAATTAGGGCTAACCCTATGTTTTAACACCCAAAGAACTCATTTTTGGCATAAAAAATCCAAGAAAACACAGCTCAACATAGAGATTCAGAACATGGCAGCAAGCACGAAAATTTCAAAATAACATGTTCAAGGAAGTTTGACAACAAGAATAGGGTTCAAGAGTTAGAGAGATCCCCCCCCCCCCCCCCCCTACTGCTTGATGAAACTCAAAATTTTTTAAGTTACTAGAGAAGATAGAACAAGAACATGAAGAGAAATCAAGTCTAGGACGATGAATAGAACTTATTAACCTAAGCTTGATTGATCAATGGCTCAAGAACACTAGGAACAAGCTAGGAAGAAGAAGAAAAATTGGATTCTCCTCCCTTAATGTAGAACTTGTGCAAATGGAGGAATGAAGGCTTCATTTTTTTCTCACAATGAACAAGAAGACAAGGCTTCGGCTTCAAGGTGACAATGCTTATTAACAGTTGAATGATCCCTTGGTTTTTCAACATTATACTTCATGCCACAATTGGGTAGTTTTGCTTTTTTGCAAAACTACCAAAAATGGAAGGGATGGAATTTGCCAAAAATAGGTATTTTTGCTTTTTACCAAAACTAGTAAATCTTATCTTAAACTCATAGGTTATTGCGTTAATCTCTCTAGGAATACGTGTACCTAGATAAATTACATTGTTACTAGTGCGCAATGCAATTTTGCTATAGATAGAATTTTTGTTCAGCCAATTTCCAAATTCCTGCCAACTAACTAAATAATTATTTACACTAAAAAGATATAACTAACACTAAACTTATACAATGAATAATATGCAAAGAATAAATTAAATTACACAGACATATAATTAAATTACATAGTGCATAATTTCCACTGGCTAGTCCTTAACAGTGCAATTTTATACTGTAGATAAATAAATTAAGAAGGAAATTTTAGGGTGTCAAATGGTTAGTTGGGGCATGTAGATCGAATCTGCAAGTCTAAACCCGAGGAGGTAAAGGAGACCGTGGAGAAATAAAATGATGAGAAACTTTGTTGCAATATGCTTTGCTACAAGCAACAGTTCTAGTGATTCATGGTTAATAAACATTGGTTGCATAAACCATATGACCAATGACCAAAAGCTCTTCAAGGAGCTTGGCAAAACCATCGTTTCCAAAGTAAAAATAAAAAATTGTGGTTTTGTCTTAGTCAAGGAAAAAGGGTCCATTGTTATTGAAAGCTTGATAGATTTGAAATATATCTCTAGTGTCTTATATGTTTATGAGATTATCAAAATTTGTTAAGTGTTGCCCAATTGCTAGAGAAAGGCTATAAGGTGTCAAACATGCAAACAACTTAGTAGTGTTCAAAGTTCATATGAATGGCAAGTGTAATGCCCTGAAATTTTGCTAACTATAAATAAATGTTTAAATGTATTTATCGTGTTATTTGATTATATGATTGACTTGAATAACTTGAGGAATGGTGTGAATTGGTCATGTGTGATTTTCTTGATGTGGATGTTGAGTTGTGTGGATTTTTATTGACATAAGTTGAAATTATAAGATTTCAAAATTTACCTAAATCTATTCCAGTAAAATTGCATTTCTAGATTCGTTAACCATTGGATCATTTTCAAATTTGGACTGTAGGTTGCTAACAAATGTTCCCACAGTTTCACCATTATGATTGTGAAAATAACAATGCTTGACCCCTCTCTTAGCACGAGAATCTCGCTAAGTGCAATTCCAACCCAAGAAGGAATTGTGCTGAGCGTGAATTTCACGCTCAGTGCAAATCCCAACCCGAGAGAAATTGCACTAAGCGTGAAGAGTCACACATAACACCAAAAGTGGACTCCCGCTTAGTGAGTAAACGAGATTTTTTGCATATTATAAATACGTTCTTCAGCGTGAAAAACACAATTTTTCACTATTTTTTCTACCCAAACACCCACTTAAGCCCTAACACCTCCTCCACCACCACCCACGACCACCAATGGCCACCACGAGCCGCTGTTGCTTGTCGCTAAACCACTACACAGAGATGAAAGTTTTAATCGGAGCAAAATCCTTAGAATCCACCTCAAGTATTTGGTAGAGAACAATCCATCAAATCCTTTCTTTCGTAGCTTCTCTGAGGTAATCTTGACTTTTATGTCTTTCTCCTAGTTAGTTTGAGTTTATCTTAATGTCTCTTGTGTTTTGGGTACTATAATAGGGTATTTTTACACTTTCTTTAAAAAACCCTTGAAACTGAGACGTTGTAAAAGTAATTCTTTTTTATAAAATTGATGTTATTTTCGTGACCTTCACTGAATCTCGGTCACATTGGCGTGATTGTAATTTCAAAATGACATCTCCTTTTAGTAGAATCCGAGACACCCCTTAGCCCTTTATGTTTTGACAGGGGTAATTGACCCCAAATGTTGTTATTAACCTTGTTTTTGAAATCTATACTAATTTTCCTTCAATTTGGTATATAGAACCTTGCGTTTGAACTGACAAATGTGAAACAGAGAGGTCTCTGAGCAACGCAAAGAGGAATTGACGGAGAGCTCACAATAGGTGAGGGAAGTTTATAATAATTTATGGCTTTTGATACCATAGTTGGGGTCAAGGAACCTAACTATGGGGATGTATGCATGTCCCTGTTGCATGTTGGTTTTCAATAAAAATAATGTTTTTGACTAATGAGATGCGATACGTTTGCTATTGATAAATAACATTATTGTTTTTATTAAACTTACATTGTCTGAAGACCCGAGGAGTGTGAATCTTGTAACATCCCAATTTTTCGTAAATAAATTTAAAAAGCTTTTAGTAAAAATAAATAAATAAATATAGAGCAAATAATAGGCTGAGTACCCTAGGTATAAATAGTTATGTTAAGTCAGCTGCCTCCTTTTGGCCTCATTTTCGTTTTTCCCCTTCTCCTCTCAAAACCCTTTCTTTTTCCCGCAGCCCACCAAACCTGTCTCAGAAAAACCACGATCTCGAACCCGTTCACCGTTGGATCATCGTGAAATTTGAGTATCATGTTCGCAACCCAATTCCGAACATTCTTACCGTTGGGAATTTCAAAATCATATATGAGCTTAGAGGAAAACCCTTCGCATTGTAGCATTTTAATTTCCCGCAAAAACCCAAAACTGTCTCGGTAAAACTACGATCCCGGTTTCGTTAGCCGTTGGATTTTCATGAAATTTGGATATGTTGTTCGAAATTCAATTCCGCACGCTTCCATCGTTGGAATTTGCGAGATAATATTTGTGGAGGGAGAAAAAGGAATCGCATGAAGACAGTACAAGTGGAGGTTTCAATCTCTTCTCCGTCTCTCTGACGTTTGGGAATTCTATCGAAGCAGTTGGAGGAATAATTGAAAGAATTTCAGGGAACCGCTAGAGATGTTGCTATCGCTGGCTAAAGACACGTGAGTCCGCTCAGAGGTAAGGGATGAGTTATTCACAGTTGGGGATTAGTGAGAACATGTGTAGGGATCCTTAGAGGATTAAATTGGGGATTTATTTTGAAATGTTTATTAAATTGCAATTTTCCTTTATGATTATAAATAAAATATTGATGTCCTAATGAAAATTGCTTGATAAATTGTGCTCTTGATATTTGTATATTTCGACCTATGATTTTGATATAATTGTGTAATATTATTTAAGGGGTTTTAGTCCTAATGTTGTGATAGTCTTTTATATAAATTGTTATATTGAGGATATGAAATGATGATTCAAATTGTGAGTATGTGATGAATTGTAGAAGAACATGTTGCTTTGAGATTATAATATTGTTATTGAGATTGAGTATAAGTGTAAAGTTCAACATGTGTTAATTTGTGAGATACGTGTAAACATGTGATGGTGAACTGTGATACTATGAGATGTGAAATTGTGAATGAGTTCTAGTTATGGATAAGTGTGTAGTTAACACTTGATGTAAAATTACTTGTGTTGTAAGCTATGAATTGTACAATAACCCGACCAGCGTTATCTTGAGGAAAGCGTTGATGCGCAGTGATAAAGAGAAAATGTAGGTTTCCTATTTAGGAACCAGTGTTAAATCGTAGTGCAATTGTGTTGAACGTGTTTAAAACACGAGTGTAAGGTCGTGGGTATTGTATAATTCATGAGCAGTGTCTGCATGTAAAAAAAAATTATTTTAGGGGTTGGACCTGAATCAGGAGGGAGAGGCCCTGACGGACTCTTCGGAGTGTAGGCCTTGGGGGTCACCGGGTTTGAGTGTTCCTTTAAGCCTATGCTGATCCCATAAGGTTGGAGCATTCTCGCAAAACATCGTGACCCTGACTGGTCTCCCTATGATCTTACTTAGTGAGAGTGACCTGACAAACCCATTGTGTGGTGTGTCTTGTTATGTACTCCTAAGCGCCCCAGGGTGGTTTTTTACTGACATGGTACCACATTGCATATAGGATTGAGTCTTAGCATAACTATTGCATATGCTTGCTAATGGATGTGTTATTATATCTTGATCGAAGTGTGGGATTCTTGTGTAATGTGATTGATAATTGAAAAGTGAATTTTGAATGACGAAGTGGTGAAGTTACGTGAGCTATGTTTAAGCAAGTGGTATCTCATTTATATAATATGTATATTTAATTGTCTTGTTTCTCTATTAGCTAGGAATGTGATAACTCACTCCCTGTGTGTTGTTGTTTTTGGATCCTGTGATGATCTTGAACTTGTGTTCGGTGGAGCAGATGAATAGGTTGATGACTATGAAGAACCTCATGCTAGAGGACACAGGAACACAACACTCTGATAGGATGTGACATTAGGATATAGGTTCTATATTAATTGTATGAAGCTTAGACGACCTTGTTGAGTCGAGAATACTTTATTATTTATTTGGACAAGTTTGAATATGATGTAGAAGAAAATGAATGTGAGCCTTTTTCCCCTTTGAAAGACTTGTTTAAAAAAAATGTTTTAAAAATACTTTTAATTAATATTTGAATTTTTTTTATTCCTTATTAGTATATATGTGAGGGGTAGAGGGTGTCACAAATTTTAGGCATGAACTATATATACGTGTATATGCGGAATATGATTTACTGATAATATTGTTATCGATGATATTAATTGATATGAGGTGACATTGATGTTTATGATAATGTTGATAGAGAATGATGTTGTTATTGAAGATGACTTTGATAATAATTGAAAATGAGACGATGTTGGTGTTTATGATAATATTGATATGAGATGATATTGTTATTGATGATTATGTTGATATAGGATGATGTTGTTATTAATGATTATGTTGATATGAGATGATGTTGTTGTTATTGATAATACCATTGAGATGAGATGATGTTGATGTTGAGAATGACATTGAGATGAGATGATGTTGATGTTGATAATGACATTGAGATGAGATGTTGTTGATGTTGAAAATGTCATTTTGATGATGTGCAATGTGTATGTACACGGGGGGTGCAGTGACCATGTTGGATATCCTTAGTGGGGGAAATTGAATGGTTAAAGAGTTTAAAGATCTCTAGAGGGGGACGACTTAGAATATTTAATTATCCACAGTCAGTGCATTTGATAGTGTCCATGTTTCATACTTCATATTGCATGGAAATAGTATAAACTTTGTCAGTAAGTACTTGTAGTTTTTCATGAGGGGGAATACTTGTACTTGGGGGCATATCACTCGGTTTTGAACTCCCTTGAGACTCAGGTTGATCACTATGAGGGGGGGGGGGGGAGTTTCCTGTGCTCGACAGGGTGACCTCAACACTTGTTGTCTAGTTTTCCTAAGTGAGAATGTCATGCGGACACACTTAGACTATTTCCTTGATGAATGGTACCACATTACATTTGAGTGTTGAAGTCAGGTGCATGCATCATACTGAGCATGATTGATTGAAATTATGGATGAATGATGATTACTTGTTGAGTATATGTTGGACTAATGGCCTAAGAGTGTCGTGTGGACACGCTTAGGCTATTTTCTTGATGAATGATACCGCATTACATTTGAGTGTTAAGGTCAAGTGCATGCATCATACTGAGCATGATTAATTAGAATTATGGATGGATGATGATTACTTGTTGAGTGTGTGTTGGACTAATGGATGTTTGTGTATGTTTATGGTATTTGTTAATGTTTTCTTACTAATTATGGTTATTTGATTTTTTTGTGTTAATTTCTTTTATAATAAACTCACCCTTGTAATTTTTGTACCGTGTGATTGGTACCTGTGATGATCATGAACCTTTGTTCGTGGGAGTAGAAGAACAATAGTAAAGTACTCAAAGTGAGATTATTTTGTTGAGCCGTCAAGCCGACGTGATGACGTTGAAATTATTTTGGGAGAGAGTTATGTTTTGTTAATCAACTCCTTCGTTTGCAATTTTTGTATTATGTGGTTGGTATCTGTGATGATCGTGAACCTTTGTTAGTGGGAGTAGAAGGACAATAGTAGAGTACGTGAAGTGAGATTCTTTTGTGGAGCCGTCAAGCCGACATGATGATGTTGGAATTATTTTGGGAGAGACTTGTGTTTTGTTAATCAACTCCTTCGTAGCTAGATCTATAATTCTTTTTGAATTGAGGATGTAAATCATAGATTTAATTATATTATGAACTAATTTTCTTTCCATTATGTGAATGATGTGTACTAAGTTACTATATATATATATATATATATATATATATATATATATTCATTTAAGTAATTGTGCATTGTTTGGTGAATGTATATCGTGAAATTTTTTTTTCTCATTTTTCATAAGCAAATTACTGAGTTTTCATTTTAAAAGTGAAATTTATGTGGTTTAGAGTGATCATATCATAGCGACGAGGTGAGTTGTTACAACAAGAGTTTTTCCTTAGATCTAATGAAGGAGCAAGAAGGCAATGAAGATGACAATGCCAACAAGAAACAGGAAGAGAAGAAGCCGCGTGAGAAAACCTTGAAGACCAAAAGCCTTAAGAAGATAAGTCTACAAAGAATGTGACGATGGTCCCACCTAAGAAAGATGGTTGCAAACATTACAAGCAAAACAAAAGAAGAAAAGAAAGAGCCAAATTTGAAAGTTTTTGAAAATTAATTAAAGGATTCTACAACTATTAAGGCAAAGAGGAGATTTTTTGCAAATGTACCCATAATAGTTGCAACCTCTTTCCAAGTTTTTAGGAGTTTAATATTAAATTTATATTTCAAATATTAGGAGATACTAGTAGTTTATGATTCTGATTTTACATTTAAAATTATGTCGTTATGCCTACAAATAAGGGATGTATCAATTATGTTTTGTGCTCTTTATATAAAGCCACTTCAATAAAATAATAGATACTTCTCTGCACATTATTTTTCTTCCTCTCAAAAACCTCAAAAACTACAAGATTTGGGGATAGTTTTATAGTGTAGAAAAGAGTAATGGTTAAAGTAGTTTCCTTGCTGCTTTTTAATGCATATATCTAGCGAAGTTTAATCTTTATGTTTGAAACTAAAGAGGCTTATACAGTAAAAGCAGCATGGACTTGTTAGGTTTGTCTGAGTTCTAAGGTGTCTCTTTCATAGTTCCATGTGGTCATAATGATGCATTGTGTTATAGATCTTCTTTTGCAGTATCAACTATCAAGGTGTCTCTTTTGTTGTCTTGAAGTTACAAAAGCTATCAGAATTTTTCATCCATAATAAGTAAGGGTGAGCATTGGGCGGTTTTGAGCCTGAAAATACTTACCCAATGTAAATCGATAATCCTTTTTCATAGACCAAATCTAACCATAATGTTCTTTGATTTAGGCAGGTTTCATACATAACAAAGTGCGGGTTTGTACGTCAATTGGGTTGAAACGGATTAAAGACACTAGCAGCAATGATTCCATGCCATCAAAGTCGCCGCACGAAAACTATCATCAACATTATCTTCATCAACCTAAAAAATAAACTTGGGAAGAATGGGCTTCATGAGTGAGTTGTTGGAGATTTGGGGGAAAGGGGAAGATGTCATTATGCTATGATAAGATGGAAGAGGGGTCACATGTAGGGTGGGTGAACATGGTTGGTGTGGAGGGGAAGAAAAGTTGGAGAACATGGTTGGAGAGAAGAAAAAGAAAGGTGAGAGAATGTGGGTATAGTGCAAGGGAAGAGAGCAAAATAAATTGAGGGAAGAGTATTAAGATTGAAGAGACACGAGACATTGAACTTCAAGGGAAAAGAATGCTTGCACAATTATCGCAAACTAACAATTTAGTGACCCAAGGCTCAATACATTTAAGTCTCTTAGCACTCCAACTGTGAAATGTGAACCAACTGTACTCAAGATACTTATCTAGGCAGGTGCAGTTTCAATGGACTCATTTTATCCAACCCACACCTAGGAGAGTTCATCGGTATAGGTCACTCGTGAACCAGAATTGACCCAAATTGATCCGAATAATTTGGGTTGGGTCATTTATGTATTTGGATCAAAATCAAACCGAACCGATCAAAACTGTTCATGTATGGGTTGGGTCACGGGTTTAGATTTATAGATCTGATCAAAACCAAACCAAACCGATCAAATTTTTTAGAGTTGTTTGGTTTGGCTTTAAATACTACAAATATTGGGACTCTAAGCATTGGAACTGCCATTGTTGGGACTTCTTAAGGTATTACTTTTAGATAAATTATTATTTGTTTCACCTTTTTTATATTTATTTTTTATGTCATGTTTATAATATCAATGAATTATATTTTGTTCATTTGTTTTAGCAAATCTGGTTGCAACAAAACTTATTACAAGAAATTATTTTGTTGGAAATAGTTGTGATTCAGACTATTATAGTAAATCTCATTGAAAAATATTTTGTTTTAATTTGTATTACTCTATTTTTGAATATTGTGTTGATAGTATTAAATGAATCAATTTTACTATTTTCAAACATTTGATAATATTTTTTTAATTGTATTGGATATTTGGATGAATCATGCATAAAATAGTAGTTCTAAGAAAAAATATCAAATCTAAATGGGTAACCCATTAGTCCGTTGGATTTTGAAAAACAAAATTATGAAAACTGAACCAAACCGATCAAATTTAATTCAATTGGGTCCTGAATTTAACCAAAATCGACCCGAACCGATCCGCAAACACCCCTACCCGCACCCGCCCGATATTGTCCATATATGACCAAATATTTCACTTCTCCAACCCGCTACCCAAACATGCCTGCCCGAAGAAGTTATTTTTAGTTTATTTTTTGTTGGTTGCGGGCGGGTTGTGGATTTATGTTCACCCCTACGTAATATCTTCAATGCTCGTGTGATCATTTATTTGGACATTGTTAAAGTTCCATTGGCTAACTAAATACATTGGACTCTGCGTGAATATCATGTTTTTGTGATTGAAGCCCCAAAATGGTTACTTAGGGGTGAAAATGAATCAAACTAACTCAAAAATAGTTTAAAACTTGATTCGATAATCAAGTCATTGAATTTGGTTCATGAACCAAATGAGCTAAACTTGAGCTAAAAAATGAGCTCGTTAAATAAATAAGTCGAACTTGAGTTATGTATAGTTCAACTCGTTTGGTTCAGGAATTGGTTCGATAAATAAAAACTACTCACTCTGCATATATAAAAGAATAGAAAACCCATTCAATTATACAAATTTAATATGTATGTATATATACTATTTCTCTTTTAAGATAAAATATTTGAATATTATTTATTTTCATTTTAATAGTTTTTTCTTTTACATACAACATTCTTTTAGATACATACATACATATTAAATTTATAGAATTGATTAGATTTTCTATTCCTTTATATATGCAAGGTGTGGAAGTTTTTATTTATGCTGACTTTGATTGTAATTTTTTTTGTCATACTTTGACCCTACAAAGGTAATATAATAAGTTTAGTTTTTCTCATTTTAAAAAAATATTAAACAATCATTTTATCTAAAATCTAATAATAAATTGAAAATTTGAAATGTATAGGATTTTAAAATTTTGACTCTTGATTCATGTGATTCGAGATAACGAGCTAAACTAAGTTACTCGTGAGCTTAAACCGAATCGAGTTCGAGCTAAAAAAGAGTTTAATGTCAAGCTCCAATTGAACTACAAGTTAAATTAAATATTAACCAGCTGAACTGAACTTGACTCAACTCAACTAATTTCTAGTCCTATAATTATTGTTGAAATTTTCATGTAAATAGACATCAATGAAAAAAAGTTTGATAAATTAGCTTATACCTTTCAATAGTTTTTATTTTTCTTTTTGGGTACCATTAAATCCATTAAAACTTTAAAGTTTGGGTTGAAGTGAAATTTTGTCAAAATAGATTATACAACAAAATGAAGAGCAAAAATAAGAGCAATGTTCCCAAGTCGAATTCAAATCCAACATAATCATTGCTTGAGATGCGGACATGACGGTTTATACCATAAGATGATTTTCCAAAGGGGAATGAAGAAGGCAAGTGAATAAATGCATATACTAAAAGAACAATAAGCACCAAGATTAAGGTTGTAAGACTTTTTCTCATCAAATTCGGATACCCACTGAAATGAAGATAATAATGTGTCTAAAAGGGAAAACAAACTAGGCCAGTAGATTAGGAATCCTAAGCAAAGCAAGAAAAGAGAAGGTATTAGTGGTGATGGCCCCCTTTCCATCTTCTCACTAATATATGTGTCTATGTTATTGCAATGTTCAAAAAACAATTGAAATGCAATTTGTAAGAGAATTGCATTGGAAGGTTTTCTGCATATAGGAAAGACAAATTGTGTTCCTTTATTTGGTGACATTTGTCTAATAAATAGTGTTTTGATCCGTGCATCGTACGAACATGTCATTGTGGTTGATTAACATTATAAATGTTGTGATACTAACCATAAATAATTATTAAATTTAAAAGAAATACACATGTGATGTAAGAATTCACCTTTAAATTTAAATACATGTCAACTACATTTTTTTATTAGATAAGATAAAAAATAAATATAAATAAAGAAGAACAAAGGAGCATTTCAAATAAATTATAACTATATAAAGTCGACGTCTTCAAGAGGTAGCAATGCATCTCCTTCCTTTTGGCTCATCCATCTTTTTAGTTAGTGACATTGCATTAAGTTATTTCTTAACGTGCAGGAGTTAAAATCACAAATAGCATTTCTATAAAAAAAATCACAAATAACATATTAAAAAAAAATTAAAAAAAAATCACAAATAACATTGCATTCCCTTTTTCTTCCATCTTAATCAATTCTATTAAACAAAACTTAAAATTGCAATAACTTTCTAATTACATAACCCACTAAAGTTAGCCTAATATTGCTAAGTGTTTTAAATAATTCACTTGAGATCTCATTTAAATTATTGTCGTTATTCTACAATAAAAAATAATAATTCCTAGTCACATGAGACGTGATTAAGGTAATGTTTAAGAGAGCAAAAACATGTTGCCCCGAAAATATGCCTCTAACATTGTGCCAGCATGTTTAACAACCATCAAAATAAAATCAAGTTTGCGTACAAACTTGTTTTAATATCCTAATTGTAAAAGCATTGGGCGTGAACAAAACATGTTATGGAGTGCTCATTACAAAAAAAAATCATTTTCCTTTTTTTTTATAGGAAAATAATATCTTTATATTCTATATTATAACACTATTTTTGTATAAAAAAATATTATAACAGTTTTATTAGTATATAAATTATAATAATTAGATAATTTCTAGAAAGTTTCATTACTCTTGATAGTCCTAACTCGTGACCACTCAACTATGCTTTGAATTGAAAGTATAGTTACACATGATCTCAATAGGTTGCATTTCAACATTTGTTATTTAGAATAAAATAAAAAGCAAAATTATAGAGCCTGAAGCACTTGAGTCAAAACTACAAAGCCCAATTGTATAGAAATCACAGAATCAATGAATTTCAATTGCTGCTATGAAAAAATAAACGTTAAATGTTTTCTACATCACTAATTCTCGTGGGCATAATCCGCCTAATATAATCTTTGCAACCTTAGGTATTGAATCAACATGGTTTTGTAAATATTCAAAATTTGAGAATCATGCAAGGCTAAGGGAATTGGCATAGGATTAAAGAAAAAGAAGAGGTTTCTCAGAAATAGCCCTATCTATTCCTTGCCTCACCTTACTAGCAACAATTTTGGTTGCTTGCATGCATATAACACTTTTTTCTACACTATCCACTGCTTTGCTTCAACCAGTTTTCCTTTAGCCAGAATAATCAAATTTTCTTCTCAGACATTCGCATACTTTCAACCAAGATGCTAAATGTGCCAATATACCTCCCCTCTTTACTGGAAAAATAATATTTTATGACAGTTTTTAAGGCCTTTTAACGACGGATTTCAATTGTGGTTGTAGCCTCTCTCATGAAAAATTAAGACTATTCACGACAGTTTTTCAAATTCGTCTTAAAAGGAACAATTTCTAAGATGATTCTTTCAAGAACTGTTTTAGAAATTATTGTTTTCTTTGGAAAAAAAAAATGGATCCTTCTAAGATGGTTTTACGCAAAACCTTCTTAGAAAGTTTACTTTCTAATAAGGTTTTTCACATAATCGTCTTAAAATGTTTTTTTTTTAAATTGAGAATTCTAAGATGGTTTTAGGAAAACCGTCTTAGAATGTAGACTTTTTAAGACAGATTTTCAAATAACTGTCTTAGAATGTCTTTTTAAAAAAATTAAAATTAAGGATTCTATGACAGTTTTTCCAAAAATTGTCTTATAATATTAAAAAAAATTAAAAATAATGAAAACAAAAAATTGTTGTATACTACCAAAAAAAGAAATATTAAGAGACAAAATACAAAGGGAAGGTCAAAATATGGAAGATCAAATTTTCATTTGATGAAGAAAGAACCTCAAATATATTAACAAGACAATATTAAATATAACTTGGACTAGAAACAGAATTAAAGAGAAAAAATTTAAAATTAAATTAAATTAGTCAATCAAGGTAAGTTAACAATAAGATAGATACACAACCAATATATATGTTTATAATACATCGCATTCATAAAATATTAGCATTCACTAAGCACACATGATTACTATAAGGAGTTAAGACAATCAACAATAAGTGGGATATGCAAAGCAATAGATCCAAGTATAATTAAAAAAAAGGCACCCAATTCACACATTGTTTTGAATCTTAGATTAAAGAAGACACTAAAAAGAAGGAATATGTAGAGAAAACCAAGCAATTGGAAGAATAACCAGTTTTCCTACACCATACCCACATCAGAAAACAAGACAACAAAGCAAAATATTAATACAAATAGATAAAAAATTATCATAATTTTCCAAAATTTTACTGAATTAACCAACAAAAAACAAACAAACAGAGAAAGAAACCTTAAAATCAAATCTGACAAATTTTCCCTAACCAAAAATAAAAAAAGAGTATCATTTCACAGTCAAAGAACTTAGGTTGTATCTCTGGACATGTACCTTGAATGTCATCATGTTAAATAACGAAACCTTTCCACCACATGCAAACATAACATATGAGTCATTCTATGAGAATGCAATGCAAGGAACAACTTTATCAAGGTTGACACCCGTAACATCATTAGTCATAAGAAGACAACGGTTAGGTTGCCAATGTTGTGGAACAACATTGGTAGTTACCTATAATCATAAAAACTTCAGAATTTTGTTCTCTATTGAAAATGGAAAAGTAATAACAAGCATATAGAAAAGTAAGGATAAAAGAAGAATTATCATCACCTTCCCATTGGGATTTTGTTCCCAAGTGTAACATGGATCATCTTTGTTTAGTATAGCAAATCTAATAATTTTTAGATTTATTTTGTCATGTAAGAGTAAGACCACGCATTATTGTGTATACTTGATAGGAAGAAGGAGTTGCAACCAGAGAAAGGCCCAAAAGAAGGACCCATCCACCCAAATACATGAAGGACTACATTTGAGAAGTTTCAAGCAAAGACAACTATAAGGAATAATATGCTGGCATAATAGTAGTGGTTAGAAAAAAATTAGGAATATTTCATAGGATACTTTGTCTGAAATTCTATTAGAATAGGTGGGGCAATCTATTATTTATGTTGGCAATCTGTTTATCGTATTATTGGTCTTTGTCTTGTTGCACCTTGCGTGATGTGTGTGTGTGTGTGTGTGTGTGTGTGTGTGTGTGTGTGTGTGTGTGTGTGTGTGTATGTGTGTGTAACCTCTATGCAGAAGGGGATATGAAAAATAGAGATCAATTTCTTCTCGCTTTTGCTCAAGAGGTTCCTAGCCCTCGAAGCTAGGCTTTCCTTTGTCTTTGTTGTTCATAACATTTTGGTGCTTTCATTAAGCATCAATGGCTGACTCCACTCGTTCCTAGTCCACTATGGACCGCATCGAAAAAGCCATTGTCAAACTCAACTCCAATCAACTCAACCTCATCATTGCCCAAACTGCCATGGCCACCAAACTGGATGAACTTCTTCAAAGGCTGGCCCTTCTCGATACCACTCAACACTTCCCGTCTTCTTCCTCTGTGAGGTCAGCAATAGACCTACTTCAGTTGAAAAAAAAATCATCTCTTTAGGCCAAGAGTTGTAATAAAATAACAATTAAGTATAAAATATAGGTATCATATTTTTGCAATTTATCATATTATAAGAATTTCCAAATAGAATACAAAAAATTCACATTTAACGGTTGGGATGAGTAGATGTTAATTTTTTAAAAAGACCTTATTAATCTATTAATGAAGTGTAAAATTAAGGTTAATTGAGTGTGAGGATAAGAATTAAACTCCCACTCATCAAAAGGTGTACTTTGGGAAGAAAAAGGCAAGGGCAACAGGGCATTAGAGGCAGATGAGCACAAAGAAGGAAACATGGGTAGGGATTAGTTTGAGTGTCTATCTATTAAGATTGGTTAGTTACAATTAGCCAGTGTCGTCAATAAACACGTAAATAAGTAAATATCCATGAAACTAAATGAAAATTTACATGATAATTGATTATTAGTTAAGTAAGGGCAGATGGTTAGTTAACAAAATGACAAGCATGCTTACAAGAGCGACAGATTTTCATTATTTCTTGTACTAACTTTACAAAACAGGAAATAAAGTGAAAATATAAATTTTTTTTCTCAAATTTCATAGTATATTATTGACAACAACAAAGATGGCAAGATTCAATACTTTCAAATGATTTATCAGTTGAAGCAGACCTGTCTTTTGTAGTTTCCTTTTTGTTATTCTCCTCCTCTAGAATAATGGATTTAGAATCTCCATATGCTGCAATTTAAATCTTGTAAGATACAATTTTATGACAATAAGAGAAACAAAAAATTGATCAATTTAAAAGTAGAAAACTAAAACTAAGGGATGTTATGCAATATTATCATGTCATGTAAAAATTATTAATTTCATTATAGACATTCATAAATTAAGCTTGTATAAAATGCACATGGCTAAAACTTGCAAATGCTTACTTCCAAAAGAGTGCAGTCACAATCAACAAAAATTTTATACAAAATATTCACTTGTTCAATCGACTTATTTCTATTAGCCACTTTGAGAGCCAAACCATCAACAACTTTGGCGGCACCTTCATCAATAATTCCTTCAAAAACATCAACAAGTACCCACTAGAAAGAAAGAGTACATCAAGTGTATCTTGCAAAAAAGACTACTCAGGTGAAAAAACTAAACCATGATGAGAAATGCCAAGGACAAAAAACCTGTTTCTAACTTCTATTTCTTCTATATTGTGCATGGCAAAAACAAAAATGAGAAAACATGGGGATAGACCAATATAACACTATGGGTCATAATCAAAATTATAGAAAGAAAAAAAAGTTTTTATTAACAAAAAAGAGTACAAATGATTCCTAGGACTTTCAAGAGGCTTGGACTCTCCCACAATAATATGATTTTCTTCATAATTCACAAGATGTCACTCTCTCCCTCTCGACCTTTTAATTATTTATAGGCATTAGGCAACATGCCTCCTTTTCTAATTATCCCAGACTAACTAATTATTCCACTAAGTATGGGTTATCTAACACTCATAACCAAATATATGAAGAAAAAATAGAAATAATTTCCTACAGAATAAGCAAAGTCATCTTGGTATTTGAACCACCCAATATCATAACCAAAGGTGTAACTAACTAACTTAAAGAAATTATGTGAATATGTATATCATTGAGTATCATGGAACTCTCTTCCAAAGCACAACAATCTTTACATTGTCTACTGGTGTTAGCATAAGAGTATAGCCATATAACTATAGAACAAACATCATTGAAAAATTAAACCATAATACTTAGTCCTTTTTTATTCTTCAGTATGTAAATGAGTCACTAACACATTATCTATTTAAACCAAATAAAAGGTAATGTTGTCTTATATATACTATCTCATTATTTAAAAATGATTTCTATTTCAGTGCAAGAGACAAAAGATATTATATTTTACAAGTGCAATATTACTGGCTACAATGAGAAGGCACTTCATTGTGTGCTTTATTTCCCAAATTGAACATAACTTGGACATCATAATTACTTGTCCATATTCAAACAAGGATAATGCATTTTCACTTGCTTCTACATAATTAGCTCGAGTCATTAGTCCCTTGTCTATAATCTGCAATGGAAATGCATTACAAAAGTAAGAATGTGAAATAAAAAATTGTTGGCAAAATTGCAAAATTGGTCCCCCACTTTATCTCTAGTTTCGGATTTGGTCCCCCAGTTTTTTAATTCACGAATTTGGTCTTCCTATTTTGTAAAATCGTGCAATGTTGGTCCCCCATGCCACAATTGAATGTTGATCGTTAGCAAGTGACATTGACTGCCACGTGTCACGTTCTTATTGGATGATGACTGTCATGTGTCATGTTCTACCTTAGAGATACCGTCAAAGAAGTCCCCAGAGAAGCTTCTGTTGCCACACCCAACAGATCTAGATCTTGAAACCTTGGGCTCAAAAGAAGAAGCATAAGCATAAGTTGTTTCTCTTCCAGGGACTAAAACCCCCAATGACCAACTCATCATCGTCATCAACCAAGGAGTGGTTTCTTTGGGGCGTGGTGGTGGATTTGCTGCACTTGAGAATGGTATTATGGGAGGAAGAGGAAGAGGAAGGAGCGGGTGCCGAGGTGGAAACGATGGTGATGGAAGAGGATGTGACATCGGATTTGAAAGAAGAGGAACAAGAGGAGGAAGAAGGAGCACATATATGGAGAGGGAAAGTGATAGAATCAAAGAAAAGGGGGATTCAGAGAGTGAGAAAAGAGTAGAGAAAGAGACATTAAAAGCACACTCCCTTCTAAGACGGTTTTTACAAAACCATCTTAGAATGTTTTGGAATGGTAGTTTTAAGGACGATTTTTGTAAAACCGTCTTCATTGAAAAACTTCATATTTACAAAATTGTCACTGCCTAAATTTCTAAGACGATTTTTGAGAACCGTCGTCAAATGTGCATCGTAAAAGAATATTTTTTAGTAGTTCCTTCTGGTGAGAAAAGGATAAAGTGTTGTACACTACCTTCTAAGGCATCAAACTACAACAAAATATGAACAAATAAGAAACATTTATGATAAAAATCCAAAAGTAAATTATTCACTATAGAAAGTCAAAAACATAATCAAAGGAACTAATCACTGATAGAAAGTAAAGAAATCAATGAAAAGGACCCATGTTATTACTATAAGCATCCAGAGTATCTAAATTTCGACAGATATGCAAATATAATGGGTCAAATCTCACCCTTTATATCTTGATTCCAACTTCCAAGAGGCAAGACAAGGAAAGACAATTGAAAAGAAATATAGAAATTAATAAGGCCACCTTAAGAACAAAAAGGTACCATTATATTTGTAGATCCTAGTAATTTAATATTCAAAAGAAATAAATTTTGAAGCAAAAAAATCTTAAGAACTTTTAATATATCCACAACCTTTAAAGTAAAAAAAATGTAATCAAATAGGTTACTAAAAGCATGAGTTGTCATAAATAAGAGTACAGTGGGAAAGAATGTTGATGAATATGCTAATGGAACAACAAACTCGATTGACTCAATGCCATTAAATAAAGACAAAAAGAGACATAATGACACAATATTAGTTAGATATGACTCATTTATATGTGTCAAAAAGTATTAATAAAGCAAATAATCCATAATGAAAAACCTCGCCAACAATGTTATCCAGATTTGGCTGCAAAAACTAGAAGATGCATCTCTTGAGCTGAAAGACATCATGGATGAGCATGACTATGAAACATTGTGGTTGGAATATGAAGAAGTCAAGTGTTGTCTACCTTTACCAGAAATGGTACAAAGCTCTTGCTTATCTTCTTTTCATCCCATCCATGCTATTTTTCTACTCAAACTTGCTAAGAGAATGAAAAGCATAAGTGAAAGATTAGATGAAATTGTTGAAGAAAGAAAGAAGTTTCATTTCATTGAGACGGTTCATGAGAGAAAAAGTGGTGTCATAGAAGAGAGAAGAAGTGGAGTCATCAAGTGGAATCAAACCAGCTCACTCATCATTGAGCCAAAAGTCTATGGAAGAGAAAAGGATAAGGATCAAATTGTAAACTTTTTTGTTGGTATGCTTCTCAATCTGAGGATTTATCAATATATCGAATTGTAGGATTCGTCTTTAATCATGAGAAGGTAGTCAAACACTTTGAGCTAAGAACCTGGATATGTGTTTCAAAAGATTTTAGTTGGAAGAGAATGACAAATGTTATCTTTGAAACAACATCTAGAGATGCCTGTGAGAATTTGGATCTAGAGCCACTACAAAAAAAAAAAAAAACTTTAAGATCTGCTTTGAGGAAAAAAATTATTTTCTTATTGTGCAATATTTCCCAAAGATGCAAAAATAAAAAAGTAATATTTAATTGAACTTTGAATGACAAATGGATTCATTTCTCCTAGTGGATTATTAGATATGGAAGATGTTGGTAATAGTATCTGGAATTAATTATATTGGAGATCATTTTTCAAGATATTGAGATAGATGAATTTTACAAAGTTACAAGTTTCAAGATCCACGATCTTGTTCATGATTTTGCGCAATTTGTTGCAAATGAGGCTTGTTGCATTACATGTTACAATGATATAACTACCTTTGCTGGAAAAGTCCACCATCTCTGCTATTTGTATGAGGAACCATTAATTCAAGTCAGTTGCATAAGTTCAAATCTTTGAGGACCTATGTAGGTTTCCACAATTCTGGCCAAGTTTGTAAATATTATTCTTTGTGGGTGGTGCTTCACAAAATGGAAAGAGGAGAATTGTCATCTTAATTGATGATTTAAAACATCTAAGGTACTTAAATCTTTCTTTTGGTTACTTTAAAACTCTTTTAGAATTGCTATGTAAATTGTGGAATTTGTAGATATTGAAATTAGACTATTGTTGTTCTCTCCAAAAGTTGCCCAATAGTTTGATATGCTTAAATGCTCAACAACGGCTATCTTTCAAGGGTTGCAGTTCACTATCAAGCTTGCCACCTAAGATAGGGAAGTTGACTTACCTAAAGGTTTTAAGCATGTACATTGTTGGCAAGGAAAAAGGGTTCCTCTTGGCAAAATTAGGAGCATGGGAGTTGAAAGAAAATATTTACATCAATAATCTAGGGAAAGTGAAAAGTGTAACGGATGCCAAAAAAGCCAATATGTCAAGTAAGTGATTGAATAAGTTGCAATTACCAAGGGATGGAATTGAAGAGTGAGACTTAGAAGAATCAAAATCAAAAGAAAATGTTGAGAAGATTCTTGAAGCACTTCAACCTGATACCCAACAACTTCAGAGTTTGATCATATATGGAAGCATATAAAGGTATCCATTTCCCACAATGGATGTCTAGTCTTTCTCTTAAATATTTAACTTGTTTACAACTATTGAAAAGTGAAAGTTGTTTACAACTTTCGGTGTTGGGGAAACTACCTTCTTTAAAGAATCTAAGAGTGTATAACATGATTAATGTAAAATGCACATACGAGGAGTGCTATGATGGTTGAGTGATTTTCATGGCTCTAGAATTTATCACTGTAGAATCTACCAAACCTAATAAGGTTATCAAGGGAGGATAGGGAGAACATGTTTCCACATCGTTCCACACTTGAAATTACTAAATGTCCTAAATTGTTGGCTTTGCAACAAGGGTTTCACACTCTCAAAAAATTACATATTGTGGATTGTGGTCAGTTCAATATGTTGATAGGTTTTCAGTTCCTAACTTGTCTTGAGAAATTGTCGATTACAAGATGCAGAAAGGTGGAAGGATTTCCTAAGGCTTTACAACATATGATTTCCCTCAAGGATTTATGGTTATCAAATCTTCCAAACCTACAATCCTATCCTGACAACTTTGGAAACCTTTCCTTGTTGTAGTCGTTATGGTTATGGCATCTTCCAAACTTAGGATCCTTGTCTGATTGATTTGGAAACCTTTCCTTGCTTCGCAAATTGAATATTAGCAACTATCCCAAGTTGATGTGTCTTCCATCAAGCATAAGCCTTTAGCAGTCTAAAAAGACTGGGTATTTGCAATTGTTCTGATGAGTTAAAGAAACAATGTGAGAAGGGAATAGGAGACAACTGGCCAAAAGTAGCCTACATTCCCAACATTAATATTGGTGGTCTTCTATTGGATTAGCTCATAGGTATTTGTGGGTACTTTGCCTTCCTATATAGAAGTGTATATATTAGAAGGAGAATGATATATATATATATATATATATATATATATATATATATATATATATATATATATCATTCTCCTTCTAATATCTTCTTGTAAACCATGTCAACATCTATATCCAGCCTAAGTTATAGGAGATGAAGAGTTTCAAAAACAACTTTTTTAAAAAATTGAATACCCATTTTCATACTTAAATTTATTAGGCAATGACAATTAGGTCTCTGAAAGATAAAAAAAAATTAAAATTGTCCCCAAATTTGCAAAATGTGCGACAAATTAGTCATATTGTTAGTTTTCTCCGTTAAGTCAAGCAGTTGTACCTGCACGACACTTTTAGTGGTGACTTGACAACTAACGATTGCCACGCGTCATCTACGTGGCAGTCACATGTCAAAAGGTTGAATTTTTTATTTAGTCTCTAAACTTAGCAACTTGTTGTGATTTTAGTCCCTGAACTTAATCACTTAGTGACATTTTGGTCTCTAAACTTAACACGTACTATCATTTTGGTCCCTAAAAACACTTTAAATTCTTAATTAAGTCTTATATTGCATGAAATTATTAACATAAACATTACCATATTTTCTCACTTATATTCTTTATGCATTTCAGTCATTTTAATTATACTATAAGTATGAAACTAATTCATGAGTGATTACATATCAATAGTTAGTACTAAATCTATAACATTACTAACAAGATTTTATAAGGTTATAAACCATATTAGTTTATCCAAATTAAGTTATTATCTTATATGCTATTAATATGTGTAGCGTGTTATATTAATTAATTAATTAATCTATTTTATGAAATAATATTAATGACAAAAAGATAGTTAAAAAAATGTGACCCATTATAATGATTGAGAATAAGAGGACATGAAAAATAAAAATGTTATGGCCATTTTCCTACATACCCTTTTATAGTTTTTACATAATTGTTCAACCATTGAGTATTAGAGAACATCAGTCATCATAAGTCAAAAATATACTACCTACAAAATTGGGCATAAAAATATAGTCCACTCATTATATTCTCAATGAAAAAGATAGATGTTGTTTGTCATTTTGGAGAATAAAAAATTTAAGAAAATACAATAAAAGATGAAAAACCCAAAAATATCTATTGTCTTAAATTTTGGTCGAATAAAATGATCTATCTTGTATCTATTTGCTTTTAATTTCTTCCTTAATCAAATAATTATAATAAACTTTAAAAATAAATCATTTGTTAGTATCTATATATTTACACAATACACATTTTAATTTGATTCTTATGAAAAAATAATTTAATTTTCATATATTCATTTATTTTCAATTCAGTTATATTGTTGTTTGTCACTAGTATAATATTATTTGTTAAAATTTTAACTTAATAAAATATAATAAATAAATTGATAGTGATTTCAAATATAAAATCTTATATTTTCGATTTCTATATTTGATAATTATTTTTCATCATCATAAATAATTATTATCATTTATTATTAGTATGCTAATAATATATATGTAGTGTGACACTTAATTAAAAATTTAAAATTGTTTTAAAGGACTAAAATGATAATACTTAATTAAGTTCAAAGACTAAAATGATAATAAATTATTAAGTTTATAAACCAAATCTAAAATTTAATTTTTTGACATGTGATAATTGTTGGCGGTCATATCATCACGGAAAGTGTCATGTAGACACAATTATTACAAAGACTTAATTTTCTGTGCCTAAATAAATTTAAGGACAAAAGTAGATATTTAAAAAAAAAACATACTAGATTGTTATTGTCATGAAATTTTTGAATTCTAAAGTTTTCAAACAAATACAAAGTTTAGAATTCTCCTTTGTTTAATTCCCTGTTATATCCCATTTCTTTAAAAAAACCTAATCATAACCTTGTGTGTTTCAATTTAGAATTTAAAATTATTTTTTCTAGAATTGATTTTCTTCCATTTTTTGCTAAAAAAAATAAGAGCTTCAATTGACATGTTAAGAAGGGGTAGGTATTTCATTATATGCAAATTTCAGATTTTCATCTTATTCTGTAGTACTGCTCAATGTGTTTTATTTTGAAAGTGAATTAAATTTGTCCTTGTGATCAGAATTATGGCAAGATGAAGAAGATTCGGAACTTCAAACTTCACCTTCCTACAGGCCATGTTTGGAGATTTCCTCGCTTCGCTAAGAAATTTAGTTTAGTATGATAAGTTTGACAGACATGTAGTAGTACACTGTTCAGATATTTGTATTATTTGCTCCTTTTTATTTATTAGACTTTAATGGTCTTTTTATCAATATATTTAAAAGTGGATTTGTATTATTTCCAAACTCCTTTTCAGCATAAAAAAAGTTTAGGTCTAGTATTTGCATTACTTAAACTGTCAACTACACCGAGACTGCTTCATGTGCTTGATGAAAGGAGAGAAAAAGGAATGGCTCTATATGGAGCTTACAACATAAGAACTCAGTCAGGCCTACCTTGAGATTAGTTACTTGAAGTTGCAATGAAATTTAGGCAATGTTTATCCTTCTGTATTGTGCTTCATTTCCCAAAGATGAAAAAAATGAGTAAACAAATTCTAACACGAATCAAGTAATATGGCTGCCTATACGAGGCAGAGTCCTACGACTGTGGAGGTCTGGTAATTTAAACAAGGGAGACCACGATTCAAAAGGCTTCAAATTACTACGTAGCAGTCTTTCAAACTTCTTTATCCAAAATGGTCTTTTAAAATTCCAATTCAATCCAATACACCCCTAAAGCTGTTTGGAAATCTGTTGATGAAGTGGTGAACATACGTTAATCGCAGAAAGAATCCTTTGTATCTTTTGAGTTACGCTAAATTGTTGATCTGGCCTTGCCTTCCACGCTATCTCTCAATGATAGACAGAAATGCACCCAATGTTTCAATTCATTAACTTCTTAGTTTCAATTAATGGGTGTAGTCATGGCATTTACATTTTTAAACAAATCCCTACAGTAAAATTGTTCTCATCCTATATTTTATAACGCGAGGAATGCTAATGACACTCTCTTAACATTTCCCTTCAAAGACTCTCTTTATGATTTGTTAGAATTTATTGAAAATGATAAATTTTGACAAGTTTTATTTCTCATTTAATATAAATCAGGAGAAAAAAATCATTAAATAAAAAGTAAAACCTAACAAAAATGATGATTTTCAATAAATTTTAACTAATCATAGAAAAAATGTTAGAAAGAGAGTGGTTGCGAGAGTTTCGATATCATTTCTCTTTATAATATATTGAAGTTATTAGACACATGAATGATAGTATCCTACATGTAAATTTACAGTGCAGCACTCAAAATAAAAATAAAAACCGTTTGATAAATACATCATATTCTACAAGGTGGAATGTAGGTGCCAGAGAGCAAGCAGCAGACCGCTTTAGCACTTTCCAATACTAAAACTTAAAAATCATTTGCATATATAGACATTTCTTTCATCTGATTTGAGCCAAAGGAAGTCCAGGAAATCAAATACCTACTTCTCATTATAAAATTCAAACTTGCACTACCTTTAGCACCCTGCAGCAGCATAAGTATTCATGAGAATTCAAGCAAATCAGGAAGCCCGAGCCAAGATGCACACGCAAAAAGTGGTACTAAAATAACAACTCTCTTGTAGTGGATCATTGTGAAAAAATTTAGTGCATTAAACATTACCGTGCAAAGAGAGATTTATGACGAGGGGTCGGTCTATGTTGTCAAAATAGATTATACAAAAGAACGAAGACCAAAACTAAGAGCAGTGTTCCCAAGCCAAATTCAAATTCAAATCCAACATAATCATTCCTTGAGATGCTAGCGTGACGATTTATGCCATAAGATGACTTTCCAAAGGGGGATGAAGAAGGCAAGTGAAGAAATGCATATACTAAAAGAACAAGAAGCACCAATATTAAGGCTGTAAAGCTTTTCTCATCAACTTCTGATACCCATTGAAATGAAGATAATAATGTGTCTAAAATGGAAAACAAACTAGGCCAATAGATTAGGAATCCCAAGCAAAGCAAGAAAAGAGAAGGCATTAGTGGTGATGGCCCCCTTTCCATCTTCTCACTAATATATGTGATTATGATGTTAGATTGTTCAAAGAAGAATTGGAATGCAATTTGTAAGAGAATTGCATTGGAAGGTATTTTGCAGATAGGAATGACATAAAGTATTTGGTGACATTTGTCTAATAATTGGTTGAGCTATCCCAACGTTCATGTAAAGGCCACTTGAGTTTCTATCATTTTCTCAAGACACAATATAATATGATATTTAACACAAGGAAGTTGGATGCCAACCACAATTTTTTTTTGTTTATATCTACTTTTACCCTGAAAACCAAAATGGTCAATTTTGGTCAAAGATTCTATTGGATGATGAAGATCATATTATTCAAAGCAATGGCAATGTGATTACATTTTCTCTAAACAAGATTTGTTTTTCATGAAATTGAAAAGAAAAAAACTAATTTAGTTTCCGGATTAAGATTCCCATTATATGGATGAATCACAGGTGAGTATTAATTACATCAGCATGATATACATTCCATTTCAACACTCAACCCCTACCTGACGTGAATGATTTAATAGAGTCCATCTTCAAACAGGGACACAGGATTGCTACAATTGCTATTGTAATTACTTGATGAGTCATATAATACCCATTTGTTCTGCAAATTTAATCCGCGATGAAAACAAAGCCTATTTTCTTGATCCACATTCATCTTTAATTTATAGTTCATTGTTAAACAGATTACCTCTGGACTAAGAATAATTTTTTAAAAAATAATAGAAAAATATATTACTAAAATAACAAAATTTAACTAAAACTAAATAAATAGGTAAAAAAAATAACTAACCACTAAAATGATTTTACTTAATTATTAATGATTGATATATCAATTATTTATTGACGCAAACAACTCTGGTTACATTGTTTGCTTCTTTGTTTTAGTTAAAAAAACAAACATTTGATTGCATAATGAAATTCATTTTTCTATTAAATTCTATCACTAAAGAATCATCAATTTTCAATTAGAAAGGATTTTTTTACTTTAAAATAATTACAAATATTTATAAAAAAAAATCCTTAAATTGTGTGGCTAAATGAGCTGGCTCTGTAACCCTCAGATCAAATCCGTTTAGCCAGCAAATAAATTGGGCCCAAAAAATCACCATTATATGGATTATCACAGGGCTATTGCATTCCGCAATACCAAAAACAGAAAATCTAAAATGTAAATTTAGATTCAAAATGAGTTTTCCAAAATGCACTGAGGTCCCAAGATACAATAATGAAAGTGGAAGTGCAGGAAACAAATGCCTGATCAGTCTAAGCAGTCAACGAGCCTTAACCCATACAAGTGCATTTTAATTATAATTATAATTAATGTATAGCATATGTAATCACTATACAAACTTATTCAGTTAATATCACTTCTTTTTTTGTCAATCTCTTCTCGCTTACTCTGTGCTTTATAATAATGTCTGACCATAACAAGTGAGAGCTACATGCTTCACTGCACCCGTGAAAATTCTTATATGAAATGTAATTGAAACATAATCAAATTTAATTACTCTGTAAACAAAAGGCTACAAATGCTTAAACTTGGATTAATAGGAAATCCAAAACCAAAATAACTTCTGAATACTGAGTCCTATATATAAAATAAATTAAAACTTTCCAACCAAATTTGCATCTCATGTAGGAACAAAACTGGGTGAAACATAGCACTTCATCCAAAAAAATTTACACGCACCTTAACAGTTAATTGTGGATTTTCCTTTAGAATCATGTCAATCAATCAACCAATCAGTATTCAAATTATAATAGGCAAACAAATCGCTCAGAAATAGCCAAGAACTTCCATAAAAATTTACAATAATCCAAAATAGTTTTTCATTCTTGACTAACTCCTAAGAAACTATTGTCTATCCTCGTGTGTTTGAGGCATTCAAATATATAGTTATTTATGCCATCAGCATGCATCAGTCAGTATATAGCCACACTGACAACCACTTGTTAAAATCATACCTACGTGTAACTAACAAACAATGCATTTCTTACCCTTTACTATCTTCTGCATCTATAAAAGTAAGACATTCTTCAACAAAACTACTAACTAAGCACAATCGTGTGAACCTAACTACAAACTCAAAAGCACCTTCTATTCTCTGTTTGGTCACAATGTAGGGCTGTAGCGAAGATGCTGCTCATAGAAATTGATCAGCTGCAACATATGAAAAATATTAGGGTATAGGTGAAAAGAGGCCATAGCAACATTTTAATGAGGCATTGAGGAAATAATTAAGGAGTTTACGAAATTTTTGGTCCCTCATCTTTGTGGATTTTCGTTTAGTTCCTGATAAAATTTACATCAAGGACCAAAAGCAGAACGAAAAAAATTGAGGGACTAAAAACAGATTAAAAAAATTTAAGGACTAAAAACAGAAATCCTCAAAAGATGAGGGACCAAAAAGATAATACACCCAATAATTAAATGTAATAATGTGAAGGTATAGGGTACTACAAGAAGTGGATTAAATGCTTTTAGATACTTGTTGTCAACCATCACTTCTGTTCCATCAGACCTAAAAAGTTGACAAGATAGGCATTAGGAAGCATGTTGTATGAATACTAAATAATTCAGCTCAGAGAAATTAGAATGCACTCATAGAATAGACCTGCAAAGTCTTGATATAAATAAATGAGTTGTAAAGGATACACATTTAGGAACAAAATTGAATAATGAAAATGAAATCCTAGGCTCTCCAAATCAAGTGATATAAGCCAAAAGCAAACAGAATAAGCACATTTGCTCGATGACCTTGAATAAACTTATGTGGCAGTTAGAGTCTTTTTTTATCAGCAAAATAAAAGTATATATATATATATATATATATATATATATATATATATATATATATATATATATATATATATATATAATTAAAACAGTACCAGAGGTACTAATACAAAAGGGATATACAATCCTTATATCTAGACACCAGAGATGAATGGTATATTGGTATTCTAGATACTAGGAGAACATCTAGTTTGTGCTATTTGTATCACCCATTACATAAAACCCTGTCTAATATTACTAGACCATTGATTTAGGTGGGTTGTGAAGTCTTTCTCAAAATGTCTAAGCCAAGTCCAGGTCAAGAAAATAGCTTCTTCAAACAATCGAAGTTATACACAATGGTATTCTAGATATTAGGAGAAAATTGCTTCCTTTGTTGCTCTCCTATACACAATCCAAGTTATTTATTAGCTTAAAATTTTCAATACAGATTAATCCTCACCATGGTAGTTGAATCGGGATCAAATCATGAATCGAATTGTATTGTTGATTGTAAGATTCATGGTCAATAATAAAACATAGCATATGCAACTAACAAAAACATATTAAAGCACATATTCATGACCAGTAACTAAAAAAACATAAGTCTAGGAGCATGAGATGCATGAGTTCTATTAAATCTGAGTTTGTGAAGCCTTTATTTTAGTAGAATGGAAACAAAGCAATTAAATAGCTAAATAGAGTACTTGCATTAAATGAGTAAAAAACAAATAAGTAGTGCAGTAGTCAAATAAGATAAGTTCAGGAGTGTTCTTTCAATTTGTTTTCATTTAATAATTTAGGTTTATTTGACTTGAATTTTTTCATGAGAATTGGTGAAAGAAAAAATAATGAATCCTTGAATCTTGTTAATCATAAGATTCACATTATTCATTCATGCATCGTAAGATACAAAGTCTTTTAAGATTCTGATAACTATGATCCTCACCTAACTGTAATGATTTTCCTCCTCTTCAGATGCTTTCAAAATTATAAAAAATGGCAGGCGGGAACATCCTTCAAAAATATTGTAGGCTTACATATATGTGAAAACATTCAAAACTTGCTTTAAATAAAGGAATCAAGGGCCTAAAGCAATAAAGGAATAAAGTGATATAATCCTTTCCTGCCCATATATTTCTTCTCCGGACATTCTACCTCAGTGAGTCACTAAAGGAATCAAGTGTCTAAAGCAAAAATAATATAACAACTTCATTTTGGTTAATTGAAATCATATGTAAAGATACCAATTTTAAAATGAAAACACTATTCTTAATCAACACATTTCCTTTCTGAAATTTAGCCTCTCACTCTAAATTGAGAGGATAAACATATATACAAAGAAAAATGCATGACTAGTTCTGAAGATCATAGCTGTCAATTGTGCGCAATAAGGCTGCAATCGCAGTAGCCAAACAGAGCAACAACCTACCGCTCCTCAAAGAACAATCACAGAACGACTGGCCATCACAGCACATTTCATGGCCATTTTCACAGCCAACCTCTTGTGCCTCGCCTGCCTGACAAGGGAGCTTAAGCAGGAAGCTTCTGTTGTTTAACACCTCTCTTGTGCCTCTGTTATCCGATTTCCAACAAGGCAACCTTGGCTTTGCACCTTACGGTGAGTATTCTGGCGAGTCAAAGGTGTTATGCAGACATCTAGTCAAAGAGGCTAATAATTAATGGGTGTGGGTGTTGATAAAACCCCAAACAATGATGTTCTAGGGGTAAAATGGATTCTTGAAGCATATATCATGATAGGGCATTGCTATAGTGCACTAATTAACACTGCTATTTTGGCCGTTATTGCAGCCGCTCTGGCTACTATTAAAAAACGACTCCACTATCCTGGTATTGACTACTAAATTTGATGCCCTAGTTAAAAAAGTAATTAAATGGATCATACCCAATAGACAAAGGTAGAGAAAGACCATAGAAAACCTAATGAAAATATGTATAAAGAGATCTTAATTTTGGCCTTTCCAAAAACTAAGTTTTTTATGAAATGGGACGGCATCATTTAATCCATGTAGGTTGCCAATCCTACCTAGAGACCAAGAACAGCTTATTTCTATTGCTATAGGCTATAAACATTTACATGAATCCTGTGGAACCCAAAGTTATGCCCAAGGTTTTAAAAAACAGTCCACGAATGAAATCCCAATTGCAACATTAAAGTTTAGACACTTTGTGACTGCATCACAACTACAATTGTGGTCACATCTATGGAATGACAGAAGGAATGAGATCTAGTAGATGGAAATGGTGGTGGATGGCACTGACATGGACCATTTGGAAGCATAGGAATAATATTATCTTCTCAAATGGCTCACTAAATGTTAATGGAATTCTAGATGACGCAATTTTCCTACTATGGACGTGGCTTACAAATTTGGAGAAGGGATTTAATATGCACTACAACTACTGGTCTTCTAACATCAGAGCAGGGTTCCTAAATATAACAGGATAGAATAGCAGTGCAAGTTTCTGTATTATTTAAATGTTTTTCCAGATTGGCCAAACTATGTTAAGCTCAATTCTGGATTGATACTTGTACTGTTAGTACCTCTGGTACTCAATTAATATATATTATTAAGTTTGCTGACCAAAAAAAAAAACAATTGTGGTCACATTTATCCACAATTTAAAACCCTTGGTTCTGCCTTCTATCATAGTTAATTTTATACTTAAAATACAATTCAAAATTACATTTAAATATATAATCATGCTTTAATAGTAAGAAGTACCAAAGAACATATTTGTGTCTTTGTCTTGAGAATATTTCATCATCCTCTTGAATTTATGTACTCAGTATTTTTCTATCTAATAATATTTCTTTGCTGGCAAGCCTAGACTTGGCTTAATAAGAGAATAACATAGTATATTGACCTAGTGGGAGCTCACTTAAGGCTATGGGTATCATGATTATAAAACAACATTAGCTAGCCTTACACTACACCCTTGGCAAGGGGAGATCCCTTCGCTAAACCTTGAAAATGCTAAGTGGCAAGTCGAATGAGCGTAACTCCATACTCTGACAAAAGCAACACACTAGTTTCGTGGTAAGCTTATTGGACACTTTTACTGGTAAAGTCGCGAGTTCGAGCCCCTTCAATCTCGACCTAGGATCTGATGAATCAATCAATTCATCTATGTACAAGGGGCTTAGGATCTAATTCCCAATAGGAGGATACTTCTTTCGTTTCACATTCCTTATCGAACAAATCAAGGAATCAAATGACAATAACTAGAACCAACTGATGGAAGAGTGGCACATGTAGGTTGATAAATCAGTGGTATCACCATATTAAGCATATTAAGTAAGGATTCAAAGATATACCATACAGGCCTGGCTTTTGCTGATTGCCCATTGCCTGTCAAACAAAGTAGAAATTTCTTTCTTTCCCAAGAGCACATAACATTTTTTATGATACACAATTAACTTAACAAAGTTACCTCCATAGAGTACTTTTCAGATTCAGCCTACCCTTTCTCTCTAACTCCGATTTGCTTTCTTTGCTACACCTATTCTTTCTTCCTCTAATCAATTCGAAAAAATTCAATGCCAATTGCTCTACTCTAATTCATAGGTTTTTTAATTGTATTGATTCCGGGATCTATCATAGTATATATAAAAAAATTAAAACAAATCATCCCTTAGCACAAGTACTAAGTCAGCAAGCTATGTTTATTTCTACTTTTTTATAAGAAAAAAATCACCCATCCAATATTGAATGATCGAGCACTCAAATGCTATTGTGAGTCTTGATACATGGTATATTAAGTCCTTTCCGCAACTCCTAATTTGATTCCCCATCAGCCCATCCAATCTAATTCACAACTCAGTTGGTATATACTAGTAGGGTAGTAAAATAGGAATTTGAAACCAAAAAGCCCTTCCTGGATCCTAGGAGCTAGGATTTTTAGTCCTTTTTGAACAACCTTTTGATCCCAAGATTTTCAACCCCTTACATTTGTATTTTTGAATCTCACAATTGAGCCTTACTACCTAAGTTGATCCAATTGTCAACAAGTGAACAACACTTCCTGGCAATGCCTTAGGGAATCTCAAAAATTGAAGATTAGTATAAAACTAGAGTCATCTCCTTTTTGCAAGGGAATCTTCTTTGGTTGATTATTTGGCTTCGAAATATGCATTCCAAAACCTACTTTGCTCTCTTATACCCATTTGCCTAAACTCCAGTGATCTAGCTTTGGCTTATTCCATTACCGCTAAACTCGACTCTTCTCTTTATATAAATCCTTATTCTTTCCTTTTGTGACTTCTTTATTTGAACGACTCCTTTCCATACCGATGATGTTGATTATAGATATTTTCTTCCCTAGTTTCACTACGGGACTACTTTCCTTGCTTACTAGTGCTTAGCCAGAGGTGGTGTACTAAAGCAGAGCTTTGACCTTACCCTAATACTAGGTTATTTCCTTCATCAAACCAATTCTCAATCAAGCTAACTACAATACAAGTCATGAGCAATAGTGAACCCAAGATGGATAGGCTTGACTTTCTATATCAATCAAATAAGTACATGTTTTATCAAATATGCTTCAACCACTCAATAAATTTCAAGCTACATTAACATTCTTTCTATATCAATCATATAAGTACATGTTTTATCAATTAAAATATAAGTAAATGATGTTGCATTGCAAATATTTGTGGCTGGCCTCATTTATTAACCAAAAGCTCAATCAATTTAGTCTCTACAAAATATAATAAAAAACAGTTATGACTTATAAGGACTAAAATTTCATGGACCAAAAAAAAAATCATTATTGAAGAGTGTGGACATTCACGACCAGAGCTAACACTTTTCCATTTCTAAACTGACAAGCAGTATCACAGAAGAAAGATATCTTAAAAATAAACATGACTAAAAATCAATTAATCTTAGCAAACATATTATGAAAACTAATGCACAATGAAATTTATTGTTAATCGCAGAGTAACTTACTTTGAAGCCACAAAGGTTACTAAAACATCCTGCATTCCACTGGCTACTGAAGCTGAATAGCCTACTGGCTTTACAATGTTTACAATATTGCTAGCAGGTCTGGCATGATTAGTATTGCCACCACTACCAGCATCTCTTGTTCGTTCTGGCTCAGCTGTACCAACAGGCATGCTAACTGGATTTTCCGCATTAGCAGGCTCATTAGCATATAGTTCTTTCTTGAACCTCTTTACGGAACCACATTTTCTCCTTTTGGATCCCCGGCAGCGGTCACTTTCACTTGTTTCCATGCAAGCCCCCTTTGATTTAGCATCCATTTGACCATTACTGCCAGAAGGCCCAGAACCCTTAGCTTCTGGAATCCGTATTGCAAGCCTGTCTGCATCATTCCCATTAGAAGTCATAGCTTTAAGCTCACTAAGCACAGGATCATAATCATTTTCCTCATTCCTTTTAATATTTTGTTCTGAACCATTTGCAGACCTGTTAGCATTACTGGGTGTGGCTTTTCTAAGACTGCTGCCTTCAGCACCATTTCCCACATCATCAGAAAACAGCACAGTGTGAGGGAAGGCGGGAATATCTGGAAGGCTAGGATCATTAAGAGGAGGAGCAGACTGTGTATGGTTCTCAGCTGTACTAGTTGAAAAACGCCGAAGGCTGTAAGGAGTTGTCGAACGCTCCAGCCGCTTCTTGGGTTGAGTATGATGCACTACATGCTTGCGTTTGCGCTTACGATGTTTTCCGGACTTCAAGCTTCAAAACCACAAAAAAATAAAATAAAAATAATTAGTGATCAGACAATTTTCACAATTTAGACATATAAATCCAAGTATCCAACTAGTTTCAGGTAATTACAGTCTTTTTACCTCTGCTTATAAGCAACACGAAATCACAGCAAAACAGAACATAAATACAAAATATAATCGGAATATATGCCTTTTCACATCCTTACTCGTAATATAACACAAGGTCCAAAGAAAATGTAAGAATTTTATGGAACAGAAAGGGAATACCTCTCCTCAAAAGCTTCAACAACATCAGGAACAGACTCTAGATTTTCCAGAGGCTCCCAAGTGTTGGCTGTCTCGGGCCACCCATTCCTTCAGTGATAAACAAACAAACAAATCAGCAAAAATACATACATAAAGTTTTCACACTAGGCCATTTTCCCTTTGAGTAATGATATCCATACATTCACACACTCATCCAACCCATTCGCACCCCATTTTCTTCCTATCTCCTTATTTTTCACCACACCATTTGTCACATCTTTATCTTTACAACCCAATCCAGAAAATAAGAACAAAAGACAAATGAGCAAAAGGGGTTACTCACCATTTGATTAAGTATTGCACCTCACCCTGTTATTTGCAACATTTGAAATCCATATTGTCATAAAGGAGAAGCCAAAAAACAAAAAACAAGTCAGGCCATGGAAGAAGAACATCAGCAACAACAAAGTACTATCCCACTATCAGAAATCGATTCCATGAATCACACATCGTCGATCAGAAACAGGGTACCCTCATTAGAGCAAAAAAAAAAAAAACTTGGAAAAACATCCCCTTTCCAGATAAAACTAGACCAAAAACATAACTTGAAAAAACCAATATTGCCATTACAGATAAAATAATTTAAAAATATAAACAGACACAACACAACAAGGAAAAAACATAACCCTCAATCACCAAAGAAAAGGAAAAACAGCAAAAAGCCTATGGGGAGGTTGGCTACATGAATGACACCACGTCATCCGGACACTAGGCATCCTCCATTGGAGCAAAAAATAACTAGGAATAAAAAATCCCCATTACAGATAAAATAATTAAAAAAAACAGACACAACACAAAACAAGGAAAACACATAACCCTCGACATAACCAAGAACCACGAAAGAAGAGGAAAAGAGGGAACTTTTTACCTTGCGCAACCTCTTACGACGTATGGCTTCAACTTCAAAGAAATTTTCACCAAGAGCAGGAAAACCTTGTTGTCCCCCAGCAACAGCACCACCATTTTCTTCTTCATATTCTTCCTCTCCCTCGGCATAATCTTCTTCGTCTTCTCCTCCTTCATCACCCTCCACGTGGTGGGGTTCTTCTTCCTGTTCTTCAGTATTCCGCAACTGGGTACCCTCGTTTCCCTCAAAGTTTTGAACTTTCACACCCCCGACATCTCCAACACCCAAATCAGCATCATCAGAAGGAGCAGAAGCAGCAGCAACAACAACAACAACATCGTTCGGAGCCTCCGAGGTAGAAGCCTTTCTCTTCCCACCACCACCCTTCATTGCAGCAGCAGCAGCAACAACAACAACAACAACAACAACAACAAACAAAAACGCAACAAGAATCGAAAAGGAGCAACCCTGAAAGAAACTATGTTCTTTTTTTCTTCTCTTTCTCCCTATATCTGTTTTGTTTTTTGTTTTTTTTCTTAGCACAACAGAAACAGCTTCAGCTTCAGAGCGGAGGAAGCAACAAATCAAAAGTTGTGTCCATTCTCTCCGAGAGTCTGAGGTGATGAGTTGTCCATCTATACCGAAAAGTGTGATCCATCGCTCCGGTTTTTTATTTAACGCTTTTCTCCATTCGCCCCTTTTTCCCTTTTTTGTTAAGATTTTTTGCCTTTTCTATTTTTTTTTATTTTGTGAAAAAAAAAATCAGTTTTGGATTTTGGTTTGGAGGGGTTTGTAATTTTGTTTCCCTCCCTGCCCCGCCAACTCTTTTTCCACAATGTTTCTTTGGGTTTTGGGTTTTGCTTTTTCTTTTTTATTTTTTTCCTTTATGTTGCATACCAATTAGGTTATTACTCACAATATTCACTTAGTTATTTTTAGGGGTGGGAATAAGCCAGACTGGTCTACAGGGATCTATGACCTGGCCTACATAGAGTCTAGTCTAAACTAGCCTATTTAATTAAAAGGTTAGGCTCATACTTTTTTAAAAGTCTATTAAATTAAATAGATCAAGCTTAGGTTTATTAAAAAGTCTTATAAGCCTGATAGGCCGGCCTATATATATATATATTATTTTTTGGGTACCAATATATAATATTATTTTTTGGATACAATTAATTTTTTTTTAAACTATCAGACTTTGATTACACATTATTGCTTCATAACTTCTATTCCTATAATCAAGTAAGGTTTTAATTACAATTTAGGTATGAGTCATGTGCCATTTTATATTCCTCATTATTTTTATTGACTTTCCTTTTTCTTTAACTTACGTTCCTACTCCATGAAATATTAAATATTTATTGTAAATGAGGCTTTTAAAAAGACTATCAGGTCAGACCAGACTTTTAAAAAGGTCAGGCCGAGCCAAAATAAAAGTCTTTGATAGGCTAGAGGCCTCAAATATTCATCATAGGTTAGACTTAGGTCTTTCAAAGCCTGGTCTGGTCTAGCCTATTCCCACCCCTAGTTATTTTCTTGATGTGTATATTCATCTTAGATATAATAATGTATGTTTTAACATATTATTTAATTATTAATTTAAATTTACTAAGATTGATGATATTACATTAAACACGTTTTTTAAAAAACAAAAAATGAGCCCTACTTTATATGCAAAGGAAATTTTAATAATTTTATTACAATTTAATTACCTGTTTAGTTCTTATAGTTTTCAAACTTATTCATTTTAGTATCTATAGTTAATAAGCGGGTTTTTTAGTCCTTGTAGTTTATCATTTAATTTCCAACAGGTCCCTACCGATAAAATTATTTAACACCGTTAAATTATTGTTGCCGATCGTCCTTCTCCGGAGCTCTCATTCTTTCGGGAGACCCCCGCCTTGCAACGGATACTTGTTGTGCTATGTCTCAAACAGAAAATCCCGTCATCCAGTGTGTCGTCTAAACCTTCCTCTTCATTTCTCGCCTTTGCATGTGTTGGAGAGGTCGACGGTGATGTCGATTTTGCAGCGGGCGCTAGCGGTAAGGGTGGGGATGGAAGTGCAATATCTGTTGCTAGGCGGGGGCCTCCCGGAACAGAGGGAGCTCCGGGGAAGGATGGTCGGCAACAATAATTTAACGGTGTTAAACAATTTTAACGATAGGGACTTGTCGGAAATTAAATGATAAACTACAAGGACTAAAAAAGTCACTTATTAACTATAGGGACTAAAATGGACAAGTATGGAAACTATAGGGACTAAATGGGTAATTAAACATTTTCTTACTATTGTTTTGTAAATAAAGCATTAAATAAACATATATATTTAATGTATTGAATATGTTACAAATATGTAAGTATTAAATACGTAGAATTTCATTTTGTGTTATAAATAAGGTATTAAATGAATATATATATATATATATATATATATATATATATATATTTAATTTTGTAAAAATATTAAAAATATTTGACTATTAAATACATAGACGGAATGAGAAAAGAGCTGTTGTAAGTTCTAAAGTAATAAGTAGTGTGAAAATCCTCAATGGTCAATAGTCTTATTCAACTCAAGGTGAATAGAATGAATAAGGAAAACATTCAATGTTTTTTTATTTAACAATAAAAAATATTGACTTAAAAAAATAATTAAATTTTTTTAATAGAAGTTATAAGAAAATTTAAAGAATTACTCTATATATTTTTACATGTAGATATGTTTTTAATCCTTTACAATTTTTAATTTCAATTTTTGTCCTTTAAAAATTTATTCTCATTTTTTGTTTCTCTAATTTAGAAAAACAACTCTAGTTCTTGTTCATAAAGTAATTTTTTTTCATTCTATACATGTTATTAAATTATACTGCCTCCGATCTTATATATAAAAACAATTACTTAAATTATCAAGATTAATAAAAATGATTAAAATAGTTCATTTGTCATGAATTTTAATTTTATTTTAAAGACTACATGTGACATTAAATAATTTAAGAGGCGTTTATTTTTTGCTTAAATGCAATTTTTGTCTATTTATTTTTCAAAATTCATAATTTTTATCCCCTTAATTTAAAATAGAGACATTTACTTCCCCTAGTTTTTAAAATCCTTAATTTTAGTCCTATATTTTAAAATAAAGACATTTTGTATCTTACTTTTGTAAAATATGCAATTTTAATCATTTCATCAAACTGAAAGTTTGCTAAGAGATTATCATTGACTATGGTGTAGATTAAACAAATTATCTCATGTTGCATCCCTAAATTTAGACCACAACAAATTAATTTTTTATATTTCAACGCTTTTTGAATTTGGTGAAAGGACCAAAATGGTATATTTTACAAAATTGGGGAGAAAATGTCGCTACTTTAACATAGAATAACTAAAATTGTGGGATTTAAAAACTTAGAGAATTAAATATTTCTATTTCAAAATAAAAGGACCAAAATTACATATTTTTAAAAATAGGGGCACCAAAATTCCATTTAAACCTTTGTTTTTTAAAAGATTTTTTCAACCAATGAGTGTATTTTGTTTTGTTGATAACTTTAATGGGAAAATGAGTGTATATGATTAATAGACCTCATTATTAAAAGGTGAATAAAATGAATAAAGAAAATATGCAATGCCTTTTCTATTTAACAATTAAAAACATTGACTAAAAAAATTAAAAACTTTTTTAAAAAATAAGTTATAAGAAAAATTAAAGAATTACTCTATATATTTTTGCATGTAAATATGTTTTAAACCCTTTAAAATAGTCTAATTTCAATTTTTTTCCTTCAAAAATTTATTATGTAACATCCCAAAATTCAATTATGGAAATTTAGAGATATTAATAGTAATAATAACTTAGCAAGGAAATAATTATAACTGTTAGAGTTATAATAAATTAGGATTAAAAGAAAAATAAGAAAGAATGAGGAAAGGACTCATTTTAGTATAAGGTAGAGAACGTTAGCAAAAGTCAACAAGGTCAACCATAGACTACTAGGGTCAATGGGAAGGCATTGATTTTGGTCAACTTATTAATGGCATATTGGTAAATATGACCAAAACTTATTAAAAAGAGAGTTTAATTAATAAGAAGACTTAGTTAGAGTTAGAATTAATAGTTAAAAGGGAGTTAAGGTTAGTATTAAGTATCGTGAAGCTTAATAAGGGGTTTGATTAAGACACCTAACCTAATTGGGTTGTAATCCAAGTGAGATTAAGACCCACTACATAAGGCAACACAACCCTAGATAGCCCTAGGGTGTGCTTGGTTTTTGAGAAAAAAGGGGGGAAGTGTTCTCATTTTCTCTCTTGCTTGGGGCCTATGTTGTGAGGATTGAAGGAGTTTTTTTGTGAAGTTTAGAGGTAATTTCTTGAGGGAAACTCTGTAATTTTAGTTGTCCTTTCCATTTCTAAGTTAAAATTCTCATTATCTTCTCCCAAACATGTCTCGTGTGTTTATAGACTCATTGGATAGAAGCAAGTGTGCTAGTGCTATTTCTCTTAGCAATTTCGAAATCCTACTTCAAGGTATAAGGGGTTTTCTTCTTTTTCAAATGCTTATTGTGTGTTAATTGTTGGGCCCCAAGTTGGGAGTCACAAATAATGATTTAGGGACTTAGAAAATTGAATGGCTAAGTGGTTGAGTGACATAAATGATGCATACAAGTTGTTTGATAATTTGCTATAGTGACATGTCTCACGAAACTTGGTATTGGGAATTATTGGGGCTTCATGTGATGAAACTAAATTTATATTATGAAATTAGAAATTTTGGGCTATAAAATGTAATTTTTGAATAAGAGATTAAAATACTATAAAATGTGCAAAATGACCCTTGTGTTGAATGTCCTATTGTGACTTTTGTTGCTTGTTTGCTAAATCGGGAATGATATGGAAATAATTTGTGAATGTGGTGACCATGTGTGGAAAATAGACATGTTAAAATTTAAAACCGGGGTTACTCTTATTTTAATTCATTGTGTAGCTTAGGAAACTAATTAAAATAGGAAGAAGCATCTGCAAAGGACTCTGTTCTTATTCTACCGAAACGTGTTGGTAAAATTGTTAATTCTCTCTGTGTAGTGATCCTCTAGTAATGCGTGAACCTAATTTTGAAAATAGATTCATAGAGATTTCTATATAGACATGTTTCATAAGAATCGACTGAGAAAAGGGGGAGTCATTGATTTTATAAAACAGTGTGATGTAAGCTCCATTGGAGCTTGTAGGCCTAGGATCTTCTTCATCAATGGATTCCTTTGCTTCTTGGAAGATAAATGGCAGCGGAATGAAGAAGGAAGAGAGAGAGGAGACGCCACTTCAAGGAGAAGATGAGTCTAGAAGAAGCTCATCACCATAGAAGGCCATGGATAAGAGCTTGGAGGAAGAAGGAGATGAGTGAAGGGAGAGGGAGAGAAGAGCACGAAATTTTGTGCTCTAAAAGAGCTCTGAAATCTGAAGTTAATATTCAAATGATCAAAGTTGAAAAAAATGCACACACATGATCTCTATTTATAGCCTAAGTGTCACACAAAATTGGAGGGAAATTTGAATTTCAATTCAAATTTCACTTGAATTTGAAATTGAATTTGTGGAGCCAAACTTTGGAGCCAAAATTTCACTAAATATGATTAGTGAATTTTAGTTATGGTTCAGCCCACTAATCCAAGATCAATTCCAAGATTCTTCACTAAGTGTGCTTAGGTGTCATCATGAGGCATGTAAAGCATGAAGGACATGCACAAAGTGTGACTATATGATGTGACAATTGGGTGTAGTAAGCAAATGCTCACCTCCCCCTCTAAAATTTAATTGGATTGGGCTTCTACTAATTCAATTAAATTTATTTCCAACCACACACATCAAATATTCACTTAGTGCATGTGAAATTACAAAACTACCCCTAATACAAAAACTAGTCTAGGTGCCCTAAAATACAAGGGTTGAAAAATCCTATATTTCTAGGGTACCCTACCTACAATATGGAACCCTAAATACAAGGATCAAATATAATGACATCCTAGTCTAATATGTACAAAGAGAATTGGACCCAAACTTGGCCCGTGGGCTCAGAAATCTACCCTGAGGTTCATGAGAATCCTAGGGCCTTCTTCAGCAGCTCTAGCCTAATCCTCTTAGAGCCTCTTGCTCATGGCTCTAGTGATTGGTCCCTTCCTAGGGAGGATTGCATCACAGTGTTACAGTGTTGTAAGAAAACAAGGTATGTGGTATTGTGTGGTTTATTTTTTAATTATGTAGATTTCTTATTGTGCATTGTGATACTATTCCATGAATTAGACTTATAGGGCTTGTTTATTAATGTTAAGAGATACTGAAATTATGAAGAGAAGTTGATATGAAATTTATTAAGGGAAGTGATAAATTATGAAGAGTTTGTGAATGATAATTATTAGTAGTTAACATATCTTCGAGTACTTGTTTACTTATTGATATAATCTTTACAATTGAATATTGTATTTAAGAGAATTACTTAATATTTTCTATGTATTTTAAATAAACAAAGCATAGTAATTCCTTTATAAATAAGGGTGTTAGATATTACTTGAGACTTTAGAACTCTAGGTATTTTGGTATAGCTTGAGTGTATGACACTCAACCAAAAGACTTTTATATAGAGAGACACAAGGTCATTGAGTACAAGAGAAGAAAAGGTGTTATAGAAGAGAAAAAGAAATGATAAGAATAGACAACACAAGCATAAAGAAATATAAAGTACATATTCATAATACATATTAGTTCTAACACTCCACTTCAACTTGGAGCATATAAATTATATGCTCCAAGCTTGGAACATATGAAATCAATCTAAGGCCCCCTTTGAGGGAAGAGATGCAAAAGCAACAATCTGAAACCCTAACACCGCTTTCAATCGCAGGTATGCTTTTCCCCATTTCTCGTCACTCTCATAATTTCTCTCTCCTACAAATTTTTCAATGATTTGGAGAAGCTTCTTCTAGATCTGGTAGCCTCGTTCCAAGCCATAACGTGTGCTAGCTCCTCTGAACATGTCCTTTTCTATCTTGTTCTTTATCCCTTCCTTGCCACATTTTCTCTATCCTAGAAGCCCATGCCCTGGAAAGCCACACTACTAATAAATAAAAAATTTCCAAATCAAGTGTGATACTAACACTAATCAATTTGTGAGCTAGATCATGAGCATCAATACCAAAAAAATTAATTTTGCTAGGCTTAGCCACGAGAAGACGTTCAACATCGGAGTATAAAATCAAGGCAAGGGTATTGACAACGAGACTTGCTTGATCAATGGAGATCTGCATTGACTAAGAGATGGTCGCCAAGTCAACTCACTATTTCAAGAATAATTGAGCAGCTTATGCTTCAATAGGATTAGGGATTGCATTGGGTTATAGAAAATGAGGCATGGAATCAACATGAGGTCATGCTCGAGGGGCTAGCACCTTGGGTGATTCACAGTGTTTGGGTCCCATGAAAATGAATTTGACATGGATGGTGGGTTTAGTACCTCAATGTAAACTAGATATAAGAAAACTACTAGTTTTAAATTGCCACAAAATGTCAATTTGACCCATGTCCCTAATTCATCAATGTTGTTAAGTTTAATTTAATGGAAGAACTTAACTAGAATGCTTTTTAAATCATAGGATTAGATTGAACCATTTAATAATTAGAGGATCAAATCGAATTTTAAAAATAAATTAGAGGAACAAAATAATAAATTAGCCAAACAAATATAAAAATCACCATTCATAAGCCTAGATAAATCTTCAAATAGATGGAAAAGGAATTAGGATGTTTATACCTGCAACTTCATATTATTGCTGGGAAAGTCACAAAAAAAGAAAAAAAGAAAGGCAGGACAAAGTTAACTCTTGCTCTTGCAACATTTTTACAATATCAAAATAGTAAAATAGTCAATGTTGGACAAGTGACCTCAATAACTTAAGAGGGCGGGGGGTGAATTAAGTTTCAAAATTTCCCACTAATAAACTTTTAACCCCCTTTTAAATGATAGGCTCATAATACAGAAGAAGAAACAACAATCAATTTAATAATGTTCTTTAAACATGCAAGACAAAATTGATTGCAATAACATAAATGAGAAAAGGGAAGAGAGAAATGCAAACTCGATTTATACTGGTTCGGCCACTTCTCGTGCCTACATCCAGTCCTTAAGCAACCCACTTGAGATTTTCCACTATCTCTGTAAATCTTTAACAGACTTTGAACACACCTTGGGATCCCTCACCCTGTGTTCAAAGATTCTCCAAGAGACAACCCGTCTCTTGATTACAATTCTCACAATCCAAGAGACAACCAGTCTCTTGATTGTAACTGACTTTCTGAGATGAACAGAAAGATTTCTCCCCTTTAGAGTGGATGATACAAATTGAAGTTCCTAGAGGAATTTCTCTCTTTTAGAGATGATAGTACAATTTGAAGTTCCTGGATGAATTCTTAATAGATTTGCAAGTGTTTGCCCAAGAGTTGTTGAGAGAGCCTTTGACAATTAAGTTCTCTTAGAATATCTCTCTCTTGCTTTTCGAAGTCAGACACACATATATATAGGCCCTTCGTGCCTTTTCAAAATAGTTTGAAGAGTTGTGTCTTTTCAAAAAGTTTTTTTCTGAAATTATTCACTGATAATCAATTACAGGTTTCTGGTAATCGATTACACGGTTATATTTTGAAGGGTCATGACTTTTCAAAGTGTTTTCTGAAGTTCCATTGCTGGTAATCGATTACAAACATCTAGTAATTGATTACATGATTCAAAATTCAAATTCAAAACCCTTTTTAAAAACTGATTTTCAAAATTATCTTCTGGTAATTGATTACCAGGCAGTGGTAGCCTTGGATGTTGGAAACAATGTATTTTGAGGCAAAAACATGATCAACCAATGAGATTGTTTGATGCCTTATCTTTTTCTTGATCTTGTTTTCTTTGACCTTCAATTATTCTTGAACCAATGCTTAACCTTTGAATGTTTGTTGAATTAATTTTGTATTAATCTTACAACAATGCCTAACCTTTGAATGTTTGTTGAAACAACCTTGTTGTTTGATTCTACTTTGACATCATCAAAACCATGTATTCATACATTCACAGTCAATGGAGTAGAGCTAAGGAATTGCTTTTAGAGAGTGAGAGAAGAGATTTCTTATATTGAGTTTTGAAATTCAAAAGGTCTCTTAATTTTACTTGTTTCTATTAGCTAGTAAAGTATTATGTTTATTTCCTAGTTGTTTAATTTCTAAAATTAAATAGATTGATTAATAAAAATTTCTTATATAAAACATCAATATGTAAAATAAGTAAAAAGTGACTAAAACATCAATACTCTTAAAACGAAGGTAATAACTTTCAAACAATTCCCTTTACCAAGATCCAATAACAAATTGGTTGAACTCTTACTGTGGGGTATATGAAGTTTATAAGGATAGTGTAATATTGCATCCCTATGCATATGGCCAATAAAAAAAGCTTGTGCTAATTTTTCGTTACGAATTAATGTTTTTAAGACCTAAGCTTTCTGAGACACCTCATCGAAATATTTGGGCAACAATGGTTCACACTGGAGCTTAGGCTCGCTGCATCACCTCTTTTGGCCAACATAGGTAGATGCCATCATTTGGCGAGAATATGAAAGAGAAACGACTCTAAAAGGTGTTAGAACACTAAACTAGCTATTGTAGAAAGATAAAGGAAGTAAGGTAATTGATGTAATGGTTTTGGTTTTATTTCTTCATTTTCATGGTATTTATAGAGGAACAAAGTCATACATGGCTATGCCACTAACTGGCCAGTAGTGTTGCTAATCACTACTACAATAACTAAATTGGTTGTAACAGTAATGGGATATGCGCATAACTGAATTGGTTGTGGGAGACAAGGGAACATGTTGTAGTTTGGATAATTGTCCATGCTGCAATTTGGGTAATCGTCTACACGAAGTCACGGTAGTAGGTTGGCCTCTTAGTAATCCTTCTGGGTCAGTTAATGGGTATATTGCTATCATCTCCCCACATTGGGAGAACAACCTTGTCCCCATGGTTGTGAGAGGAGCGTAAGGAGTCCCAATTCTCCTACGTGGTATCCTCAGGAGCCAATCTTGTTTGTTGCACCATGACCAACTTGGTTAGGGTTGAAGCTGACGAATCTGATAAGTGCCAAATTTCAGTTATTTTTAGGATTAAATTGTTAACACATCCTTTAATTGTAATAGTTTTCTTATAAACTACCCTTAAAACTAGTTGTAACTATATATTGTACATTTACTAATATTGTTGTTTAAATTTGAAAGATTCATCCATGATTTTGTAGGTTTTGATGGTTGTTTGTTAAATCCAGAAACAAAGCTAAAAGGAAGGGTAAAATGGTCTTTTCATGAAAGTTTTTACCTTAAATTCGCTCAGGCGAGCATCCAGCTCACTTGGGATAAGATATAACTTTAGCCCTAAGCAAGCAACTCGCCTGGGCGAATTGGTGCCTTCAGCACTAAGTCACAAACTCGCCTGAGCGAGCTACAGCTCGCTTGGGCGAATTTCTTTGCACTAAATGGCTTTTTCTATAAATAGTCATGCAGGGGAAGAGGAAAAGAAGAACCAATAGCCTGAAACCAGTATAGAAACACAGAGGAAGAAGAAGAAAAATGGAGCCGAGGCACTAAAGAGTTGTGACCATAGATCACTTCCTTCGTCATTTCTCTTGTTAGTCTTGTGCTTTGCATAATGATCAGTTAGTTTTTCTTAATGATTGGATGTAATCTTTGTACCCTTATGCGTTTCTTTTGATATTATATTTGTATTAATCTTTTCTACTCATTATTGGTAATTTTATTCTACTTTTAATGCTTGATTATATTTGATCACTAGTGTCGTGAAATTGGATTTTAAGTGAGACTGAAAAATAATCTTAGAATTTGAACTGAATGATTTTTACTCTCTATGTTACGTTGCTAGGAATAGAGCATAACATTTTGATAGCAAAAAGCACGAGAATATAATTCTAATGCTGAGATATTTATTGTATATGTGAGGGATCGATATTTAATAAATGTTCATAGGTTCCAAGTGTGAGGAATTGACTTGGGATAATTATGTGTGCATCAGTAATGTTAGAAAATAATTTATACATGTTAATCTTATTAAGATACTAAGGGTATGAATGGTGAAATCCAATCCTATGTCTTCTTAAGTTGATTCAAGTCGTTATTATTATATTTGTATTTTACATATTTCTGACGCACTAAATTCTGTATTTTCTATATTTCTGTTACTTCCATAAATATGTTATTTTTACTTTTCTTTTACTTTAAGTTGTCTTTAGTTAATCAAACCAAAACCAATGACATTCGATTAAATTTGTACATAACTATTAAATTGATAACCTTTATCCGAATGAATTAAGTAAACTCAAGTCCCTGTGGAGACGAACTCTTTTACAAATGTGAAACCTATAATGACAATTGGTACGCTTGCCAAAAGTCCTAACAGAATCCCATTTCCAGTTCAGCTGGGAAAGTGGCTTGATGACTGGGTGGTTGTCGGAAATGGCGGGAGGGAGAGTTGCTGGAGAATCGGGCAAGGGACTGTGGTGAGGCTTCAACAAAGAAACATGGAAAACAAGGTAAATCTTAGAGGATTCTGGTAACTTCAATCGGTAGGCAACTTGGCCAATGCATTCTTCCACCCAAAGTGGACTATAGCATCGTTTAGTTAGTTTGGAAAAACTTGGAGTAACAGAGGTTTGCCGATATGGACGAAGCTTAACGTAGACCCAATCATCCATAAAAAAAATTGAACATCTCAGTGGTGGTTATCCACCATAATTTTCATTGTGTTCTGTGCTTTTTGTAGCCAGTGTTGAAGATTTGAGTGGATTACTTCCTGTGTTGCTACCAAATTGTCAGCTGCTTCCACAGGAGATGACCCTTGCAAGTATTGAGGAATAGAAGGCGGAGGCTTGTCGTAATGACCTCAAATGGGGAAAAGTCAGTGCCATAGTGAATGAAGGTGTTATATGTAACACCCTAAAATATTACTAATTGTAAATTGATGCTTAATTGTATTTATCGTGTTATTTGACTATATGGTTGACTTGAATGAGTTGAGGGATGACTTGAATTAGTCATGTGTGAATTTCTTGATGTGGATGTTGAGTTATGTGGAGTTTTGTTTAGCTAAGTTGAAATTATGAGATTTCAAATTTTACCTAAACCTATTTCAGTAAAATTACGATCCCAGATTCATTAACCGTTGGATCATCTTCAAATTTTGACTGGAGGTTTTTAAGATAATTTTCCATAGTCTGACTATTGGGATTTTTAAAATAACAACTTTGTATGTCTCGCAAAGCGCATGCTAAGCACAATTTTAACTAGAGAGGGAATTGCGCTAAGCGAGAAGGGTCGCGCTAAGCACAATTCCAACCTAAGAGGGAATTGCAATGAGTGAGAATTAGTTTGCTGAGTGAGACTTAGTGCAGAGGGAGTTGCGCTAAGCGCGAATTGTTGTGCTAAGCACAAAAAGTGGACTCCCGCTTAGCGAGATGAGCTCGCTAAGCGAGATTTGCATATTATAAATATGTTCTTCAACATGAAAAACATGATTTTCCCCCTCTCCTCCTCTCCAAACACCACCCAAACCCTACCACCTCCTTCTCCACCACCCACGACCACCGGTGGCCACCACAAGCTGCCGTTGCTTGTCATCGAACCTCCACACCAAGAAGAACATTGTAATCGAAGTGGAATCCTCAGAATCCTCCTCAAGGATTTGGTGGAGAAAACTTCCTTAATCCTTCCTTTTGTAGCTTCTTTGAGGTAATCTTGACTTCTAAGCCTTTCTTCTAGTTAGTTTGAATTTCTCTTAGTGTCTCTCATGTTTTGGGTACTGTAATAGGGTGTTTTTACATTTCCTTTGAAAAACCCTTGAGAATGAGACATTATAAAAGTTATCTTTTTATAACATTGATGTTATTTTCGTGACCTTCACTGAACCCTGGTCACATTGGCATGATTGGAATTTTAAAATGATGTCTCCTTTTAGTAGAATCCGAAACACCCCTCAACCCTTTATGTTTTTACAGGGGCATTTGACTCCGAATATTATTATTAACCTTGTTTTTGAAATCTATACTAAATTTCCTTCAATTTGGTATATAGAACCTTGTATTTGGACTGACGAGCGTGAACAAGAGAGACATCTGAGCAACGCAAAGAGGAATTAACGGAGAGCTCACGATAGGTGAGGGGAGTTTATTACCATTTACAACTTTTAATACCATAGTTGGGGTCAGGGAACCTAACTATGGGGATGTATGCCTATCGCTGTTGCATGCTGGTTTTCAAGAAAATAATGTTTTTGACTAATGGGATGCGATATATCTATCATTGATGAATAACATTATTGTTTCTATTAGACTTGTATGGTTTGAAGACCAGGGGAGTGTGAATTTCAGGCATGAACTATACATGCATGTATATGTAGTATGCGACTTACTAATGATACTATTATTGACGATATTAATTGATGTGAGATGATGTTGTCATTGATGATTATCTTGATATGAGTTGATGATGTTATTGATGATTATGTTAATATGATATGATGTTGTTGTTGTTGTTGATAATGCCATTGAAATGAGATGAGACAATGTTGATGTAGATAATGATATTGAGGTGAGATGTTGATGATGTTGAAAATGTCATTGTGATAATGTATGTTGTGTATGTACATGGGTGGTGCAGTGACCTTGTTGGATATCCCTAGTGGGAGAAATAGAGTGGTTAAAGATTTTAAGCATCTCTGGAGGGGATGACTTAGAATCTTTAATTATCCACGATCAGTGCATTGATGACCCATGTTTCATACTTCATATGACATGAAAATAGTATAAACTTTGTCAGCAAGTACTTGTAGTTTCTCATGAGAGGAATACTTGTACTTAGGGGCATATCACTCGGTTTGAAACTCCCTTGTGACTCAGGCTGATCACCGTGGGGGGGGGGGGAGTTGCCTGTGCACGACAGAGTGACCTTGACACTTACTGCCTAGTTTTCCTAAGTAGAGTGTCGTGTGAACAACTTAGGCTATTTCCTTGGGGATGGTATCACATTACATTGAGAGTTGATGTTAGGTGCATGCATCATACTGAGCATGATTGATTGGAACTATGGATGAATGATGACTATTTGTTGACTGTGTGTTGGACTAATGAATGTTTGTGTAAGCTTATGATATTTGTTAATGTTTTCTTACTAATTGTGGTAATTTGATTTTTGTATTAATTTCTTTTATAATAAACTCACCCCTCACAATTTTTGTACCGTGTGGTTGGTACCTGTGATGATCGCGGACCTTTGTTCGTGGAGCAGAATGACAGTAGTAGAGTACGAGAATGAGATTCTCTTGTGGAGCCACCGAGTCGATGTGATGATGTTGGGATCATTTTGGGAGAAAGTTGTGTTTTGTTAATCAACTCCTCCATAGCTGGTTCCATAATTCTTTTGTTGAATTGAGGATGTAAATCACAAATTTAATTATATGTATGAACAAATTTACTTTCCATTATGTGAATGATGTGTACTGAGTTACTATACCTATATATTCACTTAAGTAATGGTGCATTGTTTGGTGAATATATATCCAGAAAAAAATTACTTTCATTTTTCATAAGCAAATTAACAGAGTTTTCATTTAAAAATTGAAATTCTCATGGTTTAGAGTGGTGATATTGTAACGACGAGGAGGGTCGTTACATTGTACAACCATTCGACAAGTGGATGGAATTTGGACCATTGTGATGGTCAGTCATGAACAAAGGAACGAAGATATTGCTCCAGAATGCGAATGAGGACTTCTGTTTAGACATCAGATTGTGGGTGGTAGGAAGTGCTCATGCGGAGCTTGGTGCCACTCAATTGAAAAAAGTTCTTGCTAGAAAGTGCTTATTAACCGGGGGTCCCTGTTGGATACAAGGCTTCACGGAAATCCATGGAGTTTGCAAACAATGTCCAAGAAAAGCACAACGACCTTGTAGGCGGTGTAATGAGGTTGGAGAGCACCGAGACGGGTTCCCTTAGAAAATCTATCAACAATGACTAGGATTGTAGTGAATCCGTGTGAGAGTGGAAGTCCAATGGTAAAGTCTAGGGAAAGGTCCTCTTAGACCGAAGTAGGTGTAGGCAAATGTTGAAGCAGTTCGACCAACTTACGGGTTTCATATTTCATCTGTTGACAAATGAGGCACTGGGACACATATTGTTGAATGTCTTCTCGCATTTGGGGTCATAGGAAATTTTCTTGGAGGCGATGGAGGGTCTTGGCAATCCCTATGTTGCCACCAAGGGGTGTTTTGTGAAATTCCTCTAACAGAACGAGAATGAAATAAGACCTGGTCGGTAACCAAACTTTGCCCCTAATGAAAATAAGTTCTTGGTGGATTGTGAAATCATGATGGGCTTCTGGGGTTTGTTGGATTTGTCATCGTAGCTCAACATAAGCAGGATTGGTAAAGAGTGATTGGCAAAGTTGGTACATGAATATGAAGTGTGGCATGGATAATGCAAATAATTGAATAGATTTCGTGGCCGAAATTCTAGATAAATCATCAGTGACCATGTTAGAGGTGCCAAACTTGTGATCTGTGAGGATTACAAATGGGTATCCCAATAGGTATTGGCATCATTTTTGAACGGCAGAGGTGATGGCATGAATCTCGCAAATGTAAGTAGAAGCGTGCTAGATATGAGGACAAAACACCATGTTGTTGTAGGCAAAGGGGTGGGAATGTTAGAGGAGAATGACACCCATGGTTGTGCTCAAAGCATCTATTTCCATGGTGAAGGGACTAGTGAAATCCTGAGTGGAAAGTATTGAAGCTTCTGTCATTAATTGCTTCAACTTGTCAAATGCTCGTTGTGCCTCAGAGTGCCACGAGAACTGATCCTTGCAGATCAGTGATTCCAGTGTAGGATGTGTGACGAGAGTGACATACTGTACACCAACATATCATCAATGAAGACCACAATGAACTTACACAATAATGACCATAAAACGTGGTTCATTATGGCTTAGAAGGTCAACGAAGCATTGCATAGGTTGAGTGAAATGATCTTCAATTTGTAGTAGCCATGATGGGTGAAAAATGTCATGTTTGGTATATATCTTCTTTCGCCATACGAATCTGGTGAAAGCCCTGGCGTAAATCGAGCTTGGAGAACCAAAAAGCAAGACCCAAGTCATCAAGCACTTCATCGATGATGGGCATCGGAAAATGGTCTTTCACTGCTATTGTGTTGAGAGCCTTGTAGTCGACATAACACTGCCAACTTTCATCCTTCTTCTTGACTAATAGAGCAGGAAATGAAAAGTGATTGTGGCTTCGTTGGATAAGCCTCACAAGTTTTGATTTCTAGTAATGGGGGTACCGGTATGGCTTTACATTCATTGGGGTGAGTTCAGTAACATGTGGACATGGTGGATGATGGAGCGGGTGGGAGGAAGGGAGTGAGATTCCTAGAAGAGGCTGAAGAATTTGTCGATGAGGGAGATGATGGACGGGGGTGTAGGTTGAAGGGATGGAGGGGATGAAGGTGAATTCAGGCATGAACTATACATGCATGTATATGTAGTATGCGACTTACTAATGATACTATTATTGACGATATTAATTGATGTGAGATGATGTTGTCATTGATGATTATCTTGATATGAGTTGATGATGTTATTGATGATTATGTTAATATGATATGATGTTGTTGTTGTTGTTGATAATGCCATTGAAATGAGATGAGACAATGTTGATGTAGATAATGATATTGAGGTGAGATGTTGATGATGTTGAAAATGTCATTGTGATAATGTATGTTGTGTATGTACATGGGTGGTGCAGTGACCTTGTTGGATATCCCTAGTGGGAGAAATAGAGTGGTTAAAGATTTTTAAGCATCTCTGGAGGGGGATGACTTAGAATCTTTAATTATCCACGATCAGTGCATTGATGACACCCATGTTTCATACTTCATATGACATGAAAATAGTATAAACTTTGTCAGCAAGTACTTGTAGTTTCTCATGAAGAGGAATACTTGTACTTAAGGGCATATCACTCGGTTTGAAACTCCCTTGTGACTCAGGCTGATCACCGTGGGGGGGGGGGGGGGGGGAGTTGCCTGTGCACGACAGAGTGACCTTGACACTTACTGCCTAGTTTTCCTAAGTAAGAGTGTCGTGTGAACAAACTTAGGCTATTTCCTTGGGGATGGTATCACATTACATTTGAGAGTTGATGTTAGGTGCATGCATCATACTGAGCATGATTGATTGGAACTATGGATGAATGATGACTATTTGTTGACTGTGTGTTGGACTAATGAATGTTTGTGTAAGCTTATGATATTTGTTAATGTTTTCTTACTAATTGTGGTAATTTGATTTTTGTATTAATTTCTTTTATAATAAACTCACCCCTCACAATTTTTGTACCGTGTGGTTGGTACCTGTGATGATCGCGGACCTTTGTTCGTGGGAGCAGAATGACAGTAGTAGAGTACGAGAAATGAGATTCTCTTGTGGAGCCACCGAGTCGATGTGATGATGTTGGGATCATTTTGGGAGAAAGTTGTGTTTTGTTAATCAACTCCTCCATAGCTGGTTCCATAATTCTTTTTGTTGAATTGAGGATGTAAATCACAAATTTAATTATATGTATGAACAAATTTACTTTCCATTATGTGAATGATGTGTACTGAGTTACTATACCTATATATTCACTTAAGTAATGGTGCATTGTTTGGTGAATATATATCCAGAAAAAAATTACTTTCATTTTTCATAAGCAAATTAACAGAGTTTTCATTTAAAAATTGAAATTCTCATGGTTTAGAGTGGTGATATTGTAACGACGAGGAGGGTCGTTACATTGTACAACCATTCGACAAGTGGATGGAATTTGGACCATTGTGATGGTCAGTCATGAACAAAGGAACGAAGATATTGCTCCAGAATGCGAATGAGGACTTCTGTTTAGACATCAGATTGTGGGTGGTAGGAAGTGCTCATGCGGAGCTTGGTGCCACTCAATTGAAAAAAGTTCTTGCTAGAAAGTGCTTATTAACCGGGGGTCCCTGTTGGATACAAGGCTTCACGGAAATCCATGGAGTTTGCAAACAATGTCCAAGAAAAGCACAACGACCTTGTAGGCGGTGTAATGAGGTTGGAGAGCACCGAGACGGGTTCCCTTAGAAAATCTATCAACAATGACTAGGATTGTAGTGAATCCGTGTGAGAGTGGAAGTCCAATGGTAAAGTCTAGGGAAAGGTCCTCTTAGACCGAAGTAGGTGTAGGCAAATGTTGAAGCAGTTCGACCAACTTACGGGTTTCATATTTCATCTGTTGACAAATGAGGCACTGGGACACATATTGTTGAATGTCTTCTCGCATTTGGGGTCATAGGAAATTTTCTTGGAGGCGATGGAGGGTCTTGGCAATCCCTATGTTGCCACCAAGGGGTGTTTTGTGAAATTCCTCTAACAGAACGAGAATGAAATAAGACCTGGTCGGTAACCAAACTTTGCCCCTAATGAAAATAAGTTCTTGGTGGATTGTGAAATCATGATGGGCTTCTGGGGTTTGTTGGATTTGTCATCGTAGCTCAACATAAGCAGGATTGGTAAAGAGTGATTGGCAAAGTTGGTACATGAATATGAAGTGTGGCATGGATAATGCAAATAATTGAATAGATTTCGTGGCCGAAATTCTAGATAAATCATCAGTGACCATGTTAGAGGTGCCAAACTTGTGATCTGTGAGGATTACAAATGGGTATCCCAATAGGTATTGGCATCATTTTTGAACGGCAGAGGTGATGGCATGAATCTCGCAAATGTAAGTAGAAGCGTGCTAGATATGAGGACAAAACACCATGTTGTTGTAGGCAAAGGGGTGGGAATGTTAGAGGAGAATGACACCCATGGTTGTGCTCAAAGCATCTATTTCCATGGTGAAGGGACTAGTGAAATCCTGAGTGGAAAGTATTGAAGCTTCTGTCATTAATTGCTTCAACTTGTCAAATGCTCGTTGTGCCTCAGAGTGCCACGAGAACTGATCCTTGCAGATCAGTGATTCCAGGTGTAGGATGTGTGACGAGAGTGACATACTGTACACCAACATATCATCAATGAAGACCACAATGAACTTACACAATAATGACCATAAAACGTGGTTCATTATGGCTTAGAAGGTCAACGAAGCATTGCATAGGTTGAGTGAAATGATCTTCAATTTGTAGTAGCCATGATGGGTGAAAAATGTCATGTTTGGTATATATCTTCTTTCGCCATACGAATCTGGTGAAAGCCCTGGCGTAAATCGAGCTTGGAGAACCAAAAAGCAAGACCCAAGTCATCAAGCACTTCATCGATGATGGGCATCGGAAAATGGTCTTTCACTGCTATTGTGTTGAGAGCCTTGTAGTCGACATAACACTGCCAACTTTCATCCTTCTTCTTGACTAATAGAGCAGGAAATGAAAAGTGATTGTGGCTTCGTTGGATAAGCCTCACAAGTTTTGATTTCTAGTAATGGGGGTACCGGTATGGCTTTACATTCATTGGGGGTGAGTTCAGTAACATGTGGACATGGTGGATGATGGAGCGGGTGGGAGGAAGGGAGTGAGATTCCTAGAAGAGGCTGAAGAATTTGTCGATGAGGGAGATGATGGACGGGGGTGTAGGTTGAAGGGATGGAGGGGATGAAGAGGAATATTGGGCTTGGTCTGAGATTGGGGTCAAACGAAACAAAGCAGAGATGCTTTGTGTTTATGCAAACCATTTTACTTGTTGGGTCAAGGCAGTTTTTGGAGATAGAGGAACATCAACATGAAGGGCAATGGGTTGGCCCAAATGAGTGAAAGTCATGGTCAAGGCAAAGTAGTCAGTAGTGATTAGGCCTAGCAGTTTCAACCATTGCATGCCCAAAACAATATTTGCACCACCGAGAGGCAAATGGTAAAGATCGAGGGTGAATGTGTGTCCCTGGATGGAATGGGCACCTGAAGGGAGGTGGTGTCGTAGGCTAGGGTACTACTGTCGCAACGTGCCCTTTTTGCGGGCGAGCGAAGGCGAGGCTCACGGGTGCACTTTCCAAAGGAGGAAAGATGCGCGGAGTCACCACCAACGTTTATTTGTGGAAAACGTCGGAAAAACCGAAGGAAACCGGTCAAAATGAAAATTCTAAGTTCGGGAGTTGTATTTACGTTTGAGGAAGGTATTAGCACCTCTCACGTTTGTCTCAAAGGACAACAGCCTATTTTTTAGAATTGTGGAAATTGTGTTATCTTAACTTTTATTTCTTTTTATTTTTTGAGGTCGACAAAAGCGGGGCTTTTGCTCCTACGTACCCTCCATCGAAGAGGAAATCAGACCTACGTAGTTCTTTCTTAAGGTGAATCAAGTGATTCTTTTTACTTGAAAGGTGATCATTTTAAGGCGTTGGACCTTAAAAATGATCCATTTACTTGTAAGAAAACTGAAATGATAAACTTTCAAACCCTATATTTTTGTGGACGAGCTTGACTAGGCGAGTTGATTTTAGCCTTAGTTTCACTTTAGTTATTAGTCAATTCAATTAAGAATGAGAAATCCCAAAGAGAAAACGTCCGATTGATTTTTCGCTTTATTTTACTAAAAGGTATTTTTTTATTATTATATTATTATTTTACCTCTTTTTTGATTTCCAACGTGGTTACGGCACGACCGAACGGTCGGAATTCATTTTAACAGAAATTAACGGATGATACAATTCAAACGATCGGTGGAAATTTATTTTATTTTTAGATTAGGCGAGAAATGACTTAAATAAATGACTTAAGCACGTCAAAAGGGGGTATAAAAAGGAATGAAAACGAGAATAAAAATACATGAAACAAAATGTGGACCACCACGGGTACATAGAATGAATTGAAAAGCTGGTTTGAGGTACTTACCCGTTGAAGACTGAAGAAAACGAAGAACGAACGATGAATGTTGAAGAACGGTCGAGAATCTTCGCGTAATTACTCACGGAAACGTTACGGAAGCGCCTCGGCTTGGATTTTCTTCACGGAAACAATTTTCCTCAGCAATTTCGAGAGAAGAGAAGTGCCAAGAAGGCTGAACCCTTTCTCTTCACTCCTCCCCCTATTTATAGCAAAATAGGGGAGGAGCTTGCCACCCAGCTCGCCCAGGCGAGCAAGGTTGCTTCCTCCAGAAGCAACAGCCTTCTGGAGGAAGAATCTGGAAGGCCCAAGTGGGCCTGATTGCTATTTGTACCCCCCTTTTTACTAAATGCACCCCCTTCTATTTTTTTGGTAATTCTTTTTCCGTAACGTTACGAAACTTTACGAATTTCGTAACGATACTTATTTTCCTTCCGCAAGGTTACGAATCCTTACGGATTATGTATTTACTCTTTTTTAGCTTTCGAAGAAGTTACGGAAACTCACGGATTGCGCAAAAACACCTCTTTTCGATTTCCGCCACATTACGGAATTTCACGGATCGCGTAAGCCTGCTTCCTTTTGATTCCGGCACGTCTCGGGACTTCACATATTGTGCAACAAAGGGTGCCAAGTATCTTGAAGCGGCCAATCAAAGGTTGCATATCATCAAATAATAATCCCCAGACGAAATTAGGGTATGACAACTACCGTTACCCACCATCACCTGAAGAGTCGACATCGATATTAACGGTAAATTGAGGAACCGTGCAACATGTGATTGTATGAAACTATGCGTGCTGCCACCGTCAATTAGAATAACAACTCGGTGATGAGCGATGGAGCCATAGAGGCGAAATGTCTCGAGAGCCGATGTCCCAGCGAGAGCATTAAGGCTGATTTGGGGAAGAGGAGTGGGTTCAAAGTCTGTGGGAACCTCTTGGTGATGGATTTTGTCAATGGGGATAATGTTGGGTCTACGTCATCATCTATGATAATGAGGTGGAGGCGAGGCTGGAAATAGTGGTTGAGGATCCACTTATATCGCAATGGTAATAAAGGCCCTTGTCTCTAGGTAGAGCCATTTCCTATGATGACAATCGTTTGAAGGGTAATTGGGGTGATGATAGACCCTTTGAGGTGGGTGAAAATGATAGTGAGAACTTGGACGAGGCCGAAAACCACAATGACAATCATTTATCTTGTCCTCCAGGAGTTTGGCCAACATAGCCGCTTGAGGGAGTGACAGAGGCTGAAAAGCTTGGACCTTACAACAAAGTTCTGGGTTGAGGTTGGACATGAAACAACTCAATAGGAATGGGGGAGCCATGCCAACAATTCGATTGGCTAATTGTTTGAATTCGGTGAGATATTCATTGATTGTGCCTCGCTGTTGGAGCTTAAACAGAGCCCTTCGAGGATCATCACAAACAAAGCCTCTTGATGATCCTTCTGGGTCTGTTAGTAGGTATGTTGCTATCGCTAGGCAACAAAACCCACTTTTTCTTCTTTAACGAAGGATTTTTAATGTCACAATTCCTGATAGAAGATGCAACATTACTAACATCAACATGCCCAACATCAAGGTTGACTACCTCTAACTTTTCCTTAACGGACATGGAAATGTTCTTATGGCCCCACTTCTCCCGAGTCTCGAGAATGTTCTTACTTTGTTGACAACAACAACGTAATCAGTGCCAACATTAATCTCTTTTACAAAATCATCTACACAAGTAAATTCAACATAGCTAGGAATCAAACGAGAGATATAAAGAATGAAATCACGAAATCAACAAGCACAATGAACTAAAGTTTACCCATGATTCAACTAAAATCACATAATTCATTAAATATAACATAACCGCAAGGAATGATTTGACATCACCTTTTTTAGAAGGAAAATATTACATCTTAAGAATCAATTTCTTCTTTAGACCAATCATCATCTCCAACTCGATAAGCACCAACTTCATCTCGGTGATGATATTGTGTCCAATACAAAGGAAATTTGGTAACAATAAGCTCTTTACCGTCACAGGCAATTCCAACAACCTCAAACAACAAAGACCACAAAGCCTTGGTAGGACATACTCAAAAGTGCACATTCTTATAATATTTATAAGAACTCTCAAAGATTTCAAGGATTTTATGGCTATTGGACAACCTTAAAGACAAAGCATTCCATTTCCAATCACCCTTACAATCTCTCAAAAGCTAGGATGAAGGCACAAATATTGGGATGCAATTAAGAAGGGCAAACTTGGTAATAGTTTAGCAGGCTAACTTGAAATGAAGTAAAGGGAATTTGGAGGCCAATATACTCGAAAGAGGCCTGATACATCGAAAGGAAGTCATTAGAGCTTAGATCCAATGTAGCTCAGGCTCGTCGCATTAGAGCTTAGATCCACCGTTCATATCGAACGATTTACATTTTTTCTTAACACAAATTATTTGAAAGATGATAACTAATTAATCAATTGGTTGGTACAAACTACAATATCTTTCATGGAGACCATATTTACTCAATTCGAGTATGATCCCTAAATTAGCAACAAAATGTTTCCTTCTAAGAATAAGTTTATCTTCTTACGATGACTCAATTGATTACATGAGAATGGATAGAAGATAGAATAAACATTACAAAACCAAAAAACCCATACCTATCTCTATTGTAAAATTTTACAAGTAGTTATGTAGATCCAAATCTTTCCATATTTGACAATTAAAGATTTTATCTACAAGTAATTTTAGTAAGTACCCATTGAAGTTGAGTCTAATTATGATGAGTTATCTCTTGAATCTTTTCTCATTCTTTTTTATTTATGAACTATTTCAAAAAAAAAACATTGAACTACAACCCCCCTTTTTCGTGCCAGAGTAGGCCTTTCATTGTGTCACTACTAAAACAAAAATACTATACCCATTATCACTAGTGTTATTGGCACTACCAATTGGGATGAAATGTCTCTTTTGCCCACAAGTCCACATCTCTACACCCCCTAACACCCCTTCCCCCTACGACTTCCCATTTCCCTAACCCCGTGAACCAAGTAGCACTGTTGTCCTCCTCCAAGCATCATTGCGTCGTGCATGCATCTCCAGTCATATCGTGTCGCACGCAACACCCTTATTGTGCCGCCACCCCAACCCATAACCACCATACCATCTCTACCCCAGATCTAAATCTTTGAGGCTCCATACATGACCCCAATGTCGGCAAGACCACCATGGTCCAACAAACACCTACACGCACGACCTCAACCTCTAAGGCTCTATGCGTGCAACTCTTCTTCGCCACCATGTCATTCATGCACCCCCACAACCATAATCCACCATTTTTGGATTTTGTTGAGGTGTTTATGGGTTTGGGGGGAGGTGTTTTGAATTTGTGTTGTTGTTGGCAATGGATTTAGGATGGTGGAGGAGAGGTTGCAAGGAGGGGGGAGGAAGGGTTGTGGAGAGGAATGGTTGCAGAGACAATAAAAATATGATTCATTGTTGTACAATATACAATGAAATTGTGTTTTCGTTGTAGAGTGGGAGCGAAAAAGAACAAAAAATATGATTTTGTTGTTGACTGTACAACGGAATCATATTTCCATTTTATTTTTTTCACCCCCACTTAATAACGTAAACATGATTACATTGTACACTATACAACAAAATCATATTTTTTGTTGTTTTATTTGTTTTTACCATCAAGTGTGCAATGAAAACACGATTTTGTTGTACTAGAGTGCAATGAAAATGTGCTTCAGTTTGAAGGATAATATTGAAAAAACATAAAAAAATTACCCACATGGGTAGTGCCATTAGCAAAGTTGGTAATGCCAATAGTAGCTCCCCTACTAAAAATTTTGCATACAAAACAGTAGGATCACAAAAATAAGAAATATTAAATACCCAATGTAAGTCAGTTGATTCCTATGCCTTTTTAAGCTTTCATAACACATAATCCAGAATATAAAATTATATTCAAGATAGGTCATTCAGGAATGTAAAAATTTACATGCCAAAAAGACCTTTCCAGAATGTAATTTAGGTATACGAAGTAATATAAAAAGTGTAGGAAGTAATTGTCCCAATTTATACAAATGATTTGTTGCACTACAAAAAATAAGTGTATTTCTGACGGCCGAAATCTGTCGGAAACCTAAAAAATCTATTGGTAATTCAAAATTTCTTATGGATTTTCTGCTGGAAAAATGGTCATAGAAAATTTTAACTGACGGGTTTTTGCTGTCTGTCGAAAATTTGAAGTCAAAATTTGAATTAACACATACATGTAATTAACAAAATAATCAAATTCATAAATCCAAAAAAAAAGAGTAAAATATATCATTAAGTTAAATTGAAAATAAATGTAAAAGAAAAACACAATGTAATATGTCAATAATGATTGTCAATAGTAATTTTGTGTTGCTAAGTCACTAATCAAAATAGTCATTGGAGAGTGCCTCCGTTGGCCATCATGTTGTTGCTGGTTATTCGTCTGGTCATTGTCTTGTTGCTGCTACTGGTCTTGATGTTGCTGGTGAGGTTGTTGATGTTGATGAATAATGTTTTTCACTTTAAGAGGTAGGAATTGAATGACAACTAACTGAAATACACACATTGTTAGACAAGTGGCCTCAGAAATCTTAAGAAGGGGGGTTGAATTAAGATTTTACAAACTATTCCCCAATTTAAATTTCTATTCAAATTTTAACCCAAGTCCCAAGATTCCTTTTAAAATGAATTTCTAAATAATAATTCAAATTAAACTTACTAAATAGAAATAATAAGCAACAATAAATAAAAGAGTTTGAGGGAAGAGAGAATGCAAACACAGTTTTATAGTGGTTTGACAAAGTCCGTTGCCTATGTCCAGTCCCTAAGAAACCCTCTTGGGAGTTCCACTATCTCGCAAATCCTTTACAATTTCTGAAACACATAAGGATAACCCTTCCTTTGTGTTCAGATGCTTTACAACAAGAGACTCTCAGTCTCTTAGCCCTTTGATTAAAAAGAGAAGAAGAAGATGATGATATCTCTTGAAAGAGATAGATGTTTACAATGAAGCACTTAATTCCTTATTGAATGACACAAGTGTTTGGCCAAGGAATGTTGGATGATAAGAGATTTGTGTTTGAGAGGATTATTCTTTTTTGAACAGGAAAAACTCTCAAGAAAATTCGTGCCCAAGTCACCTATTTATAGGCCTTTGATGGCCATTAAAAAATCCAATGAAAAGTTGTGACTCGACAGATTTTCTCAAAAATCCTCTCTGGTAATTGATTACAGCATTGGTGTAATCGATTACACGGTTATTTTTATTCAAAATTTAAATGTCCAACATTCAGAAGCTCTAGTAATCGATTATATATGATGTGTAATCGACTACACTTTCAAAATCATTTTTAAACGTTTTAAAGCATGAGTAATCAATTACATGTATTGGTAATCGATTACATGTTTTCAAAATTCAATTAAAAACCCTTGAAAGCTATTTTTAAATGTTTTAAACTAGTAGTAATCGATTACATAGTTTTGGTAATCGATTACAACTTTGAAAATAACTTCAAAAACATTTTCAGAAAGCTTTGTGGCCACTGGTAATCGATTACCACAGAGAGAAATCTTTAAAGTAAAAGGTTTTGAAAGAAAATCCTCTTGGCCAAACCTTTTGTTGTTTCAACTTGGAATTTTCTTCCTAAGACTCTAGATATTATCTCGATCATATTTCTTGAATTTCTTAGATATCTTGGATTCTTGTCTTGAATAAAACTTAAGAAGCACGTGATCCTTTGGCATCATCAAAACATCAAAATATCTTTGCTTCTACAATCCCCCCCTTTTTGATGATGACAATATCCTGAAATCAAGATAACTTATATACAAGTTGATAGCACGTTCACACAACCCATACTCCCCCTATCTTTTGGCATTTATGCCTTAAGTCAATGATTAATGATTTCTAACCCATGTTCTCTCCCGCTTTGGCAACATCAAAAAGCCAACAATGCATAAAGAAAAGAACTAAGTAAGACATCCAATATCTAAACAAAGTCATTCATAAACCAAAGCAAACCAACACATCAATCAAAAACATAATCAAACAATCATCAAACACAATCAATCAAATATTAAATATAATCAATCAATCAAACTAACAAACATTGAATATCAAATCAAGCAAAAACAAACACATCAATCCAACAAGCAGAATCAAACACAATCAATCAATCAAACTAGATTAATCAACAATGATTACACTCATTTTAGTTAAGCAAGCAAATCAAACTCAATCAAACACAATCAAACACTTTACAATCAAATTCAATCAAGCACAATCAAACACAATAATCAAACACAAACATTTAAACACAATCAAACACTTTTTAATCAAATTCAATAAATCATTAAACACAAATGTTTCAATCAACCAATCAATCCTAATTTATCTAGATCACTAACATCTAAGAGGCTTAATTCTCTCCTAATGGCAAAGAATGTTTCCTTAGGGAGAGGTTTTGTAAAGATATCAGCAAGCTGATTCTTTGTATCAACAAATTCTAGAACACAATCTCCCCTCAGAACATGATCTCTTAAGAAATGGTGCCTAATTTCTATATGCTTGGTTCTAGAGTGTTGTACTGGATTTTTGGATAGATTTATTGCACTTGTATTATCACACCTTATGAGTATATGATTAAGAAGGATTCCATAGTCAGAGAGTTGTTGCTTCATCCATAAAATTTGGGCACAACAACTGCCAGCAGAGATATATTCCACTTCAGCAGTAGATAAAACAACACTATTTTGTTTCTTACTATGTCATGATACAAGAGCAGATCCAATAAATTGACATGTCCCACTTATGCTCTTTTTATCTGTTTTAGAACCGGCAAAATCAGAATCTAAGTATCCTACTAAAGTACATGTGGAATTTCTAGGATACCATAGACCTATATTTATTGTACCTAACAAATATCTTACAATCCTTTTAACTGCACTTAGATGTGATTGTTTAGGATTGGACTGAAATCTAGCACACATGCATACACTAAAGTCAATATCAGGTCTGCTAGTAGATAAATAAGGAAGTGATCTGATCATACCTCGATATTGCTTAATGTCTATTGGCTGACCGATTTCATCTTTATCTAAATAACAAGCAGTGCTCATTGGTGTAGCCATGTGCCTAGCGTTCTCCATTCCGAATCTGTGAATTAATTCTTTGCAGTACTTGGATTGATTGACAAAGATTCTAGTATTGGTTTGTTTGATTTGTAATCCAAGAAAGAAGTTGAGTTCTCCCATCATTGACATTTCGAACTCGCTTTGCATGTCAAGAGAGAATTCCTTGCATAATGACTCATTAGTGGATCCAAAAATAATATCATCAACATATATTTGAACCAATAGAATATCATTTAGTTTTCTCTTTATAAAAAGAGTGGTATCCACTTTACCTTTAGAAAAGTTTTTATCTAAAATAAATTTACTCAGATGCTTATACCAAGCCCTTGGGGCTTGTTTCAAACCATATAAAGCCTTTTTCAGTTTATAAACATGATTAGGCTTGTCTGAGTTTTCAAATCCTGGGGGTTGATCTACATATACTTATTCTTGAATAAAGCCATTTAAGAATGCACTTTTCACATCCATTTGATAAAGCTTAAAATCCATTATGGATGCATAGGCTAATAACATTCTGATGGCTTCTAATCTAGCAACTAGAGCATATGTTTCCTCATAATCTATCCCCTCTTCCTGATTATATCCTTTTGCTACTAATCTAGCCTTATTTCTAATAATTATGCCATTTTCATCTGATTTATTTCTAAACACCCATTTTGTTCCAATAATAGGGTGGTTTTCGGGTTTTTCAATTAATTCCCAAACATTATTTCTTTCAAATTGATTTAGTTCTTCCTGCATAGCTATTATCCAATGTTTATCAACTATGGCTTGTTTTAAATTTTTAGGTTCAATCATAGACACAAAAGCCATACTATGGCATATATCTTTAAGAGAATGTCTAGTTGTTACCCCTTTTGAGATATCACCAATGATGTTGTCAAGGGGATGATCTCTAGAAGCTTTCCATTCTCTCGAAAGTTCATCATTTGTTTTGACTTCAACTGGAGGATCTTCATTGCTTCCTTCTCCTTTTCCTTTAGAATCTTATCCATGAATATGCATTTGTTCTAAAGATTCTGCAATATCATCTAAAATATCCTTTCTTGGAGGAATAACATTAGACTCATCAAAAGAAACATGAATAGATTCTTCTATGATCATAGTTCTTTTGTTATATACTCTATATGCTTTACTTTGCAATGAATATCCAAGAAAGATGCCTTCATCAAATTTTACATCAAATTTTCCTAAGTTATCTTTTCCATTGTTTAGTACAAAGCATTTGCAACCAAATACATGGAGGTGTGAAATGTTTGGTTTTCTACCATTAAACAATTCATATGGAGTTTTCTTTAAAATGGGTCTTATTAAAGCCCTATTCATGATGTAACATGCAGTATTAACGGCTTCAGTCCAAAAATATTTTGGAAGAAGAGTATCATTTAATAAAGTTCTTGCAATTTCTTCCAATGACCTATTTTTCCTCTCAACAACTCCATTTTGTTGAGGGGTTCTGGGTGCAGAAAAGTTATGCTCAATGCCATATTCATCACAAAATAATTCAAAATCTTTGTTTTCAAATTCACCCCATGATCACTCCTAATAGATGCAATTTTAAGATTTTTCTTGTTTTGTATAATTTTAGCAAGTTTCTTAAATGCTTGGAATGCATCACTTTTATGAGTAATGAATAATGTCCAAGTATACCTAGAGTAATCATCAACTATGACAAAGGCATAGTAATTCCCTCCAAAACTCATATTTCTAGAGGGGCCAACTAATCCATATGCAATAATTGTAAGGGTTGAGTTGTTGAAATAATATTCTTAGGTTTAAATGAAACCCTTACTTGTTTTCCCTTTTGACATGCATCACATAATCTATCTTTTTCAAATTTTAGTTTTGGCAGGCCAATAACTAAATCTTTTGAAATCAACTTATTTAAATGTTCCATGTTTATATGTGCAATCCTTCTATGCCATAACCATGGATCATCATTCTTCCTATGAAAGCATTGATTATGATTTGGTTTTTGATTCAAATATATCATGTAAACATTATTGGTTCTATAACCTATATGCTTTATATTCCTATCAAGTTCATTTTCAATGACACATTTATGAGAATCGAATGATACTAGATAATCGTTGTCACATAATTGACTAACACTAAGCAAACTGTGCTTAAGACCTTCAACAAGTAGAACATTCTCAATGGAGGAAGATGAGTTTGTACCTATTTTTCCAACTCCAAGAATTCTACCTTTATTATTGCTGCCATAAGTCACATGTCCGCTTTTCTTGGGAGAGATATGTGTGAATTTCGATGCATTTCCCGATCATATGTTTTGAACATCCGCTATCTATATACCATCTTTTCTTCAAAGATACCTACATGATCAAGTTTGTGACTTAGGTACCCAAACTTTATTGGGTCCTTGTATGTTAGTGTTAACTAAAGATCCTTTTGGGACCCATATCATTTTAATATTGTTGCAATTTTTCCTAAAATAGCATGTAGATGTGCCATGCCCTTTTCTTCCACAATAAAAACAAGTGATGATAGGATAATTATATTTTTGTGTGGAAGCAAAGAAATTTTTATAAAATTTTTGTTGTTTTTCAGGTTTAAAACCTATTCCTGCCTTATCAAAGACACATCTTTGTTTTCCTAATATGACATCTAGGTTATTTTTGCCAATAGAAAATTTAGCAAGTGAGTTTTTCAAATCTTTAATTTCTTCTACATACTTGCTACAACATTTACTTGAATTTTCTTTTTCATTTGTCATAGTAGAATCATTTACTTTATTACTTGATTTAGAGATTGAAACTTCAATTTTAAGAAGGTCTAACTCTTTGTTTAATTTTGAATTTTCTTTCTCTAAATCTGAAATAGTTTTCTTAGATGAAGAAACAAGTTTTGCAAGTTTAATAGATTCGCTATGTAATTCTGCAAATGTATCTTGTAACTCATCAAAAGAAATATATTTGTTAGAAGATGTTACCTCTTCGTTGCTTTCATAGTTTTTGCCCATTAGACATTGATTAATCACTTCTTTTTTAGAATCGTCAGACGATTCTAAGTCGTTATCATCCCATGTGATGTAGGCCTTCTTTGCCTTCTTTTCTCCAATGTTCTTCTTTTCGGACTTCTCCATTCTTTTCTTAAAGATTGGACAATCAACCCTCATATGTCCGGGTTGATTGCACTCATAGCATCTTGGAGTTTGGGATGATTCTTCAGTCCTTCTTTTAGGTTTGAAGTTTTGTCTTCTTTGAGTTCCTCTCATCCTAAGGGATTTGTCGAATCTTTTGAAAAAGAGACTAAGATATTCATCTTCATCCAAGTCAATTGAATCTTCTTTGTTGCTTTCTTCTTGGATTGAGGATGAAGCTTTAAGTGCTATTCCCTTCTTCTTCCTATCATTCTCTTCATGTTGATTTAGTCTTAATAGTTCCATCACATGTTCTTGCAATTTTCCAAATAACGTGGCAAGAGACATACTAGATAAATCACGAGATTCTATGATGGCTGTTCCCTTGGGTTGCCATTCTCTACTTAGACATCTCAAAAATTTATTTATAACTATGTGTGTGAATCTCTTTTGCATGTCTTGTATACTTTCATTTGCATTCATCCTAAATAGTTCATATTCATGAGTTAATGTGTTTATCCTAGATCTTTTAACATTTGTTGTGCCTTCATGTGTTACTTGTAGGGTATCCCACATATCCTTTGCATTTTTACAATTAGATACCCTAAAGTATTCATCCATTCCTAGGGCAGATGTAATAATGTTTTTAGCATTTAAATTATACTGCACTAATCTTCTTTCTTCCTCAGTCCACTCTTCTCTAGGATTTTCTATTGTTGCATTTCCATCCACCATGGTGGGAACATAAGGCCCTATTTCAATGGCTTCCCAAATGTTTAAATCTATAGCCTCTATGAAGATTTGCATGCAGGTTTTCCAATAGTGGTAACCCACTCCATTAAAAATGGGAGGCCTATTAATTGAATTGCCTTCGGGGAACAAGTAGTTTGATTAGGCCATAATTCTTGAAGCTTCTAAACTTTGTACAAGAATGAAGCTCTGATACCACTTGCTAGACAAATGGCCTCATAAATCTTAAGAAGGGGGGGGGGGGGGATGGGGTTGAATTAAGATTTTACAAACTATTCCCCAATTAAAAATTCTATTCAAATTTTAACCCAAGTCCCATGATTCCTTTTAAAATGAATTTATAAATAATAATTCAAATTAAACTTACTAAATATAAATAATAAGCAACAATAATAAAAGAGTTTGAGGGAAGAGAGAATGCAAACACAGTTTTATACTGGTTCGGCAAAGTCCGTTGCCTACGTCCAGTCCCTAAGAAACCCTCTTGGGAGTTCCACTATCTTGCAAATCCTTTACAATTTCTGAAACACACAAGGACAACCCTTCCTTTGTGTTCAGATGCTTTACAACTAGAGACTCTTAGTCTCTTAGCCCTTTGATTAGAAAGAGAAGAAGAAGATGATCTCTCTTGAAAGAGATAGATGTTTACAATGAAGCACTCAATTCCTTATTGAATGACACAAGTGTTTGGCCAAGGAATGTTGGATGATAAGAGATTTGTGTTTGAGAGGATTATGCCTTTTTGAGCAGGAAAAACTCTCAAGAAAATTTGTGCCCAAGTCACCTATTTATAGGCCTTTGATGGCCATTAAAAAATCCAATGAAAAGTTGTGACTGTTAGTAGATTTTCTCGAAAATCCTCTCTGGTAATCGATTACACATTGGTGTAATCGATTACACGGTTATTTTTATTCAAAATTTAAATGTCCAACATTCAGAAGCTCTGGTTATTTTTGTCCAATGATCAAGTTTTGCTGTTTCAACTTGGACTTTTCTTCCTAAGACTCTAGAGATTATCTTGATCATATTTCTTGAATTTCTTGGATATCTTGGATTCTTGTCTTGAATAAAACTTGAGAACCGCGTGATCCTTTGGCATCATTAAAACATCAAAATATCTTTGCTTCTACACACATCTCCTCCTTTGATTGACGCAACTCCTTCCTCAATCGGTTAATCTCTGCGGCATCTTGAGTGTGACTGGAAGATCCTTGTGTATGCTGATGAAGTTGTCATTTCCACATCTATAAGTACGAGCAATGTCTCCAATACCATAAAGGCGTCCTTTACGCTTTGGTCCCACAGGTGCAACCCATCACTGACTCCTAAGTCTTTGTTCTTTAGCAGGGTCTGAAGGAGTGACTTGTGATTCACCAACACTTGATGCAACATCAGACCTAGCTTGAGATAGTTTAGCCTCAAATTCTTCTTGTCATTCATAAATAGTTATTATTTTATAAATATAATAAACATTTTAAAGAATAAAAAAGATGCAAGATAATGGTCTCACATGTGTTTGCCTAGATCTATCATTGACAAATTGACCTACTTCATAAATGAGTTTGCTGAAAGACCTCATCTGCATATATAGATTGACCAAACTCCTCTGACTATTAACAAACATTATAACATAAACATTAAGCGGTAAATAAAACAAGTACAAACATGTATGTATTATAATTTTAATGTACATACCAAGCGAATGATGTGATTCTGCAAGCTAATAGAAGCATATGTGTTCATACACCCATCCTTTCTAGATGCCCATTTTGTTTTTTGGCCTTTGCACACTTGGAATAATGCTCAGGTGCATTCCAATGTGATAGTAGATCATTCCAAACACAATCTCTAATCCAATATGGCTTTTTATTTTCATTTCGGGCATCCCTAAACATCTTAGAAAACATAGGAGAGACTTTCAAGTTAAAAGCTTTCTTAAGTTTATTTTCTTCCTCGGGTCTCTAGACCAATTTTCTCAAAAGTATGACATAGTTATGAAATGGTACACGATTAGAAAAATACCAATTTTATAATTTCAGATCAAATAAAACAAAATCAATATTACTATCCATTTCAATTGGTGAACTAATTCATTAATAGAAGGACAAGTTACCTTTAAACGCTAAAAAAAAGGGTTCATGATGATCTTTCAGAATTGCTCCCAATGTAGGCCAAGGGTAACCAAATTGTTGCCTAATGAACAAAGTGACAACCTTTGCATAACCTTAGATGGATGAAACCTAAATAGAAAAAATAATTCGTGAAAAAGTAAAAAGATCAAATGATGTATCATATATAACGATAATTATATAAGTTTTGTAATACTCACTCTCCATTGATAAGTGTAACCATATGACTGACATAGATATAGTAGACGAGGATGGGGTAGATGATGTCAGACTATCTCTAGGTGGTAGTAGTCTAACCACATATTATTTTTTCTTCTCATTTGTCCCTTTCCCACTGGAGTCATGTGACAAGGGTCGAGAAGGGTCAACACCACCTGATGACATATTGGGATAAATGAAAAATAGATAACTAACAGACTTCCATTTCACACAAAAAATAACATACACTAACAAAGTGTTCACGTATTACAACAAAACAAAGATGTCATTAATAACAAACATTATAACTGACTAACAAACATCAGTGTCTAATCCTCTTCAGAATTGTAAACTTCATAGTCATCTTCTAATTCCCCTTCATTGTCTTGTTTAATATTGTTTGATTCTCCATTCAAATTATTTGATTCTTCTTCATTTGTCAACAAATTAGCAAGGTCTACTTCTTTAACACTACCTCTTAAATCTTGCAATCCAGAAATACTTCCAACTTCAATGACTTCGTTGATATGTGACATTTCCTTTACTTGGTAAGGCACATCATCTTGTACATGATTGAATTCTATGTAACCCCTTGATTTCGTTTTAATTGCAACACACCAACCATGTTTGTTCCTCTTGTTGCTGGATATGACACATAATACACTTGCCCTACATTATGTGCACGGATGAATAGGTCAAAGAAATTATATCTTTTATCCATTTGAATTTCCACAGTGTCATATTTAGGATCAATTCTTGTTTCTCTACTCGTTGGATCAAACCAACGATAATAAAATAATACTACTCGCTTACGATAACTTGTAGTATTATATTCTAGCTCATATATATGTTGAATGACCCCATAAAAATCAACTACGCCTATTTCTATAAGGCCTTTTACGTGAACCCCACTATTTATCATTTTCTTCTCCTCAGTCCATGCTTGAGTATGAAATTTTACCCATTGGTAAAGTATGTGTGTCATTCTTTAACGTAACTCATATATCATATGATAAATCCTTTAAGTGTTGGTTGCTCACATTTATAGGCTCATTTATAACCTATGAATATAAAGAGTATGAACAATTATATTTTATTTACCATAAAATAGCAAAATAAAATAAACTATAACATACATACTTGTTCTTGGAACCAAGTAGGAAAATCTGCATGTATATTACGAGTAGAGGCATTTGATTGAGATTGCAAGAACAAATTGTCCAAATATAATGTATGACGGATCAATATTTGGAGTATACTGCAATTGAAAACAATAATTATTGAAACCCAAAGAGCATAAATGGTCCGACTTGCTCAAGGAATGACTTAACTTCAGGACAGTTAATCAACACATAAACATTGTAAATGTATATATACATGATTTTGATGATGCGAAATAGGAATCAAACAAGGTTGCTTCAAAGGATAAGCATTGCTTCAAGACTAATACAAGATTGCTTCAACAAACAAATTCTTGCTTCAAGATTTCTTCAAGATCAAGCCTTGCCTCAAAACAAAGGGTTTCAAAGTCATCCAAGGCTCTGGTAATCGATTACCAGAAAGGAAGTTTGAAAAAATAGTTATTAAAAAGGGTTTTGAATTTGAATTTTGAACATGTAATCAATTACCAGGTGTTTCTAATCGATTAACAACAACAAAACTCCTGAAACTCAAATTCAAAAGTCACAACCCTTCAAAATATAACTGTGTAATCGATTACAAGTGAAGAATTTCAGAAAAAGCTTTTTGAAAAAGCATATCTCTTCAAACCATTTTGAAAAGGCACAAAGGGCCTATATATATGTGTGTGTCTGACTTCAAAAAGAATGAGAGAGACATTCTAAGAGAACTTCATTGTCAAATGCTTTCTCAAAAGAAATCCTTGGCCAAACACTTTCAAAATCTATAAGGATTCTTACATGATCTTCAATTGTAATATCCTTCTCTTAAAGAGAGAATTCCTCTTCTTTCTTCTTATTCAATGAGATTGATTAAGGTACCGAGGGTCTCTTAAGTTGTGAGGAATGCTGAACACAAGGGAAGGGTTGTCCCTGTGTGGTTCAGACTTTGTAAAGGGTTTTTACAAAGATAGTGGAAAATCTTAAGTGGATTGCTTGAGTACTGGACATAGGCAACAAACTTTTCCGAACCAGTAGAAAACTAAGTTTGCATTCTTTCTTTCCTTATCTCATTTATTTTGTTGCAATCAATTTTGTCTTTCATGTTTAAAGAACATTATTAAATTGATTGCTGCTTCTTTTGCATTCTGAGCCTATCTCTTTTAGAAGGGGGTTAAAAGTTTATTAGTGAAAATTAATTCACCCATTCTTAAGATAATTGAGGCCACATGTCCAACAAGTGGTATCAGAGCGGGATTCTTGTCTAAAGTTTAAAAACTTCAAGAATAGATATGGCCTCATCTAACTTTTCATTTCCTAGGGAAATTCTATTAATAGGCCTTTTATGTTCAATGGTGAGGGTTATCATTATTGGAAAACCCGAATGTAGATCTTTATAGAAGCCATAGATTTAAATATATAGGAAGCAATTGAAATTGGTCCCTTCATTCCTACAATGGTAGTGAGAAATGCAACTATAAAAAAACCTAGAGAAGAATGGAATGATGATGATAAAAGAAAGAAGAAAATTCCTCCTTAGCCCCAAAATGCTATGAATATGATCAACCTGGGCACATGAGATTCAATTGTCCTGTCTTTAAAAGAAGAATGGAAAAATCCGACAAGAGGAATTTCAAAGAGAAGAAAGAAAAGAAAGCATACATCACTTGGGAAGATAATGTCATAAATTCTTCAAGTGATTCAGAAAATAAAATCATAAGTCTGGGTCTCATGTTGAAAGACTATAAAAGCTGAGAAGAGGAGATGCATCAAAGGTTATTCATATTTCTCCCCAAGATAATGAATATGTGATTTATTGAGACAACAAATAAAGGTCACTTGATCAACAAGCCCAACAAGTAATATCAAATGATACCAACAAGTCGCTTGTATTTGATTGTCTTTTTACTATTATTCTTGATTGTCTTTGATGATTGTTTGTGATGATTGTTCTTGATTGAGTTTTGATTGAGTTTTTTGATTGTCTTTGATGATTGTGTTTGTAGGTTATGTTGATTATTGATTACTTTTGATGATTTTTCTTGTTTTATACTGTATATGTATTTTTGTGGGTGCAAAATAGTTTGTTTTAATGCCTTTTGGTATCACTTGTCTCTCATACATTGCAACTGTTGAACAAATGGCCCCGGTTATCTTAAGAAGGGGTGAATTAATTTCCCAATAATAAAATTTTAACCCCCTTCTAAATGATAAGCTCAAAATGCAGAAGTAAAAGCAGCAATCAATTGAATAATGTTCTTTAAACATGCAAGACAAAATTGATTGCAATAATATAAATGAGATAAGGGAAGAGAGAATGCAAACTCAGTTTTATATTGGTTCAGAAAAGTCCGTTGCCTACGTCCAGTACTCAAGCAACCCACTTGAGATTTTCCATTATCTTTGTAAAATCCATTTACAAAGTCTGAACCACACAGGTACAATCCTTTCCTTGTGTTCAACATTCCTTACAACTTAAGAGACCCTCGGTCCCTTAATCAATCTCATTGAATAAGAAGAAAGAAGAGGAATTCTCTCTTTTAGAGAAGGATATTACAATTGAAGTCCATGGATGAATTCTTAATAGATTTGCAAGTGTTTGCCCAAGAGTTTCTATTGAGAGAGCATTTGACAATAAAGTTCTCTTGGAATCTCTCTCTCGTTGCTTTTTGAAGTCAGACACACACATATATAGAGGCCCTTCGTGCCTTTTAAAAATGGTTTGAAGAGATATGTCTTTTCAAAAAGCTTTTTCTGAAATTCTTCACTGATAATCGATTACAGGTTTCTAGTAATCGATTACACAGTTATATTTTGAAGAGTCATGACTTTTGAATTTGAATTTTAGGAGTTTCATTGCTGGTAATCGATTACAGGTTCAAAAATCAAATTCAAAACTCCTTTCAACAGCTATTTTTCAAACTTCCCTTCTGGTAATCGATTACACTTCTTGGTAATAGATTACCAGAGCCTTGCATGACTTTGAAACCCTTTGTTTTGAGGCAAGGCTTGATCTTGAAGAAATCTTGAAGCAAGACTTTGTTTGTTGAAGCAAAGCTTTATTTGTTGAAGCAATCTTGTATTAATCTTGAAGCAAATGTAGCAGCCTTCTTTGATTCTTCTTTAGCATCATCAAAATCATGTATACATACATTCACATTCTCCCCCTTTTTGATGATGACACTCATTATCAAGCAAGTTCTTTTTTTACATCATCAAAACCTGCATGATTTACATTCTCCCCCGTTTTGATGATGAAAATCACCTGTAGGTTAGGAGCAACAAAAAAAAAATATATATTTGCATATAGTTTACTCCCCCTTAGTTTTGCAATGATATCTTATATGAGACAATTGAATATTTCATAGATTTCATATATAAAAAGTTATCTCGTAAAGAATAGATAATTTCCCTTACTATTTTATCTTCTATCTCTCCCACTTTGTCAACATAAAAAACAAATCATGAATAGAGAGGAGAAAAATGTTACCACATGTTGCAATGTGTGAGAGTCAAGTGATACCAAAAGGCATTAAAACAAACTATTTTGCATCCACAAAAACACATATCAAGTATAAAACAAGAAAAACCATCAAAAGTAATCAATAATCAACATAACCTTCAAACACAATAATCAAAGACAATAAAAAATTCAATCAAAAACAATCATAAAAAACAATCAAAACTCAATCAAGAACAATCATAAAAAACAATCATTCAATATTAATCAAGCAAAAACAAGCACAATAACACATCCATCAAAAACACAATCAAACACAATCAATCAAAAGAATTTAACAAAACACAATCAAATACAATCAATCATCAAACATTTCAAATCAAATTAATTAAATTAACAATCAACTAACTATGCACAATAATTTCTATTCCAAAAAAAATATTCAAATATTCAAATTTCAATTTTCAAATTCCAATTCCAACTTCCAACTTCCAACTTCCATTTTCAACTTTCATGAACTTCCAATAACTTCCACTTCCAACTTTCAACTTCAACTTCTAGTAACTTTCACTTCCAACTTCCATTTTCAACTTTCAACTTCCAATAACTTCCACTTCCAACTTCCAAATTTTAATTTCAAATTTCAATTTTCAAATTTAACTTTTCAAATTCAAATTTCAAATTTCAATTTCAAAATTTCCTCTTCTAAATTTGAAATAGTTTTCTTAAAATATGAAACTAATTTAAAAAGTTTAATAGATTCTTTATGCAAGTCATTGAATGCATCTTGAAGTTCATCAAAAGAAATAGATAAGTCATCTCATAGTTAGAAGACATTACTTCTTCAAAGACAATAAAAAACTCAAGCAGAAATACAAGCATCAAAACTCAATCAAAAGTTAACAATCATAGTAAAAGATAATCAAAAGTAATCAATCAAAGACAAGTGACCTGTTGGTATAATTTGATATCACTTGTTGGGCTTATTGATCAAGTGGCATTTGTTTGTTGTCTCCATAAATTACATATTCACTATCTTGGGGAGAAATATGAATAAATTTTGATGCATCTCCCTCCATGTGTTTGGAGCAACCATTATCAATGTATCAACTTGCTCTTGTCCGCTTTCATAGTCTTTCAACATGAGACCCAGACTTATGATTTTATTTTCTGAATCACTTGAAGAATTTATGACATTATCTTCCCAAGTAATGTATGCTTTCTTTTCTTTCTTCTCTTTGAAATTCCTCTGGTCAGATTTTTCATTCTTCTTTTAAGAATAGAATAATTGAATCTCATGTACCCAGATTGATGGCATTCAGCATTTTGGGGCTAAGGAGGAATCTTCTTCTTTCTTCTTTCATCATCATTCCATTCTTCTCTAGGTTTTTTTTAATTTTTTTTATATAGTTTCATTTCTCTCTACCATTGTAGGAATAAAGGGATCAAATGCAATGGCTTCCTATATCTTTAAATCTATGGCTTCTATAAAGATCTGCATTCGGGTTTTCCAATAATGATAACCCTCACCATTGAACATAAGAGGCCTATTAATAGAATTTCCCTTAGGAAATGGAAATTTAGACGAGGCCATATCTATTCTTGATGTTTTTAAACTTTATACAAGAATTCAGCTCTGATACCACTTGTTGAACAAATGGCCTCAGTTATCTTAAGAAGGGGTGAATTAATTTCCCAATAACAAAATTTTAACCCCCTTCTAAATGATAGGCTCAGAATGCAGAAGTAGAAGCAACAATCAATTTAATAATGTTCTTTAAACATGCAAGACAAAATTAATTGCAATAATATAAATGAGATAAGGGAAGAGAGAATGCAAACTCAGTTTTATACTGGTTCGGCAAAGTCCGTTGCCTACGTCCAGTACTCTAGCAACCCACTTGAGATTTTCCACTTGAAATTCAAATTCAAAAGTCATGACCCTTCAAAATATAAGATTGCTTAAAGAACATTATTAAAACAGTGTAATCGATTACAAACATCTGGTAATCGATTACAGGTTCAAAAATCAAATTCAAAACCCTTTTCAACAGCTATTTTTCAAACTTCCCTTCTGGTAATCGATTACCAGAGCCTTGGATGACTTTGAAACCCTTTGTTTTGAGACAAGGCTTGATCTTGAAGAAATCTTGAAACAAGGCTTTGTTTGTTGAAACAATTTTGTATTAATCTTGAAGCAAATGTAGCAGCCTTGTTTGATTCTTCTTTGGCATCATCAAAATCATGTACACATACATTCACAACAACAAGTGGTTTTCTACTCTCTGCTCATGATTTGTTTTTGATATTGACAAAAGGGGAGAGATAGATAAAAGATAAGAGAGTAAGGGAAATTATCTATTCTTTATATGACAACTTTTTATATATGAAATCTTCAACTGTCTCATATAAGTAAACATTGCAAAACCAAGGGGGAGTAAAACTATATACAAATAGATATTTTGTTGTTGTTGTTGCTCCTAACCTACAGGTGGTTGTCATCATAAAAAAGGGGGAGAATGTAAATCATGCAGGTTTTGATGATGTAAAAAAGAATTTGCTTGATAATGAGTGTCATCATCAAAAAAGGGGAGAATGTGAATCATGTATGTTTTGATGATGTCGAAAAGAAATCACTTGATTGTCATCATCAAAAAGGGGGAGAATGTGAATGTATGTATACATGATTTTGATGATGCCAAAGAAGAATAAAACAAGGCCGCTTCAAAGTATAAGCACTGCTTCAAGATTAATACAAGATTGCTTCAACAAACAAAGCCTTGCTTCAAGATTTCTTCAAGATCAATCCTTGCCTCAAAACAAAGGGTTTCAAAGTCATCCAAGGCTTTGGTAATCGATTACTAGGCAGTGTAATCGATTACCAGAAGGGAAGTTTGAAAAAATAGCTGTTAAAAAGGGTTTTGAATTTGAATTTTGAACATGTAATCGATTACCAGCAACGAAACTCTTGAAATTCAAATTCAAAAGTCATGACCCTTCAAAATATAACTGTGTAATCGATTACAAGTGAAGAATTTCAGAAAAAGATTTTTGAAAAGACACATCTCTTCAAACCATTTTGAAAAAGCACGAAGGGCCTATATATATGTGTGTGTCTGGCTTCAAAAAGAATGAGAGAGACATTCTAAGAGAACTTCGTTGTCAAATGCTCTCTCAAAATAAATCCTTGGCCAAACACTTGCAAAATCTATAAGGATTCTTACATGATCTTCAATTGTAATATCCTTCTCTTAAAGAGAGAATTCCTCTTCTTTCTTCTTATTCAATGAGATTGATTAAGGGACCGAGGGTCTCTTATGTTGTGAGGAATGTTGAACACAAGGGAAGGGTTGTCCCTGTGTGGTTCAGACTTTGTAAAGGGTTTTTACAAAGATAGTGGAAAATCTCAAGTGGATTGCTTGAGTACTGGACGTAAGCAACGGACTTTTCCGAACTAGTATAAAACTGAGTTTGCATTCTCTCTTCCCTTATCTCATTTATTTTGTTGCAATCAATTTTGTCTTTCATGTTTAAAGAACATTATTAAATTGATTGTTGTTTCTTCTGCATTCTGAGTCTATCTCTTTTAGAAGGGGGTTAAAAGTTTTTTAGTGAAAATTAATTCACCCCTTCTTAAGATAACTGAGGCCACATGCCCAACAAGCATGTGTTGAGTCTTTCTCTTCATCAGTCAACCAATGAATGAACTCTTTCCCAAAAGGATGACCTTGTTGGTCAAACACTGATAACATTGGTGGACGTCTTTTAGTTTCAATTGCAATTTGATTCCTAATATTGTGCGACGACAACCTTGGCCTTATTTTTCACGATGTATGTAAGACGCGCAAATGGATCCTTTAACCTGGGCCTTATTTTTCACTGCTGGTTTAGAATCGCTCATGAATCTACAAATTTTAATCAAAACCAAATCATGATTGATGAACATTAAACAAATGAATTTTAAATAAAATACATTGATCATTTTGTTACCTTTCAAATGGATACATCCATCTATATTGGACTGGTCCACCAAGTCTAACTTCATATGTCAAATGAATAGGCAGAAGTTCCATTGAATCAAACAAACCAGGGGGGAATATTCTCTCTAACTTGCACAAAATGAATTAAATATTTTGTTCCATTCTACTCAGGTCATCCTCCATCAAAGTTGTAGAACACAAATCTTTGAAGAAATGACTTATTTCAATAAGTGGATTTAAGACATGCGGTGGCAATGAGCTAAAAGCAATAGGAAGTAAACACTCAATGAATATATGACAATCATGACTTTTCATCCCATGCATGGTTCCCTTATCAAAATTGGCGCATCTTGCCAAGTTGAAAGAATAACCATTTGACATTCTTAGTTCTTTTATCCATTGACAAACTAATTTTGTTTGGTCTGTAGTTAGAGTGTAATTTTCTTTTGGCTTGAACAACTTCCCATTAGCCCTCGACTTCTACTTGAAGTCTTTCTTCCTACAATACAAAGCTAAGTCCATCCTAGCCTTCTCATTGTGTTTTGTCTTACCACTGAAATTCATCACAATGTTGAATATGTTGTCTAAGAAATTTTTCTCTATGTGCATAACATCAAGATTGTGTTGCAACAAATTATCTTTCCAATACTGAAAATCCTAAAAGATACTTCTTTTTGTCCAATGATGCTACTCCCCATATTCGTGTACTGTTGGTGGTGACAAACTAGTTTATGTGACTTTTGACAAATCCTTAACCCTACGCCAAACTTGTGTAGGTGCACTACTCCAAAAATGGTCTTCTACGACAATGATTTTACGACGGTTCTATAAAAACTGCTGTCGTAATTAAAGCAGTGACATTTTTGTAAATAACTGTAACTTTTTAAAGACAATTTTACCAAGACCATCTTTGAAAATGCATTATGGCATTGGTTTCTTCAAGAACCGATGTAGAATACGAGAACACAATGTCAATTTTTGAAAACCATCTTCGAAAGGAACACGATAATATAATGTGACTAGCTCTCTCTCACTCATCCTTATTTTCATCTCTCTCTCTCCTTCCTCCCTTTGCCATACCCCTATCCCTGCATTTGTGAACTCAACATCCACAACATTAGCAATAGTGAAGTGTGAATACTCTACAACTGGAGTTGGGGAACCTCGTCTCTACTCTGTCTCGTCTAGGCCAGAGATCCACCATGGCTAACAACTTTACAACTGCCACCTCTTCCGAATTGTCTCCCAAGAATTTGAAATTCAATTTCTCCCCCAATAACCCTTCTTGAATCACCTTCACTTTGGATCAGGTCAATTAGTGCACCCAAGCCCACAGCCTTTTGAAGGAGAAGCTCCACGATCCTTACTTGATCACTCAAGAGTTCACACATTTGCATGTTTGCACCCTATTTTCATTATTTTGATATCAAAGCACTACATTTCATCAAAACACTATTCAAATGTGACGGTTGAGGCAATACTATACCATAGACACCATCATTGTAATAGATGTGAGAATTTTTGAATTCTCTGGTTTTCCTCTTTCACACAACCTTGAACTGTCTCTGTCTCTTCTATCTCTCCTAGGGTTTGATTTTGGTTGGAATGGTGAATCCTGTGATTTTCGTCATCATGTGTTATTCTTGTCTTATAACTTAGGTTAAACCTTTGAATCCATTTGAATTCATGTCTAATAAATTAATATGATGATTCACAATGATGTTCCTCTTGTTATAGAAAATCAAAGTGATCGAGTTTTTAAATATGGTTGTTTATGTGCAGGACCAATCGTGAAATCCTGCTCAATTTGGTGAAATCCATAGCATTTCATATCATTATATAGTAATTTCTGTTTGGTTTTTTTTTTCTCTACTTACTCTACTAGTGCTAATTGGTGTGAGTTAAGCTTATGTATGTAGGTCGTTTCCATGTGGTTGGAATTTTTGTTATACTTGCTTTACCAATATTTATTCATGTTAGTGAAGTACAGAGTATCATTGGATCCCATGTTGATGCATTCTGAAATTTTTTATATTAACTACTATTTGAAAAGTAAAAACTTTTGATCTAACTTTTATTGATTAAAGCCCAACTGAAAAATTTAGAGTAATTTTTAATCTCATATTTAAATTATTTTAGTGCTTTTTATGTGATTTTAGTGTTTTTTATGTGCCTTAGAATATTTTTATTATACGGTTAATTTATTTTGCAGCTTTGCTATTATATAGACATGTTCAATCTTAAGTTCACTTGGTGCCTATTCTCACTTTGATTTTGATCATTGGCTTTTGACCCCAAGTCTTCTATGGTCATAGGTTAGTATCTATTTTGTTTATTCTTACATGCTAAACATGGATAGCTAAATTTGTTTTGGGCTGCCACCGTTTTGGTCTGTGAATTAGGAGAGCAATTCATATTTTGAAATCTGTATTAATGGTGTCAAAGCAAAAAAAGGTATGTTTTTTTGCTGCTTTATTTCCCATTTTGGCTTAAAAAAATGACGAAGAGTGCTTGAGAAAAAAACAGAGCTATTATGTTCTTTAAAAAACATCTTTTTGAAGATAAAATTTGGTGTGAACATGTTGTTTGATGTTGTGAATATCTGCCTTAATGTATGCCAATGATTTTTAAACCATGTATTTGTCTGTTCTTAGATTTTTTCTTACTTTTTCATGAAACTTTATGCGTTCCACCTATTTGTTCAAATTCTTGTGCCAATCATTTTCCTAACTAAGTTCATTTAGGCTTGCAGTTGGGTTGTTGTTTGATGCATGCCATTTTTCAATTGTTATGGTTCCCCGATATTCCACTGTTTGAGAAATTTTGAAAATTTGGGATTTTGTAAGTGTTAACATTGTGTGAATTTCTCCCTTCAAGCTATCATTTTTTAAAAAGAAAAATTAGAAAAAAATATTTTTTCTGTAACATCCCATTTTTCATAAACTAATTTAAAAATAATTGTTATTTATAAATAAATAAAGTTTTAAAAAAATGATCATGTTTTTATAAAGAAATAAATAATGAAAAATAATGGTTTGAAGAAAAAAAAAAGATATTTGATTTATTCATTTGATAGGGAATAAAATAGAGTTTTTTTTATAAAATATTAAAAATAAATAAATAGAGTAATAATAAGTTGTGTGTACCCTAGGTATAAATAGCGAGGTCAATTTTAGACTGACGATGTCTTTTCTTTCCCTCATCTTCGTTTTCTCTTTTCTCCTCTCCAAAACCCTTTCTTTTTCTCGCAGCCCACAAAATCTGTCTTAGAAAAACGATGATCTCGGACTCATTCACCGTTGGATCGTCGTGACATTTGAGTACCACTTTCGTAACCCAATTTCGAGCATTTTCACCGTTGGGAATTGCAAAATCATGTCTGAGCTTAGAGGAAAACCCTTCGCATTGTAGCCTTTTATTTTCCCACAGAAACCCAAAACTGTCTCGGTAAAACTACGATCCCAGTTTTGTTAACCGTTGGATATTCATGAAATTTGGATATGTTGTTCGAAATTCAATTGCGCACACTTTCACCATTGGGATTTGCGAGATAATATTCTTGGAGGAAGAAAAAGGAATCGCATGAAGACAGTACAAGTGGAGACTTCAATCTCTTCTCCGTCTCTCTAACGTTCGAGAATTCTGTCGGAGCAGTCGGAGGGAAAACTTGATGAATCTCAGGAAATCGCTAGAGATGCTGCTATCGCTGTCGGAAGACACGTGAGTCCGCTCAGAGGTAAGAGATGAGTTATTCACAATTGGGAGTTAGAGAAAACATGCGTAGGGATCCTTAGAGAACTAAATTTGGGTTTATTTTGGGATGTTTATTGAATTATAATTTTTCTTTATGATTATGAATGCAATATTATTGTGTTCTATGTACCAATTGATGTTCTGATGAGAATTGATTGATAAACTTGAGTGCTCTTGATGCCCTTGTGTTTAACCCATGATTTTGATTAATTGATTTTGATACAATTGTGAGAAACTATTTTAGAGGTTTTACATCCCATGTTGTGATAAAATCTTTTGTATAAATTGTTATGTTGAGGTTTTGAAATGATGATTCAAACTGTGAGTATGTGATAAATTGAACATGTGACGGATGATGAAATACATGTGTATTGAGATGAGATGTATGTATTGAGTTGTGAACTATGAATTGTGCAATCACACAATTGTAAGACCCTTTAAGGACGACGAGTATTGTGATGAGATCCACTATGGGAACCCGACGAGTTAAAATGATTTTGAAAACAATTGAGTAAATGTGTGTATTGCATAGTTCATAGATAAAGTGCATATGATTCATGAGGTGTGATAACATGTTAAATTGAGATTATACCATTCTGATTGGGGTTAAGTGTATGTGATAAATTGAGTATGTATATGATTGAGATATATATGTGCATTGAAGTGTTGTGTGCATTGAGTTGTGAACTATGAATTGTACAATCACACGATCATAAGTCCCTTCAAGGGTGACGAGTTAATGCTAAGTCCCTTTTAGGGCGTCGAGTTGATGCTAAGTCCCTTTTAGGGTGACGAGTTGATGTTAAGTCCCTTTAAGGGCGACGAGTTAATGATAAGACCCTTAAAGGGCGACGAGTTAAAATTATTTTAAGAACAATTGAGGAGTCGTGTGTTTTGTACAGTTCATAGATAGAGTCTGTGTGCTAAAATGTTTTCTGGGTTGGACCTGAATCAGGAGGGAGAGGCCCTGACGGACTCTTCGGAGTGTAGGCCTTGGGGGTCACACGGTTTGAGTGCTCCTTTAAGCCTATGTTGATCCCATATGGTTAGAGCATTCTCGCAAAACACTGTGACCCTGACTGGTCTCCCTATGATATTACCTAGTGAGAGTGACTTGACTTGCTAGTGTGTGATTTGTCTTGTCATGTACTCCTAGGCGCCCGACGAGGTTTTTCACTGACATGGTACCACATTGCATATAAGCTTGAGTCTTAGCATAATTGTTGCATATGCTTGCTAATTGTTTATTATGAAATTGATGTGTTATTATGTCTTGATCGGAGTGTGTGATTCTTGTGTATTGTGATTGATGATTGAAAAGTGAATTTTGAATGACAAAGTGATGAAATAATGTGAGATATGCTAAGTAAATTGTATTTGGCTACTATATGTTGTCTTGTTTCTCTCTAGTAGTTAGAAATATGATAACTCACTCCCGGTTTGCTGTTTGTGTTTGGATCCTGTGATGATCTTGAACTTTGTGTTCGGGGGAGCAGATGAATAGGTGGATGACTATGAAGAACCTCATGCTAGAGGACACGGGAACACAACGCTCTGATAGGATGTGACATTAGGATATAGGTTCTATATTAATTGTATGAAGCTTAGACGACCTTGTTTGAGCTGAGATGACTTTATTATTTATTTGGACAAGTTTGAATATGATGTAGAAGAAAGTGAATGTGAGCTTTTTATCCCTTTGAAAGGCTTGTATTTAAAAATATTTTTAAAATACTTTTAATTAATATTTGAATTTTTATTTCTTTATTAGTATATATGTGAGGGGTAGAGGGTGTCACATTTTCTCTCATTATAAAACTGATAAGAAATCCTAAATTTTTCTCCCCCTCAGGTCCAGTTTTTCAGAGATGGAAGTTATTTATATACTGGAGGAGGTAAGATTTGCACATTTTCTTCTCTAGGTCTAGAGTTTGTAACTTCACTCTTTCATTGTGGATTTTCTTGGACTAGGGAAAATCAAGTTTGAAGATGACACAACTGCCTTTTATGGCGGTTGTTTGTATAGTAATGTTGTTTGTTGTGTATAGGACTCTAAAGTATCAAAGTTACCAAGAACAGGTAAGAGATTGCATGTCATAACTTTTTGGGCCAAAATGTTGTTTAAATTTCTTTTCTGCATTTGGTTAGGGATCATGTACTGTTGTAGTGCTGCTTTATCTAGAGTAGTATAACAATGTCCCTATTCTAGTTAGGAAATTGGTGAAGTTCGCCAGTTGAGGGTGTGGTTCAACCTGGTGCCCTAATAACTCTTCCTTCACCGTTGGAAGTGGCAAGGCCTGAGGTTCAAAGAAATTCTTTGCCAGCAGGGAACCTCAATGAGGAAGAATGAGTAACTGTGTACGGGTATGTCTTAACCATGCTTTAGCATTTATGTTTGTCTATTGTTGAGTAATACATGTAATGAATTCCATTATAAATCTAATCTAATTATAAAGAGTTGTCCTTTGAATTCTACACATTTTCTACAATCATACCTAGAAAAGTGTGAATAAAATATCAGCATAGGTTTTTGCTTCCTTACTCCTAAAAAAGCATGAGAAGTTCTCAAAACACTCGTGACCAAATCCATGTTTCCTAAAGCATAGCAAGAGCTTATTCCAAATGGAAAGACTGTGGGGGTAATGTAAGAAGTAAGAACAAATGTACGGTTATTTCTGACTATATTCATCTTGGGCATATTAGTAGGGGAAAAAGTGTCTACTGTGCAAATTTGTAATATTTCACTGGTTATTAGTTTATTAACTTTATCATTGTTCTGTCTTCCAACATAGGACTTGATTTTAGGAGAGGCTTCTTTTTCTCATTGTTCTTAGAGTTGTTAGTGATAAAATGAAAATTCCTGTGATAGCCAAGAGAGTTACCAGCAAAGTTTGTTGGTATAATCTTTCTCAATGAGGGTTAAACTACTGCATCTAGAAAGTTTTATTTATGGATATCTTGTGGGAAACTATTGATAACTCTCTGAAAGGCTGCAAATGGATTGCCATGTGTGTATGTGATAGGCATATAGGAGTAATGGCCATTAGGCACCAGATGACCGCGTGGACAGTATGGTGGTGGATGAAGGGAAAATTCACATGGGCATACCAATGTGGTAGAGAGGACTGAGGAAGGTGTGAATTTTGTTAGTGAAAATCATTACAAGGAGAGAGGGGGAGGGTAGACAAAAGGAGGAATTAGGGCCTTTAGGCAGTGAGGAACTTAGCACCACAAAGAGCTATCCTAGTGATTGTTATTTTCCATTTTTGTTTCTGTAATTTCTGGGTTAGATTCCCAATTTTGTGTAATAGAAAAAATTCCTATTAGTATGTTATTTTCAGTTAGTTCCTCGGGAGATACAAAATTATGAGTTTTTGAGATTCCTGATTATGTCAACAATACCTAAAGAATTAAGAGTGTTTGTGGCAATTTCATAGAAGCACACAAACTGTGTTTTGATGGGAAGAGAGGTGTGGATTTTTTGGTTTAAAAACAATTCATAAGAGTTTGAAACGTGACATTGTTGGCAAGGCAATGCATAAACTTATAATTTTTTTTTATTTGAAATTTTTGGAGAGTTGGGGGTGGGATACACATCACATATTTTACTTGTCTGTACTCATTCTAAGACCTTTTTTCAGTGATACGGATAGTTGACCTTAATGCTTTATTTTTTACCCATCCTTTTCTCAATCTTTCACCACTAACTGGTTTACACACAGTTGCATGTGAATTTTTTTTATCATGTATTTATATCTCAAAGATGTTTATATCATTGTTTAAAGCATTGAAACGTGGGTGGGGTGGGGGTGTCAAACTTGCTGGCCTTTCAAATGGCAAACTTGAGTAAATCATGTCTTGTTCTTGAGGCACTTGACAGCCAGGCTGGCTCTGGGGTGGCAGATTCCTTTGACGCAACATTTGCTAAAAAACTTCTTAAGAAACAGTGCATTCTACAAGGTAATTGAATATGAATTGTTTACTAATTCTTTTCCTTCCCCAATTTTTTCAACACTGTAAGCCTGTTCTGTATTTTTGCTTCAATGTTTAGTTATTTGATAAATCATGATTGACTACATTATTTTGTACTATTTTACATTAAAAATTTTCTTGAAATAATTTTGTTTTTCAATTAATTATAGGTATGATCATTTTCCCCTTCAAATTTAACTCAGTTTTCAACTTGGTTCCTTGCCTGCTTCAATAGTATTGCACATCCCTATAAGTTGTAACTATTAAATTTATATCAATACTTTCTTCTCCCACAGTACATGGTAATATTCAAGGAAAAGTTTGATGCTCAAATGTTAGTAATATGTTATGCTTTGCATGACTTCTGGTAATTACACCAAGGGGCAATTGGGTATGTGAAATCTGAAATTTGTGAATGTATGTATACATGATTTTGGTGATGCCAAAGAAGAATCAAACAAAGCCGCTTCAAAAGGATAAGCACTACTTCAAGATTAATACAAGATTGTTTCAACAAACAAAACCTTGCTTCAAGATTTCTTCAAGATCAAGTCTTGCCTCAAAACAAAGGGTTTCAAAGTCATCCAAGGCTCTGGTAATCGATTACCAGGCAGTGTAATCGAATACCAGAAGAGAAGTTTGAGAAATAGCTGTTGAAAAAGGTCTTGAATTTAAAATTTGAACATGTAATCGATTACCATATGTCTGTAATCGATTATCAGCAACGAAACTCCTGAAATTCAAGTTCAAAAGTCATGACCCTTCAAAATATAACTGTGTAATCGATTACCAGTGAAGAATTTCAGAAAAAGCTTTTTGAAAAGACACATCTCTTCAAACCATTTTGAAAAGGCACGAAGGACCTATATATGTGTGTGTGACTTCAAAAAGTATGAGAGAGATTTCAAGAGAACTTCATTGCCAAATACTCTCTTAACAACTCTTGGGCAAACACTTGCAAATCTATTAAGAGTTCATGAAACTTCATTGTATTATCTTTCTCTTAAAGAGAGAATTCTTCTTCTTTTTTCTTCTCAATCAAAGAGATTGATTAAGGGACCGAGGGTCTCTTAAGTTGTAAGGATTCCTGAACACAAGAGATGGATTGTCCCTGTATGGTTCAAACTTTGTAAAAGGATTTTACGAAGAGAAAGGAAAATCTCAAGTGGGTTGCTTAAGGACTAGACGTAGGCACAAGGGTGTGACCGAACCAGTATAAAATTGAGTTTGCATTCTCTCTTCCCTTATCTCATTTATTTTGTTGCAATCAATTTTGTCTTGCATGTTTAAAGAACATTATTAAATTGATTGCTGCTTCTTCTGCATTCCGAGTCTATTTCATTTAGAAGGGGGTTAAAAGTTTATTAGTGAGAAATTAATTCACCCCTTCTTAAGATAACTGAGGCCACATGTCCAACAAAATTTCCATCATGAGGCATGGGAATGACAATCACCGAAAATTGGAAAGCAGGGGTTTTTTTTTTGTTTTTCCCAATCTATATATTAATTCCTGGGTTCTTTCTTAGGTGGTTTCCCAATCAATTTCATACTTAAGCTTTGAGTTTTTGTACATGAGGAGAGTCTATGACCACATGCAATACTAAGTGTTAAAATGCAAGTAAAGGACCTCCATGCACTGGGTAACTGTTACTTTCCTTGGATCTGGTTGTGTTGTGTAATTTTTCAAGATGTTGTTCATTCTGGATCTTATTCACTTGGTGTCATAAAATATGCTAAAGTAAGACTTTGTGATTTTCTTGTCATAAAATATGATTTTCCAATGCTTATAATTTGATATTCTCCTCTTAATTTTCTGTTTATCATATCCATGCATGAAGGGCTGTATGTAGAATTTATAACCTAAATTTTGTTTTAGTACGTAGGCATGGCCTCACTTTTTAGTATGTAATTTTATTTTATATTATAAATCATAAATCATAAAATATAAAATATAATTTTTTTTATGAAATAAAAGTTCTTAATTTGAAAAGTGAAGTTTTCATTTTTTTAGATTTTCTTAATTAATTACAAATTCTTATTAATCTTTCTTTTTCTTTATTGAAAGATGTATTTTACACATTGTTTTATAATTAATTATAAAATATTTTTCTTAATTATATCAAACTTCCTTATTTTTCATATTTCATTGTTTATTCCTTCTAATTTAAAAATAATTTTATATCATAATTTAAATTATTTATTATCAATATAAATATAATTATATATTAAATTTTATTCATTTATTATAAAAAATAATTGTAGGTACATAATAAATACTGATCCCGGCTAAAATATTGGTTATATTATAAATATATATTTTTTATCTTTCATTTCCCTTGGTTTATATAAATTATAACAGAGTCTAACTCAATCATTGTAAATTTCATAGTATGTTAATTCAATTTGTATGAATAATAAAAAAAGAACTCGGTCTATACAACAATTTCTTTCTTTTGTATACAGCTAAGCCTAATAGAAATACGTGACATATATGGCACGCGGCATATTGGTCATGATCATGCTGGATCACTTGTTGGTTTGACGGATTTCTTCTGCTTTAGTGAGGTTCGTTCCTTGTTGTCCTGTCATTCAATAATAACTTCTGCCTTTGTGATGTGCAATGTTGAAGCTTTGCCTCAGTTATTTATGCAGTGCTTCTTGTACTCTTCATATGTCAAAGAAGATTATTGCTATCCTGGGTATGCATGTCATAAAGTTACACAATTAATTGACTGCCATCCACATATTGCCCATATTGCCTTCAAGGTATATCCAGAAGGCCATGCTGCAGTATCTTTCTGTGTTTGAGCCCACTCATTAGAAATATACATAGGATGTGGGGCAAAGTTACATCTCTGTTATTACTATCTTGTAAGAAAAAAAAATTGTTCCTTTAAGGGCACAAGTTTTTTGGTGTTATTTTTAAAAAAATATATTTTTAATTAAAAAATGTTTAATTTTTTTTATAATGATTAGACAACTTTTTTGAAAAAAAAAAAAAAAGCAAAAGCCCCCCAAAAGAAGTTTTAGTGCTTTGTTGCTTTTCTAATAAGCTAATAAGAGTACCTTTTCCAAAAGTTTATCCAAATGCACCCTTAATGGGACTAGACATTGTTTCTTCAATCTATTTCATGTGGTCCAATAGATTGAATTATTTTATTCTCTGATTGAGAGTTTGCACTTATTCATTTGTGGGCAAATATTTCAGGGAAACATATTACGTTATCTTAACATGCTAAGGGAGCGGGGGAAGAAGCATTTCCTGTTGACAAATTCTCATTGTGGATGGAGGGTTGCGTTTTATGTTGGAGGTATTTGATTAACAGGAAATCATATTGTATGTATTATGGAATTTTTTTTATTAAGACTTCACTGCCAGTTGAAGTTTATTATTTTTTTTCTTAATTTGGAATATGGTATTTCCAATTTATTTCTACATGGCATGGAAATCATATTTGGTTCAATTATTCAACAGCTTCGGAGCTCCAACTCTAAAATACTTATGTGTTCTTTTCTTTCATCTTGTTGCAACTATTCTTCAAAGAGTATAGGTGGAATGATGAATGCAGTCAGTTATGATAATATGATGAATTGATGATTGTAATTTATATTTAGATGATGAAGGAAAGAGTCTAGAATGGAGACCGACTGTACATAATTTTCAGTTCTCTTGCAAATTACATGCACTATTTCATTTTAGTGACTTGTAAAGATGAATATCTAACTTTATCAGAAAATTCTGGAGAATTGGGAAGTCATGGTCTTATTCTTTATTGCAAGACATATGTATCCACAAACCTTAGGATAGTGCACACATGTCTTAGCAGATATACAAGTGCAGGTTCTTCTGTTTGTTGAGAAGAATCCTATATCCTAATTATATCTTTTGCTCTTTATTTTAAGTTTTAACAATTCTTATATCAGGGGAAAATGTGTAAAACAAATTATGTTTGATAAGTAGCTGTTATGAAGGCCACATACATAAGTTGTCTACTAGTCCATTATGTCATTACCTCTATAGTCTGGTTTCTCTCTAAGACCTAATTTCAATTATTTTACTTGTAATCATTTAGTGCTTTGGAGTAAAATTATCATCTTTTAGGGTCTTTTCCACTTGTTCTCATGAAGGAGAAGATGGAATTTACTTGAAAGTTGAAACTTGGCCTGCATTTTTTTAAAGGGAGGGGTAGTTGTATGTTAGAGTTATCCTATATTACACATTACTTGGATAGTTAACAGTGACACTAACACTCAGGTCTCATTAAATTGTTTGGTTGAAATTTCCTTACTTGGTTAGTTTTAAATGTAATTTCATAATAAAAAAAATGTAATTTTAGTGGTTCATGATTGTTTTGCACTTTTCATTTCTAGACATAATTTCCTTGAGTTTGTTGTTGAATGTTGATTAGGATTCTTTGGATTGTAGAGACTCTTGGACGAAACTGTTTGATGTTGTGATTGCTAAGGCCAATAAACCACGGTTTTATACACTTGAGCATCCATTCCGGTATGTATCCTATATATAATTTTTTTTCCTATGTGATATGGTGCTTATTTTCTATTTTCTAACTTAATTTTTCTTATTATATTCTACTTTAGTAAAGGATATTTGGGGTAACATTGTGCTATAAACCTCCGCATTTCTTAATTGAAGAACCAGAGCTATTCTTTCTATGATTCAATTCATTATTGGGGAATAACACAATTTCGTTCTTCTTTTCTTTTCTTAGTATTCTATTCGTGTTATATCCTGATCCAGTTTCTATGAGTGTATCATGAACATATAGTGAAAATTGTACTAGATATTTGTCATCTATTACATAAATGCTGAAATAATTTCTGGTATTTGTATTTTTTAGAAATTAACTAAGAGGGGAAAATATTTCCCTGGGAAAGTAAGGATTCCACCTTTAGGAGATTAATGATTCAAATGTAATTTGAACATGGTAAGTCTATTTTGAGAAAATTAAAAATAGTAGGCAAGTGTAATTTTCTGTATTATCATCTATGCCTTTGGTGCATCTTTTATTTGTGGAAGTTTTCCATTATCATATTGTTGACTTTGTAGTGAATTTAATCAAAGAGTTTCAGCTTGTAACTTCTCTCTATGCCTTGAAAAATGTTACTTGTTATCTTTCCTATGCTTTTGGCTTGATAATATTTTTGTTTCATACATGAACCGCACAAGGCTGAATTAGATTCTAATAGCATTTTTGAGATGTGAAAACACAGTGAAAATGGATTCGGTGAAGTGTGATATAGAGTGAGTAGTGAGCTAACTTTATTTTACATGCGATGTTGGATGTGGAGGAATCTGAAACATGAAGCTTGGAATAGAGAGCCCTCTTGTACCAAATGTGGATGTGTGCCTAAAATATGTTCCTGAAATGGGATACGATGTATGTGTTGTTTTTCCTTTCTAGGTTAACTCAACATCCTAGTGAATTTGTTGTGACTTTTCCAAGATCTTATCATGTAGGATTCAACCATGGTAATTGTTTTGAAGTTTACGTACATTCCTAATATTTGCTGAAAAATGGTGTTGTAGGTGTTTGGTCTATGATTGATGGATTGATTGTACAAGTGTTTTTACAATTTGTGCTATATAGATCTATTGCTTCTTTTGGATATATCCCACTCTTTTTTTGGCAAACCAATGCTACTTTCTTATAACTATGTACTCCATGTTTTGATCGTATTTTATCTACTATTGTGTGGTTATGTTCTAAAGTTGTTGTTAATAATTATGAAATATGAATTGTCTTTAATTTTAGGTATTTTTAATGTTTTGAGTATTTTTATATGTATAGTCTAATTTTTTATTCTCAAACAACTCCTTTTTCTGTGCATTCATTGTATAAAATATATGCTAAATTCAAATACTTAATTTTATTTTGTTTTATATTTATTTTATTGAAAAACAATCAAATACATGATTATACTAAAAAATAAATCATCTTAGAAAGGATACTATTCTAAGACAATTTTAAGCTAAAAATCAACTTAGAATGGTATCCTTCTAAGACAATTCTTAGTAATAAAACCGTCTTAACAGGGTACATTTCTAAGACGATTCTGAAGTAAAAACCGTCTTAGAAGAGTTCTATTCTAAGACGGTTTTTAGTTTAGAACCATATTAGAATGATACCTTTTTCTAAGATGGTTTTTTATGAAACCGTCATCGAAAGTTTTGATTTTCGACGATGTTGGCTTCAAAGACGGTTCAAAACCAGACAACATCCCATAAGTAAGAAAATCATTAATAGTTTACATCAAAGTTTCCTTCATCATGAAATTTTGCTTTCTTGAAACATCGTAAGTGAACATCACTCCACAACTTCTTTAGATCATCAATCAAAGGTTGTAAAAAAATATCAATACCAACCATTGGATTAAATGGGCTTGGTACGACACAGCTCAAAAACATATAAGGTTTAGTCATACACATTTCTAGAGGGAGATTGTATAGGGTAAGAATGATTGGCCAACAAGAGTAAAGTGAAGTGTATGCTTGAATATATGGGTTAAATCCATTTATGCATAAACTGAGTCGCACATTTCACGGATCAATAACAAAATCTGTATGTACCTGATCAAAGTGCTTCTAGGCTTCACCATCAGAGGGATGGTGTAACATACTCGAAGATTTTCTTTTCTCATAGTGTCATGTCATTTGGCTTGCAATTTGCATTGATTCAAACATTCTCTGCAACCTTGGTATTATAGGCAAATAGAACATCGCCTTAACTAGAGCTGGTTTTCTATTGCTTGTTCCAAGAGTCTTGGCACGATACCTAAGCTTGTCACAAAATTTGCATTCAGCTAATGCTCCATCATTGTTATAATACAACATGCAGCCATCCACACAACAGTCAATCCTCTTAGCCTATAATCCCAACTTCAATACTGACCTCTTCACATCATAATTTCTTTTTTGGCAAATGATCTTTTACATGTGTTACATCTAAAAGCATTTTTAAAATAAACTCTAAGCATTGATTGGGAACATTCCAATTGGACTTGCAAGCTAAAAGCCTCGCGGATATTGATAATTGAGTCCAATGCTCCTTCGTACAATGACTTATTTGCCTTCACCAATAAATTGTAAAATTGTTTAGTATCTTCATTTGGATGTTCTTATGTATTATTTGAGTTTGGAACTTCAAGTGTCTCAGGTTTCCTGAGAGCAACACACACCATCTCGCATTAACATAAATTGTTCACGTTGACCCATATATTTTGCACTACTTTGAAGCATCCATGTAACTGTTGCCCTCATTTAAATCAACGTGCAACGTATGTCTTTGCCATGATTAGTCCAAATCCAATAATTAGGCTTGAACCCATTTTTGTAAAGGTGAACCTTAACAACTCTATCCTCCAAAATCCTAGTACAATTGCATTTAACACAAGACATTTGATCCCCTATCATTGTGATAACAATCTTGTTGACTAGCTTTTCTTACAAACTCTTCAACCCCCTTGACAAAAGACTCTTTCAAACCGCTTCTACCACTATAACATCTATCGTACATCCAACGACAATTCGAAGGAATATAGTTCATGTTCTAACAAAATAATAAAATAATTATAACACATTCTCATTCTAAGCTACAACTAGGGTTGGAAATCTCTTTTTCCTAGTCTCTGAAAATCTATTTTACTCGGTCTTATTAACTTTTCATGTTCCAATTCCAACCTTTCCACACACTAAACCAAGTAGACTTAGAGTGCAATGATGTAAAAGAGAATTTTAAAGAGTGTAATGCTACATGACGATCTTTGAGTATTGCATCAATCATAATTTATCTTGTATTTAAAGCATTGCAACTTTAAACTTCCCCACCCCTAGTCCCCCACCCAAATTGCTTGTACTCACAATCTTATCTTTCATATGTCCTAAGATTATAATAGGAGCTATCCCAACAAAACAAAAGTTGGTCATTTAAGAAAAAAAAAATGCGAACATTCATGAATCACAAGCATAATCTTAGAGTGATCATCCATTATTTGTAGCAAGAATTCTAATGATGTTTTAGGTGAAGACAAAAATCACATACATAGTGTTTGAGTTCCTTAATGAATAAAACATGAAATATAAGTCATATACCCAGAACCAGAAATATAAACACATTTATCATACAAAATTTTAAGCAACAAGTTATAAAAAAACAACAACTAACCTGAACAATACAACATATGTCAGAGTAAGGGAGCAATCACCTAATAGAATCGTGCCTATTAAAAAATTATATTTAAAATTAATATATATTTGGGCAAGGGAGCGAACACATTTACAATACAAAATTTTGTCTAATGTATAATTTAAAATAAATGATATTATTAATAATATATATCTCTTAAAAAATATACTTTTAAAAAAATAAAATTGTAAACACTTAATTTTGTCCAGTTTAATAAATAAAAATAAAATTTGAAATTATAAGAATGATATATATATATATATATATATATATATATATATATATATATAATTAAGAGAAAAAAAAACTAAATTAAGCTTACAGAATTTAAAATTTAGTGTTTTTCTAAACTTCTTTTTTTTACCATTTAATTTTCTAGGAATTACACAATAAATTAATTTTATTTCATATTATTGGCATGTGATAATCATTGTTTTGGTTTTAAAAAAATTATGATAATGGATTGTAATAGTTTTTCTGCATTTCTCCTTATTATATTAAATTATATGTTGTTTTTCTTTTTAGTGTACATTTTGCATTGCTCTAATGTTATTTTAAAATTCATATAATTTGAGTATTTAATAATTTGTATATAAACCGTTTCCAACATTTCCAAATGAAAACAGGAATTTTCATAAATATCTTACTAGAGGATAAGTGAAATTCTATAGTGAAAATAAATAATGCTTAACAAAGAAAATAGATATGTTGCACTAATATTATAAAGATCTAAAAATAATAATTTTATTATTATAAACTAAAACTACACAGGATAAATACCGTGATATCAGAGTCGGCTAGCTGTCTTGAACTATTTGTAATTATCTTGAACTAAATTTAAGTTTTAGTGAGTATTAATTTAATATTATTGATCTTAACTTTTCTTCCTATATTCAAGATATTAAAGAAATGCTAAAAAAATAATGTCTTATTAAAAATATTAAAGTATATTAAAAAATTAATCATTTTTATATAAAATATAATTAATAATACTTGCAATTGTTGTCATTGTAAAAAAAAATAATCAAAATTAATTTCTTCAAGATTCACTTTGAGATCATTTATATTATAAGATATACTAGAATAAATTACTATTGAATGAAATGTAAAAATATTGTTTGAATATTGAATTCTAATTAACAATTTTTACACAAAAAAAGCGGAAGAATAAAATGAAAATAGATAAAAGTCACCTACAAAATTTGCCTAAGGCCAAAAAATATATAGGCACAGCCGTGACCAAACTCATGCTAAAGGAGACAATATAAGTTGTTTTCATTAAAATAAAGTGTATGTTTAAAATAGTAAAGTACGAAAACTAATTCCATTTGAATTAATAATTTTTTAGTATTTTAAAAAATTATAATGATGGACTTTTCAATTATAAATAAATATTACAACTTTTATTCTAATTTTATTCCTTAAAAATAGAGTGACCTGAGTGAGGGCAGCGCGTAGGGGGTGGGTGTACTAACTGAGGTCACGGGGCTGACTCAGTCAATGAAATGGGTCATGTGACTATATGGCGCGCTAACCATGATGGTCTCGACTAAAAACATCATGGAAATCATCGTACCCATAATTCGAAGATGTTTTTTTACATGACCGTCTTCGTTTTTAAACTTCATAATTACGAACGTGTCACCACGTATTATACTACAGTGATTTAGGAGGACCAACGTTGTAAGAGGACCAACGTTGTAAGTGTGTCGTAAAAAGATCCTTTTTTAGTAGTGTATGTTAACATCAAAAATTGATATTGAAAGTTGAAAAAAACCGATGTTGAAAGCCGAAAAACTGATGTTAAAAACCCATTTTTAGTAGTGATACCCTTTATTATTAGTCAAATTTTATTAAAAGTTACAAAATTATAAATCAATTTTATTAAACAAGAAGTGTGATTTACAATTATTTTATAATTTTTAATAAATTTTAGTTAATAATAAAATAATTAAAAAATATGTATAAAAGAATACATTTCTAACATTTATCTTTAAAACATCATGAACATATTTTACTAAAAGCATACTAAAACATTTTACAAGTACCAAAAATAAATATTTTCAATTTAATAGGGAGTGAATAGAAGACCTTCCAGAAGCACGTGCCCATTCCAATGTCCTCTTGTATCATTGAAGAGAAATGAAATAGGCTTCTATTTATTTCCTCGATTTCAAATGGCTCTAAAACGGCGACAACAGAGTCGTATAATAATTTTCACCCACAGACATAATTGATATTGTTAAGTTAAGTGAGTTTTAATATCCTAACAAGTCAGGGTAAGTACTGGCGCCTGTCGCGCGAGTGATCTGGTTTGATCCTCAGCAACGACAATTTTTTGTATTTTCCGCAACCTTTTTGAATCTTCGTGAGCTAAGTGGTCGAACCCTAGCAACATCAAATTTAGAATCTTATTTGTTATTATTTTAGTTATCGACCTGTAAGAGAAGCTGGGGAAATAAAATAAAATAAAAATGGACAAATTTGAAAAAACGGAAGCTTGAGAAAAAAATTTGGATGAAAATAAATAAATCAATGAACCATTCTGAAAAACTTATTAGTAACTAGCATGATAATGAGTATCTCAATGAAATTTCCTTTTGCTTATAAAAAAAAACATGATAATGGGGTTGAAGCAAAATGGCATTGCTCCTGTTCCATTTTTTGAGTTTTTTGTTCCGAATTTTAATAGGGATAAGATCTGTTTATATCATGTGTTACACGAAATCTTAAACGTCCAACTTACTAAATCTAACCAATCAAAAATTTTAAATAAAAATTAAAATAACAGAAAAAGGCACGTGTGACAAACTACAATTTTTTTTCTCAGATTTTTTATTTTATTTTTCCTTTTCCCTCTCAACCATCACAACGCAATCCTCCGTGAAGAAGTCATATCATGGATTCACAAGTGGCGCCCACATTTGGTCTTGGTGACGTTGGTCGGAGCCTCTGTCGTGGTTGCATCGGTGGACTACATGCACATAAAATGAACGCCAATGGCTAAAGGCTGATCCAAGGACGCATACTAAAACATCATGTTCCTAGGCGAGATCCAAAGTTCCTTATCCTTATACGCAAATTATTGAATAAGCCATGTTCTTATCAAGGTTAAGGAGTCAACTGAGCATCTTAGTGGCGGGATTGAATACCCGGATTGAGTCAGAGTTCATGCCACCCGCCCTCAAACAAACATAGGTACGCCACTGGCTGCGGTGGTTCGAGGAGGAGAGACATCGGCCGGTACTGACACGGCTAGACATCTGTGTTGGATGGCACAATGATTTTCGGCTCCGTGCACATCGAATGGATTTCAACACGGTGCAGTGGTTGCGTGTGGATTGATAATCTCGGGTTTAATCGATGATTATGTGTGATTTTGTATTTTTCGATTGTTCATTTACACCGGGTGTAAAAAGATGAAGGGTTTAATGCAAGCCTTTTTGATTTTGACCGAGGTGTTAATTCCAGCCAAGAGGCAGATAATTGCAAATAATGATCTAAATAATTGACCCTTGCTACTTGATTTTCTTGACCTTGCCTTGGATCATTAGTGTAAGTAAAAGGTGTTTAAAAACACTCGTTACGGAATAAAATGATTTATTTTATATTTAAATTATATTATAAACATGTGATATATTAAAAGAAAGCGGACCTGTTGATGGGCTCTTGAAGTATAAAAATTCTTCAATAGTGTGAAGATTATGTGTGTATTCATATCGACACTGACCTCTATTTATCTCTATTCGTCAACAACTTTGACCGGTGGAAAAATAAAAATAAATGCAACATAAGGCTCTATTTATAGCATGCCAATGATACCAAAATTCTGATCAAATCAAAATCATTATTGATAGCATTCCTTTTTCAAGCTATATTATTTCTTATTACTTTTTATTGTTAATCATTTAGTAATTAAAATTGAAATAATAATTGACCAAGTCAAACTTGTATCTAGCCGCTTTTTCAACTCAAATTCCAAATACTAAATCTTTCATATTATTTATATTTTTAGTGCTAGCAAAAATATAATACTATTTCACCTTTTGAAATCAATTAATCATTTGATCATATTAAATTCTCTAATTTAATTAATTATCAAATATTAAAATAATTTTTTTAACAGAGATTAGAACACTCGTTTGTGTGTGACCTTGTAGGTTAATACTAAGTTGGTAATATATTAATCTAATTAATATACTAATCAAGGTAGGCGTTTAACAACACTCATTAACGTCCGGATAGCATGAAGTAACATTTTACTTTCAAGAACCATTAGAAGAGTAGTATAATAATTTCTTCCATCTTTACCGCTCTAGGTTAACTCTAGAGTATGATATTAGTGTCAAACCCTTTTGAGTTAACTCATAATGATTTAAGAAACTCATTTTTTCTTTCATTTAATTTTCCTGGCCCGGATATAATTTTATTCATAAATCTCAAACTCATTACCAAAAGTTGATGGATTCCTTCTTGATTAATAATTAATTCTATAGGTATTTAATCATATCCAATATCCATTCAACAAGTGCTCTAAAGCATTAGGTGTCCGGAACCAAAATACAACAAATAACCTGTTAATTACTATGACAATCTCAGGTCAAAGAAAGTTATTATACATTTTCTTGCGAATTTTCTATTGATAATTTATGGTAAATTTTAACCATTAGAAGATTTCAATTGAGTCGGTTCAATGATCACGTCAACATGTGACTCATCTATATATGTAAATTAATAAATAAGATCTATTAATATTTATCCAATAAATACTATCACATATATATTAATCTATCCAGATTATTGATGTCTTATTTATAATAATCCTATGATCAAGAACGGTTTAAATTAAAATTAGAACAAACTTGTTTCTCATTATCATAATTTCTATTATAATAACAAGTCTTTAATTTTAATCAAAGACATTATCAAATACATCATTTAATCAAATAGTGAAATATGACAATGGAAATAAAATAATACTTTATTATTAAAATTAAAATTGATTATATGATGACTTGAATCGTGAGCATACAAATTTATTCTCAAATAGAACACCCTGTACTAAAATATAAATGAAACTTCAATTGAGATTTTGATTTGAATTTCGTTGTTTTTGGGACCAATTTTACTTGGAGGGTTCATGATTTAAGTATTTACATAACTATAATCATAATTAATAATAACTAAATTAAAAACGGTTATTATAATTATAAGCATAACTAATTATTAACTTTAAAATATGAATATATAACTGATTATGAATAAACTTATTATTTAATTAATTATATAATAAATTATATCTAAAATCAATTATATAACTGATTATAAATAAATAAAAATAAATTATTTGAATCAACCGCTCATATAACAACTAATTATAATTTTATAAGTATTTTTTAAATAAAAATAAATTATTTGAAATAATCATAATTATAAAACTAATTATAATTTTATAATTACTTTTATATAACTAGCTATACAAAACTAGTTATAGTTATTCTTCTAAAACTAATATTTTTAGCAGTGCTTTTACTGTGCGTAAACGTTGAATCTTTCCAAGCTTTCCTCTTAATTATGATAATGATGCTCTGGAACAATATATATAGATGGAGAAGCAGAATGATGTTTTGGAAAGGTAGATAATAAAAAAAAACGAAGGGGAGGAAGAAATAATGGAAAAATAAATTTTTCAATGTCTCGTGCCAAATTTTAAAATATTATAAACGGTTAGATCTATTAAAATGAAGGATTTAGATCTAATGTAAGTCTTTAAACTTGCATCTGGTGTAAATTTGGTTCAAGAAGTTTTGTACAAATGACTTTCTAATAATTAAAATTCACGATCTTATTATTCAACTTTTTAAAAATGACTTCCAATAAAATACTTTTTATGATTTGTATTTGACTCTGATTTTTAATTTATTTTAAACGAATTCTTATAAATTAATTTTTGTTATCGGATGATATTTTTTTATTTATTTTTCATATTTTCTCATTAGTCCTTTTAAACATTAGATATAATTGTTTTTTTTATTCTTTTAGTTTACATTATGCATGAATTTGTCTTCTCTCTAATTTTTGGTAATTAAGTCCCTTGGTCTGTTTGTCAAATTCCATTTACTTAAAAACTTTGAATTCTCGTTCTTTTACTTGAAATTTTCACAAAATGAATTGATTAAAAAATTCTTTTACTCAAAACTCACTAACCAAAATATTAAATCTCATTTAAAAAATTATCTAAAAGTTTCTTCTTCAATATTAATCTTACTTCCTATATATAAAATTCTTCAATATTTGTCAAAATTTCATCTTTTACTTTTAAACTCTTAAAACTATCCCACTCTTCATAATTCCCAAATTTTCTTAATTTTAAGAATGAAGAGATTTTATTGGCTAGCTAGCTTCTGACTTCAAGCCAAAATTATGCACCCAACTTTACGATAATGACATTAATTTAATGCTTACACAATGTATGAGTGTCTAGAAAATTCAAACGATTCCCAAAAAGGATATAATACAACTCACCTTATCGCCTTTATCGTGTTGTATTTATTAGCATATTTTGAATGATTCAAAAAAAAAAAAAAAAGAATCTTGACATACACCTTATCTTTTAGCAGAAGAATGGTATACATGATAACTATATGGTAGTAATATTTAATTTATAATGTGTCACAGCCCCACCCAGTAATGCAAATGCAGAAACATCCCCACTTGTTGCTCAAACTGAGGAAACAATCACAACATGCCAAAAAATGGAATAAAGTAAATGACTAAGACATTCAACAAGTTATTATATATATTATTTTATGTTGGATAAAAATTAGTTTAGAAATTAAATGAAAACTTAAAAGTGAGTTGAAAACTGAAAAAGTAATTAAAAATTAGTAGTTGAAAATTAAAAAATTAATTTATAAGTATTTGATAAAATTAAGGGTTGAAATAGTTAAAAAATATGAAATGATAGAAAAATAATAAAATCATAATTTATTTTAAAAAATAATTAGAAATTTTGATAAATATATTAAAAATAAAAAATATAATATAAAAAACTAAAAACTAAAAATTAGTGTTTTAAAAAATTATACTTAAACATTTCAAAACATAATAAAAAAAACTAGTAAAAAAATTTATTTATCCAACTATTAAAAAAGGTTTTTAGCTAATTAAAACGCCTTCCTATTGTGACATTCCATTAGAATTATTAACTTAAAACGCTGTCCTATTGTCTCATTCCATTAGACTTATTAACTTAAAACGCCTCCCTATTGTGACATTCCATTAGAATTATTAACTTAAAACGCCGTCCTATTATCTCATTCCATTAGACTTATTAACTTAAACGCTAAGTCTAATCTCCACCGATAATTGGTTCCCACCAAATCTCAAAAACGAACCCTGTGCATGTCTTGCATATCCACTGATTGCATCACTAATACGTATACGCATTCATTGATTTTTTATGGTAGTTATTTAAAAATGCATTTTCTCTAGTTACTTTAAATTGTTAACTAATTACTTTTTTAACATGTTTTTTAAAATTCATTAGAAATTACAAATTTTAGTAGGTTTTAATTTTTATTAACAATTTTTTTTCTTAATTTTATAATTTTAAAAAAAAATTAACAAAAAAATGTGTATTAAACTATATGTTGCCAGCCGCCAGTATTCCTCTCTCTATTATTATCGGTAGAAAAGATCTTCATTTTGATATTTTAGGCATTTACATTTTCAAAGACATGAGTTTAAGATCACCAGCTAATTGAGAAAAATCTCACTACTTGATATATGCACTTGTAGGTGGGAAGATGGCTGTATGTCAATGTGTCGTCAAATAAATCATGAAATATATTAATTATATAAATTACTAATTTGATCACATCATTTGAGTAGTTGATAAAATTGCGATCAAGTTTTTGTTTTTTTTATGGTCTCCATGAGAAGTTGTGTCACTCATGTAATATATTTGATAAGAAGTTCCTACTTTATTTGACATGACAATTAAAAAATTATATTTGTTATCAATAAGTTTTATAGATTTGTTAAAATTTTTACTCATAGTAAAACATTAAATCAATCATAAAAATTAAAAAAATGATAAGACCCAAAATAGACAAAATTAAAAATCTAAGAATTTATATTTTTTTGGCAGTTTGATTTGATTTCGAGTTTTGTAGTGAAAATTGAACCATATTAAACTCCACATTATACTTGTATTAATTTTACTTAATGGGTTTTTAGAATTATGTAATATTATTTTAAATTTTGACAGTTATAGTATATGATTTATTATGTATTTTTTTATAAGAGGTTTGCAATATGTGATTTTTGTTAAAGTAATTAGTTATAAATATTGAATAAGTTATAACATTTTTTTTTAGTAATTAAGGTGTATATTTTACTTTTATATATTACAAATTAAAAATGAGTAACAATATTTTTAAAAAGTACAGTTCCATTTTCATCCTTTTAGGGTGTGTTTGGATTTTCTATTAGAGGGTTTAAAAATTACCTTTAAAAACAAAATCAGTTGATCATGTTTGATTATCACTCAAAAGTATGTGTTTGAAAATAAAATCTTAGCTTGAAAACTCAATTTGAGAGAAATTAGACTTAAAGTATTTTTATAAACTTAAATTTAATCTAAACTTAAGTTTGCGAACTCTAATCTAAACAAGTTTTCAATACTCTTTCAAATGAATATAATACTCTCCTTAGAAGGATGCAAAAAGTACAACCGTAATTTTTTTTATTATAATGTATTGATACCTTTTTTCTTTGATAAAATGTATTGATAATTAGTATCATATTTTTCAATTATTTCAATCAAATAAAATATAAATATAAAATTTAATTATATTTCATATAAGTGAGAATTTTGATGAAATACATTGAATGTTAGTTATTCAAGTTATTGATACGTATTGGTAGAAATAATAACTTTTTGGGCATATCCATAGCTAATACATATATATTAGCCTTTAAACTAATTAAGGATATATGAAATTTATTAATATTTAAATATTTTAAAACTTTCTGCTTTGATTCTTTGATTGTGACTTAAAAATGAAAAAAAATTAAAAGATTTTAATCATGTAGTTCAAGCTCGAATTCACTCGGTGAATATGTGAACCATAAGCCAAATTAAAGAAGCAAACATACTTATATTTAGTTCATTCAATTTAACAGACTGAAAAGAATACATAATTGGCTTCTCCTTGTTCACCCTATATTAGGAGCTAGAGATCAACTTCTTTTATTTTTTTGAACTACTCTAGAGATCAACTTCTTATTCTTTAGAAATCATATTTCACACTGACATGTTAGATAATTAATTAAGCACTCGTATATCTTCATGCTGAACACATTCTTTTTTATTTGTTTAAGTTATTTACTATATTGCATTATTGTTGCTACGCCTTCAGAGCATGGGCATCAATATCTTTAGTAGCAAGGTTGATAATGTCCAAGAAGCGATATGGAGGTTTAGTATCTTCATTCAGCTTCTCATATTCAATAGTCCATACAGTGATAGCACCACCTTCCTCCTTATCAATCAAATGCAAGTGGAGCTTAAAATTCTTGTAATCCTCACCAACGTCTCCATCGAAGATGTTGAATGATACTGACTTTTTCTCATCATCTATAGCTTCAATGCTCTCCTTATATGTAGTAACTTTCCCTTCTGTAGTTGTTCACAAGTTTTAACATTAGAAAAAAAAATGTGAGAATTAATAGAGTAATACTTGCACAATAAAAAAGAAGCGTAAGGACAAAATGTATTTCAATTTCCTTGATTAACTTTTTGTCAAAATTGATTTTAATTCTTATATTATAAATTATTTTACTTTGTATTTTTGATAATGGATGAGTTTCGTCCTTCTTTATGAAACTTAGGAATTAAGATGATAGGGTGAAGGACAAAATTAACAATAATATAAAATACCGAAATCAAAATAATTATTTTTAAAGTATAAAAACTAAGACTAATTAATTTTGACGGAAATTTAGGGACTTAAAACACTGTAATTTTCTTTAAGATGAGTTTTAAAAGTTTTTTTAATCTTCAGAAATCAAAATAATATACTAAAAGATTTATAACAATTCATCTGCTCTATTCAATCAATTAATTGAGTCTTAAACTCTGGTGGTGTTTTTGATAAGTTGAATCTATATATGAGAATTAATTTGAAGGAAACAATTACTTCAGTTTTTATTTTCTAAACTGATCGAGTTACAAAAAGTGTGGTTACCTGTGGTAAAAGTCCAGCTCTTCACAGAGCCAATGCCATGCCAATCACCTTCATGCAACTGGCCCTCATGTACATTGTCAACAATGTTCGGCAAATTGTGAAGTTGCCTTGCATAAGCATTGAAGAACTTGGCAGCAGGTGATCGGATCTCAAGTTCTGTAATCACTTTACCCTTTAGCACCATCTCTTAATAAATAATAACTACACAAAGATAGTAGAAGTGGTTTCACAGCCTTATCATTATTGATGGAACCATTAAATAGACAATACATACACGATGCATACGACAAACTAAATTATAATTGTCCCATCATAAAATAATCTGAGCCATACCCTTGCTATTTCTGGAAGTTAGTTTGTCGGTTTCTAATTGGAAAATAAATTATGGAAAAGGCTGGCTATAGTTTGTAGGACAAATAAATTATGGAAAAGGCTGGCTATAGTTTGTAAGACATTATAATGCTACAAAATATATATTCAACATTGTCAATTTAACATCGGTTATAAGAAAAATCGATGTTAAATTACTCGCAGTGACATTTTTGTAAAAAAAGGGATGCTGTCAATTAATAGTTAATATCGGTTTTTCAAAAATCGATGTTGTTGGTTCATAGTTAACATTTATTTTTGAAAATTGATGTTGTGGAATGTGTGAATAACATTGATTTTATTCAAAAATCGATGTTGGGTCTTTTATAATAATTGTAATTCTGGCGCCTAAACCATCGAGCTCCTTTTGCAACCTTACTCCCTCACTCCCTCGAGCCTACTGTACCTAAACCCTTACTCCCTTGCCCACCGCATCGCTGAGTGCCCACTGCATTGAAAACCGTAGTTACATGCTCGCTGTAAGACTATTGGCAAACATACCAATGTTGTCGCAGGTTATAAATTCACACACACACACACACACACACACACACACACACACACACATGTACATGTGAAGCACAAGATCAATAGAAGAAATGATGAAGGATGCGTTGCATAGTCATTTCTCTATAGCTCTAGCTCCATTGATGAAGAAGATCCAGGGCCTACAAGCTCTACATGGAGCTACATCAAAGAGAGGGGACCTGTAAAACAAAAGACTCCAACACTCAAGTAAGTATGAGAGTTAGATGAGAATGAGTTGTGAAAAGGTGAGATAGAACCTGGTACTTATAAGTGGAGTGGCTGTTACAGTGGTGTAATAACCCTTGCAGATAATTGCTAGATTGTAGATAATAGCTAGTAGATAATTATAGCTTATAGATAATGTATGGCTTGTAGTTAAACGAATATCTTCCATGTGATAAGGAAGTTATATCATATTCAAAAAATGAAGTGGTTAGAGATAACTTGTCAGTTTGAGAGCCCGGCTGCTAAGGGCAATGTGTTCGTGCTCTTATGCCAAGCTGACATAGAAGGCTAACGTGTGTATTGGAGTGCCACTTAGATTGACACGTTTATTTTGTGGACCCTGGACAATACATAAGGCCCCTGAGCTTTGAGCCAGCTCGTGGGCGAGAAAGGTTGTCTAGTGTTGAGGGAAAATGTCTCATGTCAAGGGTAGTAGGCTTGACAAGTAGGAGGGTCACGAGTTTATCGAGCCCCCAAGTATGGACAAGAGTTGTCTAGTGCCGAGAGTGGTAACCTCGACAAGTGCAAGAGTTGCAGGTTTGTGTGGCTTGTCAAGCCTTCCAGCTTGGACAAGTGTTGTTTGGGCTACTTCTGTCAAGTTGTCTAAGGTGGACATGTGTCATACCCTAATTTCATCCGAGGATAATTTTTGTCGGCGTGCGGACCTTGGTTGACCACATTGAGATGCTTAACACTCATCGCTGCATAATCCGTAAAGTTTCATGACGTTTCGGAAGGAAATCAGCCATAAACACAAAAATTGGGGGTGTACCTAGCATCTGGGCCCATCTAGAATATTCTGGAAAATGAGTTACTTTAGGTGGAAGCAACCCAGCTCGCCTCCCCCCATTTTCTATAAATAGGGGAGTGGGGCTGAGTTCAAAGGGTTCAACACCCTTGGTATTCAGTTTTCACTTAAAATTAGTGAGGAGAAGGAAGAAAGAAGGAAAAAATCCAAGCCGAGACATTTCTGTAACGCTTTCGTGATGTTTCCGTGATCAATTCCGTGGACGTTTTTCGCCGTTCTTCATTCGTTCTTCATCGTTCGTCGATCTTCAACCGATTAGTTTTTGATTTTGAAGCTTTGAATTCATTCTATGCACCCTTAGGGGTCCATTCTTGCTTTGTATGTTTTCATCTTCATTCTTCTACTTTCGGTATTCTCTTTCTTTGTTTTAAGCTAGTTTTGACCGATCGTTTAAGCCGTAATCTCACTTAATCAATGTTTAAATGAATTTTAACCGATCGTTTGTGTTGTAATCTCGTTTAATCACCTTTAAAATAAAATTCAACTGATCGTTCATGTTGTAACCTCGGTTAATCATCAAAAAGGCAAGTTTCAAACTGAACATTTACTTTGAAAGTGAGTTGAGAAATAACCAAGTGAAACTAAGGCTAAAATCAACTCACAAATCAAGCTTTGTCCGCAAAAAGGTCATTTGAAATCTTTTAGAGGTCCAATGCCTTAAAATGACTTTTGTTCGGTTAAAATCAATCTTGCGAAAAAAGATAAAAACAATTTAACTAAAGAACTACGTAGGTCTGAGTTCCTCATCGCAGTTGAGGATATGTAGGAGCAAAAGCCCCGCTTTTGTCGACCCCAAGAGATTGTTAAAGGTCTAACGCCTTAACGTTTCTCTCTTTTCAAAACCTAAGAGATCGTTAAAGGTCCAACACCTCAACGTTTCTCTCCTTTCAAAAACAAGAGATCGTTAAAGGTCCAATGCCTTAACGTTTCTCTCCTTTCAAAACAAGAGATTGTTAAAGGTTCAACACCTTAAGGTTTCTCTCTTTTCAAAAATCAAAAGATCGTTTAAAGGTCCAACGCCTTAAACGACTTTTGTTTAGTTAAAATCAATTTTGCGAAAAAAGATAAAAAAACAACTTAACCAACGTTTAGTTCTGAAAGAACTACGTAGGTCTGATTTTCCCATCGCAATTGAGGGATACGTGTGAGCGAAGAAAACACCCTTGTCAACCCCAAAAAAAGTAAAAATCATAAAAGGCCAAAAATATAAAAAAACATAAAAAGGGAAAATACATAAACATAAAGTCATGTCTTGCACACTCGATTAGAGGCTGTCGTCCTTTGTGACGAACGCGTGGAGTGCTAATACCTTCTCCGTACGTAAAAGCAACTCCCGAACCTTTCATACTTAAAGTTCGTAGACCCACTTTTGGTTTTTCTAACATTTTCCTCAAATAAACGTTGGTGGCGACTCCATGCGTTTTTCTACCTTTAGAAGACGCACCCATTGAGCCTCGCGTTGCACTCCTGCCAAAGGGTAGGTTGAGACAGTTGGTGACTCCACTAGGGAATGTTTTTAGAGAGTTAGGCCTTTTAATCTTGTGCAATATCATGACTTCCCCTTTTGTCAGTTTCCCTTTATCTCTCTTATGTTCTTGTATATAACTCTTTGATGCTTTTAGTGTGTTTTTTAAATGTATGCATGAGATAGATATTTATTCGTTCGATGCACACAAACACCAACATTTTTGCACACACGGTGGGTTGAAAAAGGGCCCTATACCCGGGTCCGTGGGAACATAGGAAGTGGAGGTGAATATGTGATCATGCTAGGTCTCCGACTTGCTTGATGACAGTGAAACCTCATCTAGAGTCTTTCTCTTTGATGATATGTTGTTGCTGGTAGCCCCTACCGCCACAATGTTGATGTCAAAGGGAATGATATCTCTAGAAATCATTGAGAGAGATAGGTAGCAAAGATACCTCACAAAAAAAATGTTTAGGTAGCAAAAATACCTCACAAAAAATGTATATATTCTAGGTAGCAAAGATACCTCACGTGTCTTTGCAGGAGATGGCTTTGAGAAAGCTTCCCGCGAAGAGGTCCCAGAAGGGCACCACTGAAAAGGGTTCCAGTGTGGCCCCCCAAGCGAACACAGACTTCGAAAGGCACCGATTCCGGAGCGCCGAACATCAGCAGTGCTTCGAGACCATCAAGGGATGGTAATTCCTCATAGAAAGGTAGGTCCATCTGAGGGATGATGAGTTCCCGGACTTCCAGGGAGAGATAGCCCACAGGCATTGGGCACCACTTGTGTCACCCATGGCTAAATTCGACCCGGAGATAGTCATGGAGTTCTATGCCAATGCCCGACCTACTAGGAGGGGGTCCGAGATTTGTGCTTATGGGTGAGGGGCTAGTGGATCCCTTTTGATGGAGATGCCCTCAGCCAATTCCTGGGCCACCCCCTGATCTTAGAGGAGGGCCAACAGTGCGAGTACGGCCAGAAGAGGAGGCAGGTCTCCGGCTTTGACGAGGAGGCTATCGCATAATTACTATGCATATTGGGGCAAGATTTCTGCCAGACCACTGCAGGGAGACGAGTGCAGATCATGCGCCCCAGCATGAACACTCTTACTCAAATATGAATGACGTTTCTACTTAGCAACATTCTGCCCAACGACCACAACTCTGATCTCTCCCTACCGAAGTGTCAGTTGGTTTATGCCATTCTAATGCAGGTGAGTGTGCACGTGGCTTAGCTGATTTCTGATGCCATTTATTAGTTTGTAGGGATCGCACCCACGAGGCACCCGATGGACCCAGAGAGGTCCAACAGGGCCCTGGGGTTTCTAGCTCTGATTACGGGCCTCTGTTAGTTCTATGGAGTACCCGTTGCTTCCAGCAAGGTCATCAGGCCCCCTATTAATCAGACCTTCATTGAGAAGTACTACACCCCCAGGTAGGCACAGGGCGAGGCACCACAACAGCCTGGGGACGGCCAACAGCAGGCAGCAGACACACTGCCACCACCTCCAGAGTCCACCTCAGCTCGTCTACAGAGGTTGGAATGCTATATGCAACATGGGGCTAGCCAGTGTGTAGCCAACCACAGGGGACAGGTGCGGCTGCATCAATATTTTTGCCAGTACACTCTCAGCCAGTAGGGCCAGGGTTCCACCCTTTACACATGGCCTACTCCAGAGAAATTTGAGGTTGCAGTAGCATGGCCTGAAGATTGGCCTGATTCTCAGACAGGGGAAGGACTTGTGGGGACCTCCGGAGAAGCGGATAAGGCCCAGGAAGATGAGGATATGGCTGACTTGTTCGACTTCTTGGGAGGGAGTGAAGCCATATGATCAGGATCACTAGACCTGTGATTTATCCTCATTTATCATTACTACTTTCAGTTATTTTGTTATTTCCATTGTGATATGACATTACTGCTTTCAATTATTTTATTATTTCCATTGTGATTTCACATTATTGCTTTCATTTATTTTGTTATTTCCATTGTGGTTTGACACTACTGCTTCCAATTCTTGTGTCCATTGTGTTTAAACTGAACATACCATTATCGCTTTCGGTTATTGGTCACATTGTGAGTGAATTTACCGTTTCTGGCATCTTGTTGCGCGTACTTTGCGATGGTTTGTCTGAAATGCCAAAAATAGAGGTTTTGGATGCTTTCATTCGCATGCTTTTTTTTAAAAAAAAAAATGTAATCTCGGGTATCGACCGTGCCCAGGTTGCAAGTTGTTTTTAATCTTTTGTTTAAGAAAATTGATTGAAAAAATGGATAAAAAGAAAAAAAACAAAAACAAAAATGTTTTTGACTAAAAAAGTCAGCACATTTTTGAAAAGAAACACCTGCCGGTTTTTCTTTGGAAAAATTCACCGATCAAAACACAAGTGTTTTTTGAAAAAAATGTGTGTACACCAGAAGGGTGAGTGCTGTGAAAGTTTTTCCGAATACCTGAAAGGACTCAGATGTGTGCATGAATTGATAAAGGAGCATCTTTTGGAAACAATGAGTTTGATTTAAATAGGAAAAATGAATCCTAAGCCTTAGTATCACATGACCACAAAACTTGATGTTTGAGTGTCCACATGGGTGCATGCATGATCAGTCTTGCATAAATTTCTAAATCGTCATTGTTGCATGCGTATCATGGAAATAATGTGGGGCATTCCCTTATCCCTGAACCGCTTGCCAAACAAACACCCCTGGCATACCTCATGCCCGGCCCTCTACAAGCCTGTCGAGCTAAAACCTTAGCTCATCGGCCACGAACCTTGACCTAGGATAGGAATTGCTACCCTTACCCTCCGAAGAAGGAACAAAAGGATCTCCCAGGAAAGAAGATCCATTTGCTGTTAAGCTACAAGTGCACTTCAAAAGCGAAAGAAAAAAAAGATATTCCTGATCAAAAGTTGGAAGAAAGCAAAAGAAAAAAGGAAATTCCTGATCAAAGATCGGAAGAAAGCAAAAGAAAAAGGAAATTCCCGATCAAAGATCGGAAGAAAGCAAAAGAAAAGAGAAAGAAAAGAAAGTTCCCAACCAAAGATTGGAAGGAAGGAAAAAAATATACAGAAAGGTCTTTGGACCAGACAATATCAGAATAACATACAGAATTGTCACAAACAAGAAAGGAAAGAAAGGAAACCAGGGCTTGCGACACATGAAGCGGTCCCATTCTTGACTACTAACCAAAATCTTTGTGCCCGCGTCTCTTTTGCGCCGTGCCAAAAAGAAAACAGAAAAGGAAAAGGCCAAAACACTCGGGGCCAAATTTCCCACCAAAAACACCACTCTCAAAAAAGTCCTATTGATCCATGATCACGCATGTAATCTTTGATTTTATAGGAAATGATTTGCAAAATCAAGTCATGACATATCTATGGTTCAGAATTAGGGTGAAACACTTGCCTGTGTGGGATTTATACACTTTGAGTGATTTTCTTCTATTTCAGTTGGACCCAGTGTTTCTTTTAAATGATCGTATAGAAGCAAAATTCTAACATCCTAAATCTCATTTGCGGTTATGAGAAAATTCTATCAGCATACTTTCCTTCCCCAATAGACATATTGTTTTCTGCAAAATATATGTTGCTCTGATCGGTGGGAGGTTTTGTTTCTTTGCTAAAGCATGTTCGCATTTTAGTGAAAAAACACCGAGACTACTTTAGTCTCAACTTTGTCATCCAGAGACGACAAGCCTGATGACACACAGAGACCGATATGGTCACCTGTTCCCTTTATTGAAGACCTTAGTGTCTTTCGATAGAGACTACTTTAGTCTTACCTTCGTCATCCGGAGATGGAAAGTTTGATGACACGCAGAGACCGATAGGGTCACCTGCTCCCTTTGTCAAAGACCTCAGTGTCTTTCGACAGAGACTATTATAGTCTCACCTCGCTATCCAGAGACAATCGAGTTTGATAGCATGCGGAGACACCTTATGGTTATCCGCACCTTTGTCAACCAGAGGCAAGCAAACCTGTTGACCGAGACTACTTTAGTCGCACCTATGCTATCCAAAGACAATTGAGCCCGATAGCATGCAGAGACACCTCATGGTGTCCGCACCTTTGTCATCTAGAGATGGCAAGTTCGATGATACGCGGAGACTAATCATGGTCATCCACACCTTCGTCAACAGAGGCAAGCGAGCCCGTTGACACGTAGAGACCAATATGGTCATCAACTCCCTTTGTCGAAAACTCGATGTCTATCGACCGAGACTACTTTAGTCGCACCTTTGCTATCCAGAGACAAACGAGTCCGATAGCGTGTGGAGACACCTCATGGTTATCCACACCTTCGTCATCCAGAGATAACAAGTCCGATGACACGTAGAGACCAATATAGTCATCTGTACCCTTCGTCGAAGACTCGATGTCTATCGACCAAGACTACTTTAGTCTTGCCTTTGCTATCTAGAGACAATCGAGTCTGATAGCGCGTGGAGACACCTCAAGGTTATCCGCACCTTCATCATCCTAAGACGGCAAGTCCGATGACACGCGAAGACCAATATGGTCATCTGTACCCCTCGTCGAAGACTCAATGTCTATTGACAGAGATTATTATAGTCTCACCTCGCTATCCAGAGACAATCGAGTCCAATAGCACACGGAGACACCTCATGGTTATCCGCATCTTTCGTCAACTAGAGGCAAGCGAGCCTATTGACCCGCAGAGACCAATATGGTCATCCGCACCTTTCTTCGAAGACTCAATGTCTATCGACCGAGACTACTTTAGTCTCTATTTTGCTATCTGGAGACAATCAAGTCCAATAGCATGCGGGGGCCGTAATGGTCACTCGCTTTCAGTGTTCTGGGACTATCAAAGTCCCCTTTATCATCCAGTGACAAGCGAGTCTGATGATATCCGAGATGATCATGGTCGTCCGTTTCAAATCGTTTTGGAGATTTTTGCAGCCCCTTTTGTCATCCTGAGACAATCAAGTCCGATGATGCACAAAGACTCTCTTTTGCTATCCAGAGACGATCAAGTCTGATAGCATGCAAAGACGTCATGGTTATCCAATTTTATCACTTTAAGGCACTGAGACCTTTGCTGATGCACATGCTGTCTTTTATGCTCTTTCTTTTGATAGGTTTCGTTGATTAAACTGATAGTTGGTCGGGTGGAAGTTCGGTTCGAACGAAATTAGTATCTTATATTTACTTCCCTTTTATCTCCAATAAAAGATAAGTAAAGAGGGGCAACTGTCATACCCTAATTTTGTCCGGGGACAATTTTTGTTGGCGTGTGGACCTTGGTTGACCACATTGAGATGCTTAACACTCTTTGCCGCGTAATCTATAAAGTTTCGGAAGGAAATAAGCCAAAAACACAAAAATTGGGGGTGAACTGATCATTTCAAGGGGGTGTACCTAGCATCTGGGCCTATCTAGAATATTATGGAAAATGGGTTATTTCAGGTGGAAGCAACCCAACCCGCCTGGGCGAGCTGGGTGACAACCACCTCCCCTCTTTTTCTATAAATAGGGGAGGGGGGCTGAGTTCAAAGGGTTTAACACCCTTGGTATTCAGTTTTCACTTAAAATTAGTGAGGAGAAGAAGAAAGAAGGAAAAAAATCCAAGCCGAGCACTTTCGTAACGCTTTTGTGACGTTTCTGTGATCAATTCCATGGACGTTCTTCGCCGTTCTTCATCGTTCGTCGATCTTCAACCGGTTAGTTTTCGATTTTGAAGCTTTGAATTCATTCTATGCACCCTTAGGGGTCAATTCTTGCTTTGTATGTTTTCATCTTCATTCTTCTACTTTCGATATTCTCTTTCTTTGTCCGCAAAAAGGTCATTTGAAATTGTTTAAAGGTCCAACACCTTAAAACGACTTTTGTTCGGTTAAAATCAATCTTGCAAAAAAAGATAAAAACAATTTAACCGAAGAACTATGTAGGTCTGAGTTCCTCAACGCAATTGAGGATATGTAGGAGCAAAAGCCCCGCTTTTGTCGACCCCAAGAGATCGTTAAAGGTCCAACGCCTTAACGTTTCTCTCCTTTCAAAACAAGAGATCGTTAAAGGTCCAATGCCTTAACGTTTCTTTCTTTTCAAAAATCAAAAGATCATTTAAAGGTCCAACGCCTTAAACGACTTTTGTTTGGTTAAAATCAATCTTGCGAAAAAAAAGATAAAAAATGACTTAACCAACGTTCAGTTCTGAAAGAACTTTGTAGGTCTGATTTTCCCATCGCAATTGAGGGATACGTAGGTGCGAGGGAAACACCCTTGTCGACCCCCAAAAAAGTAAAAAACATAAAAAGCCCAAAAAGATAAAAAAACATAAAAAGGGAAAATACATAAAAATAAAGTCATGTCTTGCACACTCGATTAGAGGCTGTCGTCCCTTGTGACAGACGCGTGGGGTACTAATACCTTCCCAGTGCGTAAAAACTACTCCCGAACCTTTCATACTTAAAGTTCGTAGACCCACTTTTTGTTTTTCTAACGTTTTCATCAAATAAACGTTGGTGGCGACTTCGCGCATTTTTCTACCTTTAGAAGATGCACCCATTGAGCCTCGCATCGCACTCTCGCCAAAGGGTAGGTTGTGACAACATGCTTTTGGTTTTGCAAGCAAAATCAGACATGTCAGTTGAGGGGAGTCTCTGCATTGATAATTTTACCTTTCTTCTAACCGTTGGAGAGTGCATTGAAGATAAACGTTTCATTTTGTCTTTTTTCTGTGGGCAAGTACAACACACGTGCGTTGATTTTGCACACGTGTCATTCATGGAGTGGGGATGCATTGGAGACGCGGTACGTGGTGAGTTGAGCTACATCGTGGTGTAAAATTTTAGGGCATCATTTCAACTCCTGCCAGTTATCAAAGAGTCATGTCTTCGCTTTAAATGGAGTGGATGTTTGATTTGGGATCACAATCTCTTTGAATTTTTGCTTCCCCTTCTTCTTCATTTGTCTTATTCACTTTCAAAGTATTCTCTTTGACAATGTCTTCATTTATGACTCCGCCATGGTGATGGACGGTAATGACTCTGAGGGTTCGATTCAACAACCCCTGGTGGACCGAGAGGTCATTCCTATTGGCGGTTCCTCATTAGAGGAGACTCTCCATGGGGTTTCTGATTGCGAATCCTCTTCCTCAAAGAGGTTGACGGTTTCACACTGTGTTGGTGGAGGTACTTCTCGCCTCCAGAGGAGGGCATAACCTTTCACTGCTTCTCTTGTTGGGGAACCTGTTCCAGTCACCATGATTCTCCCCCCTTCTGCTTCTGGGGAAGCCAGAAGAAGTGGTGGTGGAGATGTTAGGGTGCCCCCCCGTGTGCAACATGGCCACAGTGTTGGGTCACTGTCATCCCTCCCTGTTATTGCTTGCTTTGAATGGGTGAGGGACAATGTTCTGAAATATCGATCCTCTTTTACCTCAAAGGGGAGCATTGCTTCTCTGCAATGCTAGTTGAGGTTGGCAAACCTTGAGGACTCCAACAGGATAGCTGTCTAGGCTTGCGGGAGTGACGATTTTCCCTTTTTGAGAGCGATGCCGGGTAATCCACCTTTCTTTTTTATATACAGGTGTGTCTTCAAGGTCTTGGGTCTGGTTCTTCTCTTGACCTCCTTCTAGTGTGCTCTACTTGAGCATTTGAATGTAGCACCCTTTCAACTTCACGCTAATAGTTTGGCTATGGAGAAGGCCTTCAAGGTCCTGGCCCCTTCTTCAACATTCGACCAAGTGTGCCAGTATTTTTGTATTTCTTTCAAATAAAATTGACAGGTAAGATAGGCTGGGTTTCCTTGAACAATGTGTCAAAGGAGTTGTTTGAGTTTGACTCGAACATGTTTCCCTATTTCAAAGACCATTTCTTCAAGGTCCTAGCTACGGACGTCATGGCTGATGGGTTACAACTAATGTTCAACCGAGACGGGGAGCCCTGCTCTAGTTCTACTAGCAGTCAGACCCTACCAGGTTCAAGTCATTTGACGAGGATCTATTGACCCTTGTGGTGAGGGTTGACGAGGATCTACTAGCAGACAGACCCTACCAGGCCTCGTTGGATGCGTGAGCCATTTTGTCTCTTCCTCGATGGATGATCCTCTTGCTACCTTCGATGGTAAAGGGCCTTGCCTTGTCCTCTTTTTTGTTTGAGGCAGGTTGTGGTCTGGGTTAACACTTGTCGTGTTGTGCTTGTTTTGCAAGTATAATGGATGACTTCGCATGAAGGCCTCTAGTGAAGCAGGTTGGTCCTACTGGTAGAACTATGGCACCATCTGTTGTCATTCCTCCTACTGGAGAAGGGGGTCACCCTGCCGCTAGGGTTGACCCTATTGATGCTTAAGCTATTGAGGCCTCCCCAGCATACCTTTCTCTGTTTTGGCTAAGCATGATGACAACGCTGGGGTGTTAGGCTGCAAGAAGTCGAGGGTCCCTCTTAGCCTTCGCGCCATGAGGCAGGCTGCAGGGTTGAAGCCTGGTTTGGGTCGCCACTCGAATTTGCAGGATCCACCTTTGGCTCCATCGATCATCTAGGATATTGCTCTTGCTACTGCTATTGTTGTTGTTGCTTCTCCACCTCCTCCTGCTTCGTCTGTCGAGGAGATTTCTGCTTCTTCTGCTGCTGAAGTTAGTGCACTAGCTACTTTAACTGGTTCTATCGTGGCTCCTTCATCCATTATCGTTGTACCCTTGCTGAGTGTTGGTGCTGCAACCATGAGTGCTCCCAAGATGCCACCTCCTCCTTCTTTAGCTCCACCAGTTCCCTCCTTGACTGTGTTGGTGGGAGCATCACCTTCCACCTCTTCTCACCCAGTATTTCTTTAGATCACATCTACACTTCTCACAATGCTGATTCCCTATGAGATATGGGTTACAAGCTAGAGCAGGAAACCTGATTGGCTTTGTGTCTCCCTTTGACAGAAATCTCATTCGATCAGTAGGAGTTTTGCATGCCACTGATTCTGCAAAGGTCTTCCTCCAAAGAAGTTTAGTGATTTTGGAGGAGAATGAACGGTGGCACCAAGAACCTCTGACCAAGGTGAGGCTCATACTTGGGCCTTTTTGGGAGAGGCAGGCACTTGTCCGACTTGTGTGAGTCATTCTTGGTACCTCTTTTTCTTTTGTTGTGCTTTTGTCAGACTTGTAGGACCTCATTTCTGAATTTGGATATCTCCTTCATTTGGATGTATCCTTTGGCTCATTCCTGCAACTCATCCATGCTACTAGGTGGTTTTTTACATAGTGTCCGCAAACTTACCAGGCCGTAGGGAAAAGAGCATGGAGTGTAGTGCTACCTCTAGGTTGAGATTTCAGATCTAGATGACAATTCGTCTAAATTGTCCATGAACTTTTGAAGAAATTCATCATCTACTTGTCGCAAACTGGTCAGAGTGGCAGACACAAAGCCAATCGGGGTAAGGAATGCATCCAAATGTTCATCTGGATTAGTGGTTCCATCGTATCGCTCTATGTTGAGTGGTTTCCAACCTAGAGGTATGTCGACGACGAGTGGTCCGCCCTTCAAGATGGTGTATGTGGGAAAGACTAGGATCATCTTGGGTGTTGATTGTGTGTTGGAGGTGTGATTCCCCTTGAGTGCACTCAGACATTGTGTGAGCAGAGTACTCATTGCCCTGGGGGTTCCATCGTATCCCTCTATGTAGAGTGGTTTTCAACTGTCTATTATTTTTAATCTTGATCTCACGGTTGTTATTTGGTGTTTTCATATTACAAAAGACAGTGTTCTCATAGGAGTCATACTCTCTCTCTCTCTCTCTCTCTCTCTCTCTCTCTCTCTCTATATATATATATATATATATATATATATATATATATATATAAGTGAAGGACAATCTATATCTTACAAGACGATTTGATAGGATTAAGTTATACCTTAACTCAAATTCTAAGATGGTATCAAATCCCCCTAGCGATTGTTGTTGAACCTATCAATCATCCGCTATTTGGTCGATATCAAACTATGTACAAATGTTTAGTTCTCATATTGCATGTCAGTCCTCAATGGGCACGAGGGAGGCGTTTTGGATCGATTAATAACACAAAATTAAAGTATATAAGTGAGAGACAACTCTCACTTTACAAAAAAACTGTAAAGTTAAATTAAGGTTAAACTCAAATTCTAAATTGTAAGAATATTTGATCAATTAATTAGAAGCATAGCTTACTTTGGATGAAGCTGATTGAAAAGTTGTATTTATCAGAATTAATTAGAAGGAAATACTAACCCTCTAAACTATAAAAAACAATCAAGCTGAGAAATACTAACCCTCTAAAATAAAAAACAATCAAGAGCATGTTTATCTGGGGTTTGGTCTCAAAATCCAAACTATAAAAGTATCTAGTCAAGATTTGAAATGACACATGGCCATGTTTCAACATCCCAAACACTAATTTATCCCTTGCTACCCTCTCCAAGCCAAAGCATATTTGTTTTTCTAAAAGCAACACAAAAAAACAAAATAGAAACCCTAAGTAGGAACCACCGCTAAACCGGCGGGAAGAGCAATGCAAACAACACATGCATGAAGTTGGGCAACAATGAAAGAAAAAAGAAAATATAATCCGCCAAAGGCGAGTGAAGAAAAAGAGAGACAAAAGATCTTCAGATTTTACAAGGAAGGCACAAAAGTGCAATATGGATTAATGTATAAGACAAAAGGAGTAGAGCTCGACCCAAGAGTTGAAAGGAACAAATGTACAAGCAAGGCTCTCAAGGTTCTTACTCAATATAACCCTTAAATACTTTTTGAGCCTCTCTGATCCTTTCATTCATAGACCTCTTACCCTGACCACGTCACAAGCCCGATAAAGCCCATGTGGATCAAGGAATGACTAATTTTGCTTTTAAGTTGGGATTTTGGAATGAAAACCGCACACGCTTGTGATTGTTGAATATATATATATATATATATATATATATATATATATATATATATATATATATATATATATATATATATATATATATATATATATATATATATATATATATATATAAAGAGAAAAGAAAAAAGAGAATCCTTGAGGTTTCGCACTTGCACATTTGAGAAGAAAACTCATCCGATCAAGAGCTTGTGGAAAATGCCCAAAGCCAATTGTGATAGTGAGGGACACCTGATGTTAGTCGCTCATGCAGACTCTTTAGGATTCCTTTTGAATCTATGGGTAAACTCATTATATAATTTTTTTTTCGAGATCAGCCCATGTCATCAAGTTTCAGTGGGATCGACAGACCCTTGGCATCACTCTATGACTTTAAATTAGGAAAGTTTCACTTGGTCACACACCAAAGTGTCACAATCCATTGCCATCTTTCAATGGGACACACAATCGATCCCAAAGCTTTATGTTTCGTTGTTGTACATAATAATAGAAGGTTTTAAACAAAAAGAAAAGGGAAAACACTAGGATCAATATTTTGGTTGATTGATTAAATGTCAAACGACTCCATTGTCGTCACTCCAAAATCGTCAAGTGACTAAATCAAACAAAACATACACTTTGACGGAGTCCCCAAAGAGATTTTCCAAAAGATAGGATGAGGTCTCATGAGTTATCACGTCTTTCAGAAAGTGACAATCGATCTGTGTTTTCCACAAAGAAAAAAAAAGCAAAAAAAAAATCAAATCAAAATCAAAATCACAAAAATAGGAAAGAATGTCATGAGCATTACACAACTTTCATGATTCAAAACCTTTTTCATTACTAGCATTTCAAGATGAAGGTTGCATGCATCTGCATCCCAAAAATCATGTTCATATTAGGCTATTAGTGTGTAGGATTCCCTTTATATACCAATTTCCCAAATAATGTCCTATCTTTTAAGTTTAGGATGAGAGACCCTCTTAAAGAGTCAACCTCTTGCTTTCTCATAAGGTTAAGCCCTTTGGTACTAGTACCTATTGTCTTGTTTTGTAGGACTCGAAGTCCTTCCCATTCTCTTTTATAGGACTCAAAGTCCTCACCTTTCTCTTTCACAGGACTACAGGTCCTCACCTTTATCTTTCATAGGACTCAAAGTCCTCACTTTTATCTTTCACAACACTCGAAGTCTTTGCCTTATCTTTAGTAGGACTCAAAACCTTTTATCTTTCACAGGACTCAAAGTACTTACTTTTATCTTTCACAGGACTCGAAGTCCCCGCTTTTATCTTTCACAGGACTCAAAGTCCTCACATTTATCTTTCATGGGCCTCAAAGTCCTCTGTCCTTATGCTTTCATAGGACTCAAAGTCCTCTGTCATTTACAAAGACTTCAATGTCTTCAGTCATTTACGTTTTCAAAACACTACAATGTCTTCATTTACATTTCAAAGACATCAATGTCTTCAGTCATTTATGCTTTCAAAAGACTACAATGTATTCATTTACATTTCAAAGACTTCAATGTCTTTAGTCCTTTATGCTTTCAAAAGACTACAATGTATTCATTTACATTTCAAAGACATCAATTCTTCAGTCATTTATGCTTTCAAAAGACTACAATGTCTTCATTTACATTTCAAAGACTTCAATGTCTTCAGTCGTTTACACTTTCAAAAGACTACAATGTCTTCATTTACGTTTCAAAGACTTCAATGTCTTCAGTCATTTGCACTTTCAAAAGACTACAATGTCTTCATTTACGTTTCAAAGACTTCAGTGTCTTCAGTCATTTACGCTTTCAAAAGACTACAATGTCTTCATTTACATTTCAAAGACTACAATGTCTTTAGTCATTTATGCTTTCAAAAGATTACAATGTGTTCATATACATTTCAAAGACTTGAATGTCTTCAGTCATTTATGCTTTCAAAAGACTACAATGTCTTCATTTACATTTCAAAGACTTCAATGTCTTTAGTCATATATGCTTTCATAAGACTACAATGTCTTCAGTTATATTTCAAAGACTTCAATGTCTTCAATCATTTACGGTTTCAAAAGACTACAATGTCTTCATTTGCATTTCAAATACTTCAATGTCTTCAGTCATTTACACTTTCAAAAGACTACAACATCTTCATTTACATTTAAAGGACTTCAATGTCTTCAGTTATTTACGCTTTCAAAAGACTACAATGTCTTCATTCATTTATGCTTTCAAAAGACTACAATGTCTTCATTTAAATTTTAAAGACTTCAATGTATTCTTTCTTTTACATTTTTACAAGACTTCATTGTCTTCTGTCTTTTACACTTTATAAGACTTCAACGTCTTCTACCTTTTATAGGACTCAAGGTCTTTGTCTTTGTGCTTCTTAGTACTCAACATCCTCTATTTCTATGCTTTTTTTAAAAAAAAAAAGAAACTTCAAATGTCTTTTGCTCTACAGTACTTCAATGTCCTTCATTTTACGTTTTATAAGACTTCAATTTCCTCTTGTTTTTTTAGTTTCACTTCCTTAGTTTTCGCCAATTGCCTGGTCGAATAGCAAGGTCGCTCGAAGAAAATTAGTGTCCTTATCTTTACTTCCCTTTTATTTCCAATAAAAGACAAGTAAAGAGGGGCAAATGTATACCCTAATTTCGTTTGGAGACTATCATTCATTGATCTTTTGATCCTTGCTAGTCGACTTACGGTGCTAAATGCCATTCATAGTGCAAAATACAAGATCATTTAGCGTTTTGACCAAAAATGCGAAAAGTACCAAAAAAGAGGGGCAAAAGGGTCTTTTCAGGGAATTTTCTGGACCCCAGGTCACCCAGGCTAGCCTCTAGCTTGCCTGGGACCCTAAATTGCTTAGGGGTGAAGGAACCAGCTCACCTGGGTGAGCCAACTTACTTCAAGATTGTCATACCCTAATTTCGTTCGGGGACCATTGTTTGATGGCATGCAACCTTTGCTTGACCACTTCGAGGTACTTGGCATCCATTGTTGCACAATACGTAAAGTTTCATAACGTGCCAGAAGTCAAAAGAGAGCATTGTTGCACGATCCGTGAAGTTCCGTAACATGCCGGAAATCAAAAGGAAGCATTGTTACACAATCCGTGAGGTTCCGTAACATTCCGAAAGCCAAAAAAGGGATGATTACGTAATCCGTATGGTTCTGTAACATTACGGAAGGAAAACAAGTATCGTTACGGAATTCGTAAAGTTCCGTAACGTTACGGAAAAAGAATCAACAAAAAAGACAGGGGTTGTATTTAGAAAACAGGGGGTGCAAATAGCAACCAGGCCCACTTGGGCTTTCCAGGAAGTTCCTCCAGAAGGTAGTGCCTTCTGGAGGAAGCAACCTAGCTCACCTAGGCGAGCTGGGTGGCAAGCTTCTCCCTCTTTTCCCTATAAATAGGGAGAGGAGGGAATAACAAAAATGTTCAACCCACCTGGTATCCGAGGATCGCTTGAAATTAGTAAAAAAAATCATTTCCGTGAAGAAAATCCAAGCCGAGGCGCTTCTGTAACTCGTCCGAGACATTTCTGTAAGCAAATCCGTGAAGATTTTCCGCCATCCTTCGTTCGTTCTTCATTGTTCTTCGGTCTTCAACCGGTAAGTTCCCGAAATCGAACTTTTCAATTCATTCTATGTACCCTTGGTGGTCCCCACTTGTTTCGTGTACTTTTATTTTCATTTCGTTTACTTTCCGTACCCCCTTTTGATGTATTTTAGTCATTTATTTAAGTCATTTTCTCGCCTAATCAAAAAATAAAATAAATTTTCATCGATCATTTGAATTGTAATATCTGTTAATTTCTGTTAAAATGAAATCCGACCGTTCGGTCATGTCGTAACCACGTTGGAAACCAAAAAAGAGGTAAAATAATAATATAATAATAAAAAATATCTTTTAGTAAAATAAAACAAAAAAATCAATCGGATGTTTCTCTTTGGAATTTTTCTTTCTTAAATGAATTGACTAATAACTAAAGTGAAACTAAGGCTAAAATCAATTCACAAAATCAAGTTTTGTCCGCAAAAAATCACTGAAAAAACATTTTAAGGTCCAACGCCTTAAATGGTCCTCTTTGCGTTTTATCGGTTAACTTGGACCGTTCGAAAGCGTAAAATCAACACATCACTGCCTTTTGGAAAGAACTTCGTAGGTCTGATTTCCTCTTCGATGGAGGGTACGTAGGAGCAAGAGCCCCGCTTTTGTTGACCTCAAAAAATAAAAAGAAATAAAAGCTTAGATACATAATTTCACATAATTCTAATCTAAGGCTGTTGTCCTTTGGGACAAACGTGAGAGGTGCTAATACCTTCCTCAAATGTAAAGATAACTCCCGAATCTAGAATATTCTTCATGACCGGTTTCCTTTGATTTTTCTAACGTTTTCCTTTAAATAAACGTTGGTGGCGACTTTGTGCATTTTCCTTCTATGGAAGACGCACCCGTGAGCCTCGCCTTGCTCGCCCGCAAAAGGGTAGGTTGTGACAAAGATGAAGCAACAGCTCGCTTGGGCAAGCTGCAGGTCCACCAAATGCCATTTTTGGCTATAAATAGGCGTGAAGGAGGATGGGTGAAGGGTTCCATGGTTTAGCATTGAAGGATATTAGAAGAAGAGGGAAAGAAGAAGAAAGAAGAGAAAATGAGGTCGAGGTGCTACTGAATCGCAACTATAATCAACTTCTACATCATTCTTTGTTCGGTGTTCTTCGTTCGTCATGTGGTACGTTCTTCTAAATTGCTTAGGGGCCCTCTTTGTTGTTTTGTGCATCTTCATCTCCTTCTTCTATCATCACCAATCTCTTCTCTTATTGTAAAGTAAATTTCAACCGATCATTAGTGCCGTAAATCATCTTTTTAAAGAGATTGAAAGTTAATGACTAAAAACAAGATAAAACCAAATCGTAACTAACTTCTTTTTATCAAATATCACTTGAGATCGTTTCAAGGTCTGACGCCTTAACGACTCACTCCTCTTTTCAAAAGTCAAAAGATCGTTTTAAGGTCCAACGCCTTAAATGACTTTTGTTCGCAATTAAAATCAACCTTTCAAAAATATAAAATCTAAGTGCTCTGCTCATTCATTAGCATATTCATGATTTGGTGGCATGCTCATCACTGTTTGTTTCTTTAGGAAACTCACCATAACTAAGAAAGCGCAAAGGCACCCCTATAACACCCGATCCAAAAGTAAGATGGATAACGAAGAGGGAGTGCAAGAACAGATGAAAGCCGACATGTCGGCTTTAAAAGATCAGATGGCTTCTATCACGGAAGCCATTCTAAAAATTCAAAAGTCAATAGAAGACAATGTTACGGCGGCCGCTTCCAATACAACTAGGGAAGCAGAACCGGTGCTACAGCCCGCAATGAACTTGGGCTAGAACAGAAGCGCGACGGGTTTCAATCGGAGGTATAGTCCTCAAGCCTACCCTTATAGTTTACCTCCAGACTTCACTCCCCGTGCCGCTCCAGACGATTTGAGCCAAGCCCCTACCTTCGAGGGGCAACTCCCTCCTCATGCCGACTATCCTCTGCAGGAAGATGATGAAGGAGATGCCCATTTAGACCCTCTACTTCCCCCAAGGGAATTGAACCCCCATGAGTTTCCCCAACCAAACATAATCCGCCATGCCCCATCTCAATCCGCACCCGTTAAGGAACTCGTTCCCATTTCAAAAGACAAGGGAAAGATTGATCTGCTTGAAGAGAGGTTGAGAGCGGTGGAAGGCCTCGGCAGCTATCCTTTCTCAGATTTAGCCGATCTGTGTCTGGTACCTGACATCATCATTCCTCCCAAGTTTAAGGTACCGGATTTTGATAAATACAAAGGGACGACATGTCTAAAGAGTCATCTTCGGATGTATTGCCGAAGGATGGGGACATATTCCATGGATGAAAAGCTGTTAATGCACTTTTTTCATGACAGCTTAGCCGGAGCAGCAGTGGCGTGGTACACAAATCTGGAAGCCTCTCAGATCCGGTCATGGAAAGACTTGGCAACTGCTTTCATTAGGCAGTACCAATACAACACAGATATGGCTCCCGATCGGAACCAACTTTAGAGCATGAGCAAACGAGAACATGAGTCCATCAAGGAATATGCTCAAAGGTGGAGAGACCTAGCAGCCCAAGTCATCCCACCTATGACTGAGAGGGAAATGATCACGATTATGGTAGATACGCTGCCTACGTTCTACTACGAGATGCTGATAGGATATATGCCGACCAACTTTGCAGACCTCGTCTTCGCCGGAGAAAGAATCGAGTCCGGACTGAGGAAAAGCAAGTTTGAATACGCCTCCAACGCTGGCCCCAACAGCAATAGAAGAGCCCCAATGGTAGGCACACGGAAAAAGGAAGGGGATACCCACGCAGTCACCACCGCCCCAACGTGGATGAAAACGCCCCAAAATGCTCAAAACTCATACCAACACAACCACCCAAACTTTTCAATCCGAGCCGGAAGTTCCCTCCCAAATCAAGTAGAAGGGCCTGCCACTACAGAAAAAACACCTGCATAACACACGGCTCCAGCCACACCCCGGCCAGCCAATAATACGACTCCTGGCACGAGCTATGACAATTCACGACGCTCCCCGAGAGACCAGTTCTCTCCTATTCCCATGGCGTATTCCGAGTTATGGCCCTCATTATTGGAAAACCATTTGGTGGTGGCCATACCCGGGAAGGTCTTCCAATCACCATTCCCCAAGTGGTACAACTCGAATGCCACGTGCGCATACCATAGTGGAGCCCCTGGACACAACATTGATTCTTGCCTGCCATTCAAGTATAAGGTGCAACACCTAATAAATGCCGGCTAGCTATCATTTCAAGAAGGGGCCCCCAACATTAAGACCAATCCACTAGCCAGTCATGGAGGAGCTAGCGTAAACACCATCGAAAAGGATAGGCCATCAGGGTCAAAGAGATTAGAAGATGTGGCTACATCCAGAAGATTCATCTACCAGTCGCTGCAGGCAGCATGCATGGTCTCTCGTGGTGGAGACAAAAGCAACGAATTTCTGTTTCATCTCGGGAAATTACATGACATGGAAACCTGCCCCGCGGTGGAAGAGCTACTTCAACGGCTCATGGACTGGAGGCAGCTCGAAGTGTCTGAGAGAGGTAGGGAAAAACCGCAGATTTGCATGCAGTTGGCAGAAAGGAAGGCTCCTCCAACTCCCAAAGCCCTAGTAATATGTTTCACTAGGAATATGACCAGCCCCAGGTCCAAGTATCCCCCGACAGTGCCCAAGCCGACACCATTTTCCTATCAAAGCAATAAGGCCGTCCCATGGAAATATACCCCTCCCGCTTTTGGAGAAGGGGCTGCAACCGAGGTTGACTCCTTGTCAGCCAAGGTGACCAACATTATCGGCCTTAGTGGCGTAACCCGCGGTGGCCGGGTGTTCGCTCCCCCTCACTCGGCGGAATTGCCCTCCAAGGGGAAAGCACCCATGACCCAAGTGTCCACAGGCACGACCACCCCCTCAAAAGAAGTGGATCCCCCGATAGTAAAGGGAGCTGAAAAGAAGGAAGGTCTCCAAGGAAAGGCGGAGACCTTGGAAGAGGCTCATGAATTCCTTCGTCTCATCCAACAAAGTGAGTTTAAAGTAGTTGAGCAATTGAATAAAACTCCAGCAAGGATCTCCTTGCTCGAACTGCTCATAAACTCCGAGCCTCATCGTGCATTATTGGTAAAGGTCCTCAACGAAGCCCTCGTAGCACACGACATCTCAATCGAGGGTTTTGAAGGCATTGTTAATCACATAACTACCAATAACTATCTCGCGTTCGCGGAAGAAGAGATTCCAGTTGAGGGGAGAGGGCACAACAAAGCTCTACATGTGTCACGTCTAAAACCGAGTTCGATGGTAGTACGAGCTTTCGACGGTAGTCGGCGGGAGGTGATGGGGGAAATTAACATCCCCATTCAGATAGGCCCCCACACTTGCAATGTGGTTTTCCAAGTGATGGACATAAATCCCGCTTACAGCTGCCTTTTGGGGAGGCCATGGATTCACGCACTGGGAGTGGTCCCTTCGACGCTTCATCAGAAATTGAAATTCGCGGTTGGTGGACTCTTGGTGATAGTGTCAAGCGAAGAGGATATATTGGTAAGTTGCCCCTCCTCGGCACCAAATGTAGAGGCAGCGGAGGAATAACTGGAAACAGCTTTCCAATCCTTCGAGGTGGTAAGTTGTGCCTCTATGGAAACAAGTCCATTGCTACCTTGTTTCTCTAATGCGGCCCTGATGGTGGCGCGGGTAATGCTCAGGCACGGTTATGAGCCCGCAATGGGTCTGGGCAAGGACAGCCACGGGAATGCCGATGTGGTTGACGTTAAGGGTAACCCACACAAATATGGGTTGGGGTATGAGCCCGGGAAACCTGGAAGAAGGAATGCACCATCAAGACTCTGGGCAGATAGAGCATGGCCCGGTCATGTTAGCCAGTGTTTCATAAGTGCCGGGATAATGTTCGAGGAAGAAGTGGCAGCAATAGGAGAAGAGGCTCCACAAGATCCGCCGAGTTTCGTGCGACCGTGCCATCCCAATTTCCAACTGGGGAATTGGCACGTGACGAGCTAGACAGAAGTCTATACCGTTGATTCAATGTAATTGGAGGCTATAGATTTCTTTCTCTTTTGTTTTGTGAAACCTACCTTATTAAATAACAAAGAGATCTTGTTTCATCTGTTCTTGCGATTCCACCTTTTCTCATATCATTTTGCATGTTTTTGTTTTTTGTCTTGAATGGTATAGATGTGAGGATCGATCCTTTGAGGATCCTAACAACGAGGGTTTGATAATCGATTTTGACCGAGAAGTAAGTCAAACAATAAACGAAGAAGAGGAAGAGGACGTCCTTTCACCAAAGTTGGAGAGATTGATCACTCAGGAAGAATGCGAAATGAAGCCTCACCAAGAGGAAACCGAACTGATAGACTTAGAGACCAGAGAGGGAAAGAAAGAAGTGAAAGTCGGAACCGGTATGACCGCACCTATCCGCCAAGGTTTGGTAACCCTTCATGAAGAATATCAAGAAATCTTCGCATGGTCATACCAAGACATGCCAGGTCTGGACCTCGACATTGTGCAGCATAGGTTGCCATTGAATCCTGGGTCTTCCCTGGTTAAGCAAAAATTACGAAGGATGAGACCCGAAATGTCTTTGAAAATTAAAGAAGAAGTGAGAAAGCAGTTCGATGAGGGTTTGTTGGCTGTGGCTCGATACCCAGAGTGGGTAGCCAAAATTGTCCCTGTCCCAAAAAAAGATGGCAAAGTGCGAATGTGCGTAGACTATCGGGATTTAAACCGAGCCAGTCTGAAAGATAATTTTCCCTTACCACACATTGATATACTAGTAGATAATACAGCTAAGTTCGCCCTTTTCTCATTTATGGATGGTTTCTCAGGGTATAACCAGATAAAATGGCACCCGAAGATGTGGAGAAGACCACTTTCGTACCCTATGGGGAACATTCTACTACAAAGTGATGGCCTTCGGGCTAAAAAATGCTGGGGCAACCTATCAACGTGCCATGGTAGCTTTATTCCATGACATGATGCATAAAGAGATAGAAGTCTATGTAGATGACATGATTGCCAAATCTCGGACCGAGGACAAACACCTCGTCAATCTGCGTAAGCTGTTTGGAAGGCTACGGAAATACCAACTAAAACTAAACCCCGCCAAGTGCACCTTCGGGGTAAAGTCGGGAAAGTTGTTGGGTTTTATCGTGAGCCAGAAAGGGATAGAGATAGATCCCGAAAAAGTGAAGGCCATTCTTGAAATGCCAGAGCCATGCACGGAGAAGTAGGTTCGAGGTTTCCTGGGCAGGTTGAATTACATCGTGAGATTTATCTCGCAATTCACCCCTACCCGCGAGCCCATCTTCAAACTATTGTGTAAAAACCAGGCAGTCCTGTGGAATAGCGACTGCCAAGAGGCCTTCGAAAAAAATCAAACAGAGCCTCTCGAATCCCTCAGTGCTCATGCCACCTGTGATAGGAAGACCTCTTTTCCTGTACATGATTGTGTTAGACGAGTCTATGGGGTGCTTGTTGGGTTAGCACGATGACTCTGGGAAGAAGGAACAAGCCATTTACTATTTAAGCAAGAAGTTTACCGCCTGTGAGATGAATTACTAAATGTTGGAAAGGACGTGCTGCGCCTTGGTATGGGCGTCACATCGTCTTAGGCAGTACATGCTCAGTCATACCACTTGGTTTATTTCCAAAATGGATCCCGTGAAATACATCTTTGAGAAACCGGCCCTCACAGGACGAATCGTTAGGTGGCAGGTACTACTATCTAAATTCAATATTGTGTATGTCACCCAAAAGGCGATAAAGGGAAGCGCCTTGGCAGATTATTTGGCCCAACAACCCCTCCAAGATTATCGGCCGATGCACCTTGAGTTCCCGGATGAAGACATCATGGCCCTATTCGAAGAGAAGCGGACGCACGAGGATATAGACACATGGATTGTTTGTTTCGATGGGGCATCTAATGCTTTGGGCCATGGAGTAGGGGCAGTCCTTGTATCCCCAGATGATCAATGTATCCCTTTCATGACCAGGCTCGGTTTCGATTGTACCAACAATATGGCCGAATATGAAGCGTGCGCCCTTGGGATTCAAGCTGCCATTGATTTTGACGTAAAGCTACTCAAAGTGTATGGAGACTCGGCTTTGGTAATATGTCAGTTGAGAGGAGAATGGGAAACTAGGGATCAAAAATTGATACTCTATCAAACTTATATCTTGAAGTTAGCCGAATTCTTTGATGACATTTCTTTCCACCACATACCTCGGGAAGAGAACCAAATGGCTGATGCATTGGCCACCTTGGCATCCATGTTTCAACTTACCGCACACGGGGATTTGCCGTGCATTGAATTCAGATCTCGGGGCAAGCCGACACATTGTTGTGCGATAGAGGAAGAGCGAGATGGGAAACCGTGGTATTTCGACATCAAACAGTATGTCGAGAACAAAGAATATCCACCAGGGATTTCCGACAATGACAAAAGAATGTTAAGGAGATTGGCTACTGGTTTCTTTGTGAGTGGTACCGTCCTGTACAAACAAAACCATGACATGACCCTCCTGCGATGCATAGATGCCAAAGAGGCGAACTACATGATTAAGGAAGTCCATGGGGGTTCATTTGGGACACATGCCAATGGGCATGCTATGGCCAAGAAGATCTTTAGAGCAGGTTATTACTGACTCACTATGGAAAGCGATTGCTGCACCCATGTAAGGAAATGCCATAAATGTCAAGCATACACAGACAATGTCAATGTTCCGCCACATCCTCTGAATGTCATGTCCGCCCCTTGGCCTTTTTCCATGTGGGGGATAGATGTCATCGGGCCATCGAACCCAAGGCTTCGAACGGTCATTGCTTAATTCTCGTGGCGATAGATTATTTCACCAAATGGGTCGAAGCGGCTTCCTATACCAATGTCACGAGGAGTGTGGTGGTCAGATTCATAAAGAGGGAACTGATTTGTCGATACGGACTCCCTAGGAAAATCATTACTGACAATGGCACCAATCTGAATAACAAAATGATGCAGGAAATGTGCGAGGATTTCAAGATCCAGCATCATAACTCCACCCCCTATCGGCCGAAGATGAACGGGGCTGTGGAGGCTGCAAATAAAAATATTAAGAAAATTATTCAGAAGATGACGGTGTCGTACAAAGATTCGCATGAGATGTTGCCTTTTGCCCTGCATGGATATCGAACCTCGGTACGAACTTCTACTGGGGAAACGCCGTACTCCTTGGTTTATGGGATGGAAGCGGTACTCCCATTTGAGGTAGAGGTCCCTTCCCAAAAGATACTAGCGGAATCGGGCCTAGAAGAATCAGAGTGGGCTCAAACACGCTACGACCAACTCAACCTTATTGAAGGTAAGCGTTTGACGGCCATGAGCCATGGGCACCTGTATCAACAAAGGATAAAGAACGCGTTCGACAAGAAGGTGCGCCCCCACAAGTTCAACGAGGGGGACCTTGTGCTGAAAAAGATATCCCACGCTGTTAAAGATAATCGAGGGAAGTGGGCCCCGAACTACGAAGGGCCTTTCGTTGTGAAAATGGCTTTTTCTGGAGGGGCTCTGGTGCTCACCAACATGGATGACGAGGAGCTACCCTCACCCGTGAACTCCGATGTTGTCAAGTGATACTATGCTTAGGATCTGGGGTAATTGAGGAAATCACTGCATGTTCTATTATTTTTGTGTGTTCTTCTTGGTTTCCCCCAGGGATTCCTGTCCGCTGTAATTTTCTCGTCACAGTTCTTTAAAAGAAGAGAACATGGGTTTGAGGCTTCAGTCCTCACTTTGGTTGTAAACCATGTGCAGTTTGTGATAACCTGAGCCTTTTCGCTCAGTTCATGGGGTGCCCCAAGCGCTTAATTAAAACTGAACCTAACCAGCTTTCGCTAAAAAGATTCTTGCATTTGAAAACACTCATGCATACGCATACACATGCATATTTTGTGATAATAGGGGCAGAATCGTCTTAGGCAGTGGTCAGATGCCGGGACGAAGCTAAAGGCAAAAACCAATCAAGGTAAAATGGTAACGCGGCCACAGTTTGCCGCGCAATGTCGTTTCCTACTTTCAGGTACTTAGGGATGGACGCAAGTAGAGGCTAGGGTCACGACCGATAGATTGTCGTCCCTTGCCCAACTCTGGACAAACGGAAAGCGCCGCTGCAAGGCAACCCAACATCCTTTAAAATCCCAGTAATTATTACTGTTGTGTCTTTAAAGTAAATATTGGATGCCTAATATACCCTGAGGGGGTTCGAGTAAGCGAACACTGACCCATAGGAAGCCGCACTTATTTGATACCCAAAAAAAAATGCAGGTTAGCTCGCCTGGGCGAGCTGAGCTTGCCTGGGCAAGCAACCCCTGCACGAAGAGGGTTAAAAAGGGGGAGAGGGAAGGTTTCTGCACCCAAAAACTCTCCCCCCTCATTCAAAAACAAAGGCTCACGGGATTCACGAGTTTTGCAGCACTTAGGTCACCATTTTTCGCGTTTTTGACTCCATTTTGCTCTATTATTCATCTCCAACAAATAAGTACCTCATTCTAGGGCTCTCTAGCTTTCCATTGATGTATTTCAGTGCTCTAAGTTGTATGTATTTGCTCAAAAATGTGAGGGATTTATCCTTGGATTGTTGCTTGTTTTTGATGAATTAAGGGGTTGTAGGGGATGGCCTTAGGCCTAGGGTGTATTCTGGAGTAATGGGGCATGCCACATTGCCCCCATTCCCTTGATTTTCATGCCTAAACATGCGCCCACCAAGTGTTCGGTGAAATGCCTCAATGGCATTTGCACATGATTTTGTGAAACTTAGCTTGTGGAACAAATTATGCACATGTGGCTGCCATTGTGAGTGTGTGGACAGTTTTGCAGAAGCTAGACTAAAGTGCCAAAAGCATGACTTACGCCTAGGAATCTAAGTTTTTGGTTTTGAATGTAAAAAATGCATGAATATTAGAACATGTTTGAGAAGTTTTTGACTAGAATTTGAATTTGCTGCCTCATGAGGAATACCTTGCACCTAGGTAGCATGAAAAATACCTTTCAATAGTATGTATATAAGTGAATATATAGCATGAAAATGCATTGCAAAGTGTGTAAATATATAGCATGAAAATGCCTTGCAAAGTGTGTGAATATATAGCATGAAAATGCCTTGCAAAGTGTGTGAATATATAGCAAAAAATGCCTTTCAAAATTTGTATATGTTGGATAGGTAGCGTAAAAATGCCTTTCAAAATATGTATATTTGTGAGTAGGTAGCATAAGGAGCCTTTCAAAAATGTGCATATATGTGGGATGTAGCATGGAAAGGCTTGTCAAAAACATACATGGATGTGTGTCATAAAATGCCTTTCACCAAAAAAATTTTATGTGTGTGTGTGTGTGTGTAAATGCATGTATATAGATATGTGTCATAAAATAGCACATGCCCCAATGTGATTATTTTGTAAAAGCTCACGTTGACACTCGCACCATATAAGTGTTGTTTGGCTCTTGTTCGTAATGATTGGTATTTTCTTGTAAACTAACTTTCCAAATGTTTGTCCTTGCAGGAAATGGCTCAGAAAAAGCTTTCCGCGAAGAGATCTAGGAGGGACGCCGTGGCTGAAGGGACCAGTGCCGCCCCTGAGTTTGATAGCCACCGTTTCAGGAGCGCCGAGCACCAGCAGCGCTTCGAGGCCATCAAAGGATGGTTGTTCCACAGAGAGAGGCGCGCCCAACTCAGGGACGATGAGTACACGGATTTTTAGGAAGAGATAACTCGCCGACATTGGACGTCGCTGGTCACTCCCATGGCTAAGTTTGACCCAGATATAGTCCTGGAGTTTTATGCTAATGCTTGGCCCACAGAAGAGGGAGTGCGGGACATGCGGTCATGGGTGAGGGGTCAGTGGATTCCCTTTGACGCAGATGCCCTCAGCCAGTTCCTGGGTGACCCGCTAGTGTTAGAGGAAGGCCAGGAGTGCAAGTTTATTTAGAGGAGGAACAGGGTCGATGGGCTCGACGAAGAGGCCATTGCCCAGCTATTATGAATACCGGGTCAGGATTTCGCTCGAACCGCTGCAGGGAGGCGGGTGCGGATCATGTGCACCAGCTTGACCACCTTGACCCAGATGTGGATGACATTGCTGCTCAGCAATGTCTTGCCTAGTGATCATAACTCCGACCTTCCTCTGCCGAAGTGTCAGCTGGTGTATGCCATCCTGACACGGATGGGCGTCCATGTGGCTCAGTTGATTGCTGACGCCATCTATTTATTTGCAGGTATGCCACTCACCAGACACCCTCTAGACCCGGATATGTCTAACAGGGCCCTGGGGTTTCCAGCATTGATCACGGACCTCTGCCAGTCATTCGAGGTGCCCGTCACACCTAGTAAGGTGATCCGACCGCCGATCACCCGTGCCTTCATTGAGAAGTATTGCACGCCTAGGCAGGCGCAGGGTGATGCACCACAGGCTGCAGACGCACCGCCACCACCTCATCAGGCTGATCCTGCTGGGTCATTAGGCATGGAGCGGTATCTACAGCACTTGGCTCGCTAGCAGGCGGCCAACCACCGGGGGCAGGTGCAGATACATGAGTGTCTCTACCAGCTCAGCCTCAGTCAGCAGGGTCAGGGTTTCGTTCCTTTTGCGTGCCCTACTCCAGATCAGTTTAGGGCTGAGGTTGCATGGCCCTGAGATTGGCTTGAGGCCCAGGCAGGGGAGGCGCCTGCAGAAGCTCCCGGCGATGTAGAGGAGGCCCGCATGGATGAGGAGATGACGGATTTGCTCGGTTTCTTGGGAGGGAGGGGAGCCACATAACCATGGGATCCCCAGATTCATATTCTTTTTTATGTTTCATCCTTTATCATTTACATGTTATTTTATTTCTATGACTTGAGGGACTAACGTTTGTTTTTGTTGTTTCGATTGTCATTTGTTTTGTGCATACATTTTGTTTGGACAGTTGCGTTAGTGCTTACTTCGTTATTGTCGATAATGTTTGTTGAAATTCCGGAACCCTGTAGAGTTTTTCATTTAGGAACGTCGTCCTAAAATAAAACGAACCAACATCATGATAACACCAAGAATAGGAAAAGAAAGAGGCATTGTGAACAAATGTCATATCTGTATATAAAGAAAAGAAGAGAGTTTTTGTATATAAAAAGTGTATGAAAATATTTTGTGTGTATAAATAATGTGTGAAAAGAAATTCTTGTGTGTGAGCAATGAGTGTATATAAAGAAAATTTTTGTATAAACAACGAGTATATGTTGAAAAAGGAAAAAGAAATCTTTGAAAAGGAATAGAGGTTTTATATAGACCATGTTGATATAAAGAGAAAGAGTTTTTTTAATGCGGGTGTATATAGAAAAAGTTTTTCGTGTATAGGAATGTAGGTGTACAGAGAAAAAGCTTTTCTCATAGATAGCGATGGATGTATAGTTTTTGCAAATATGCATAAGAAAAATGAAACAAAAAGAAAATACACAGAAAGACCTCGAAGGTCGGCATGTTATGGTCATAGGAAGCACAAATCATTCGTAGAGGGCAAAAATATCTTTTGGAAACAAGAAATTGACGCTAAGAGTTTATTTTCCAAAATAACCGAGATAAGAATGGATGGATTCGTTGAACCAATGAAAGAACATAATTTGGAAACATTGGGTCTACTTGCGTAAATCCCAAGCCTTAGTATCACAATGCCATAAACTGGATGCTTAAGTACCCACCTAGCTGTATGCATGACTAATTTTGCGCGTTGTTTCCAAATCATCATTGTTGCGCACGCCTTGTGGAAATAATGTGGGAGTTTAGCCTGAAACCGACACCCTGACACGAATTTGTTTTGCCCCAAATATCAAAATTGGGCACGCACGATGAAACGACCATGTTGAGACATAACCTTAAGCTACCTTGAACCTTGGCCCATGAAGAGAATCCTCATCCTTTCCCCCGAAAAAGAGGATAGCAGAATCTCCTCAAGGGAGAGCGAATAAGGAATGCTAAAACCCGAATTCCCAATCAATGAAAAGGAAGAAATGAAAAGAAAAGGAAAAGAAGGATTCCCGATCGAAGATCGGAAGAAAGTAAAAAGGAAAAGATCAGAGGAAAACAAAATAATTCTCGATCAATAAAGGAAACCAGGAAAGAGAACAGAAGATCTTCGGACCAGATAAATTTTCGGCGAGGTAAATGACCGTCGGCAAAGGGAAAACCCATTTTTGAATTGGTTCTTCCTTTAGGATCGCCATTCAAGGTCGCTCTCGACTGGCGATGTCCCACCCCACATAAACAAAGAGGAAAAGACCAAAACACCCAACTTCCTCTCCAAAAACACTACCCTCGAGAAAATCCTATTGATCCGTGATCGCGCGTGTAATCTTTTGGTTCGATAAGAAATCATGTGCAAAATAAAGTTATGGTGCAGCTATGGTTTGGGAATTAGGGTAAAACACTTACCTGTGTGAGTTTTTATACACCATGAGTGATTTTATTTCCAGTTTCAGTTTGACCCAACGTTTCCCCTGAATGTTCATTTAAAAGCTAAACGTTGACATCCTACCCATCATTTCCGGTTACAAGGAAAACTATTTTGGCATGAGCATATTGTTTCTCTAAAATATGGTGCTCTCGTGAATGATTTATTTTTCCTTACTAAAGCATGTTTTCCTTTTAGGTAAAAGAATCTGGTGGATCATTCGGTCCCACCATCAAATCTTATTCGGAGCCCCATGAATTGATTGTCATTCATGCATCCTCCACCATCGAGTCTGGAGCCCCACGAATTGATTGCCTAGCATTGTTCGTGCATCCTCCACCATCAAATCTTAGTCGGAGCCCCATGAATTGATTGCCATTCATACATCCTCCACCATCGAGTCCGGAGCCCCACGAATTGATTGCCTAGCGCTGTTCGTGCATCCTCCACCATCTTATTCGGAGCCCCATGAATTGATTGTCATTCATGCATCCTCCGCTATCAAGTATGGAGCCTCCGGTAAGGGGAAAATACGGTTTTTTGTTATTTTCGCGATCCGTTCCTTCACCAAACATGTGTATACGTATATATTATGTTATTTTTGTTTGTTGTTTTGTTTTGTGTTCTGCAGAGAAAGAAGAAGGAGAGACGAGAGTCACTTATTTCAAATCGTTTTGGGTTGGGACTATTGTGATTTAGATCAATTAAATTCCCATGATGGGCAAAGGATGGCCTTCAAGGGTCATCATAGATTAATTACGGAAAAGGAATAAGACGGACAAAATCAGTGTTTTATCTTTGCTTTCCTCCTATCTCCGATAAAAGGTAAGTAAAGAGGGGCAACTGTCATACCCTAATTTCGTCCGTGGACCATTGTTTGATGGCATGCAACCTTTGCTTGACCGCTTCGAGGTACTTGGCACCCATTGTTGCACAATACATAAAGTTCCATAACGTGCCAGAAGTCAAAAGAGAGCATTGTTGCACGATCCGTGAAGTTCCGTAACATGCCGGAAATCAAAAGAAAGCATTGTTACACAATCCGTGAGGTCTCATAACATTTCGAAAGCCAAAAAAGGGATGATTACGTAATCCGTAAGGTTCCGTAACATTACGGAAGGAAAAAATTATCATTACGGAATTCGTAAAGTTCCGTAACATTACGGAAAAAAAATCAGCAAAAAAGGCAGGGGGTGTATTTAGTAAACAGGGGGGGTGCAAATAGCAACTAGACCCACTTGGGCCATCCAGGAAGTGCAGGTGGCAAGCTTCTCCCACTTTTCCCTATAAATAGGGAGAGGAGGGAAGAACAAAAACGTTCAACCCTCCTGGTATCTGAGGATCACTTAAAATTAGTGAAAAAAATCGTTTCCGTGAAGAAAATCCAAGTCGAGGCGCTTCCGTAACTCGTCCGAGATGTTTCCGTAAGCAAATCCATGAAGATTTTCCGCCATCCTTCGTTCGTTCTTCGTTGTTCTTCGGTCTTCAACCGGTAAGTTCCCGAAATCGAACTTTTCAATTCATTCTATGTACCCCTGGTGGTCCCCACTTGTTTCGCGTACTTTTGTTTTCATTTCATTTACTTTGTGTACCCCCTTTTGACGTGCTTTAGTAATTTATTTAAGTCATTTTCTCGCCTAATCAAAAAATAAAATAAATTTCCACCGATCATTTGAATTGTAATATCTGTTAATTTCTGTTAAAATGAAATCCGACCGTTCGTTCATGCTGTAACCACGTTGGAAACCAAAAAAAAGGTAAAATAATAATATAATAATAAAAAAATATCTTTTAGTAAAATAAAACAAAAAAAATCAATCGGATGTTTCTCTTTGGGATTTTTCTTTCTTAAATGAATTGACTAATAACTAAAGTGAAACTAAGGCTAAAATCAATTCACAAAATCAAGCTTTGTCCGCAAAAAATCACTGAAAAAACGTTTTAAGGTCCAATGCCTTAAACGGTCCTCTTTGCGTTTTATCGGTTAACATAGACCGTTTGAAAGCGTAAAATCAACACATCACTGCCTTTTGGAAAGAACTACATAGGTCTGATTTCCTCTTCGATGGAGGGTACGTAGGAGCAAGAGCCCCGCTTTTGTCGACCTCAAAAAATAAAAAGAAATAAAAGCTTAGATACATAATTTCACATAATTCTAATCTAAGGCTGTTGTCCTTTGGGACAAACGTGAGAGGTGCTAATACCTTCCTCAAACCTAAAGATAACTCCCGAATCTGGAATATTCTTCATGACCGGTTTCCTTTGGTTTTTCTAACGTTTTCCTTTCAATAAACGTTGGTGGCGACTCCGCGCATTTTCCTCCTATGGAAGACGCACCCGTGAGCCTCGCCTCGCTCGCCCGCAAAAGGGTAGGTTGTGACAAAGATGAAGCAACAACTCGCCTGGGCAAGCTGCAGGTCCACCTAATGCCATTTTTTGCTATAAATAGGCGTGAAGGAGGCTGGGTGAAGGGTTCCAAGGTTTAGCATTGAAGGATATTAAGAGAAGAGGGAAAGAAGAAGAAGAAAGAAGAGAAAATGAGGTCGAGGTGCTACTGAATCGCAACTATAATCGACTTCTACATCGTTCTTCGTTCGGTGTTCTTCGTTCGTCATGTGGTTCGTTCTTCTAAATTACTTAGGGGCCCTCTTTGTTGTTTTGTGCATCTTCATATCCTTCTTCTATCATCAATAATCTTTTCTCTTATTGTAAAGTAAATTTCAACCGATCATTAGTGCCGTAAATCATCTTTTAAAGAGATTGAAAGTTAATGACTAAAAACAAGATAAAACCAAATCGTAACCAACTTCTTTTTAACAAATATCACTTGAGATCGTTTCAAGGTCTAACGCCTTAACAACTCACTCCTCTTTTCAAAAGTCAAAAGATCATTTTAAGGTCCAATGCGTTAAACGACTTTTGTTCGCAATTAAAATCAACCTTTCAAAAATATAAAATCAATTTAACACACAAACATTCAGATTAAAGAACTACATAGGTCTGAATTCTTCATCGCATCTGAGGATACGTAGAAGCAAGGGAACCACCCTTGTCGACCCCAGAAAAGTAAAAAATATAAAAAAGGGAAAATACATATTTTTGAAGTCACATTGCGCACACTTGATCAAAGACTGTCATACCATCTGACAAGTTCGTGGGGTGCTAATACCTTCCCCTTGTGTAAATAATTCCCGAACCCTTATTTTCAAAATTCGCATACCTCTTTTTGTTTTTTCTAACGTTTTCTTCGAATAAACGTTGGTGGTGACTCCACATGTTTTCTTCATGAGAAGATGCACCTTTACCTTTCGCCTCGCTCTCCCATCGAAGAGTAGGTTGCGACGCATGTAAATTATTTTTATTCTAAATATACAAATTAATAAAATTTTAATTATTAAATTTTTATATAACTTACATATTAATATTTTCATTTTCACTATAAAAATTTATTTAATACATGAATTTTTTATTCCAAATATGTAAATAAATAAAGTTACATAAATTAATATGTAAATTATTTTCTGTAATTTATATAAGTTACTAAAAAAATTATGATGTATATTATTTATTCTAATTATTTAAATTACTAATATTTTAATATTTAATTTTTTAGATAATTTACATGTTAATTTTAATTTACATAGTATAAATTACATAGAGTAATTTATGTAAATAATTTATATATTAATTTAGGTAATTTAGCCGTTTAATTTACACTACTACAAAGTTGGTATTCGACAACGGTCGTAATCAACATACAACAATGGTGCATGCCTGTCCTTGAAGCTAACATCGTTGAAAGTTAAACACTTTCAACGACTGTCCAGGAAGCACGTCTTAGAAAAATCCAAACTTCTAAGATGGTGTTGACGTGAGCACTATCTTCGAAAGGTTACATTTTATATCGGTGCTGATGTGAGCATCGTCTTAGACAGCTTGCTTTCTAGGACGGTGCTTACTTGAGCACCATCCTAGAAAGCAAGCTTTCTAAGATGGTGTTGATGTTAGCACAGACGTAGAACATAACCTTTCAAAGATGGTGCTTAGGTAAGCACCATTCTAGAAAACTTGCCTTCTATGTCGGTGTTGACGTGACCACCATCATAGAAAGCTTGCTGCCCATTGTACGGTGCTAACTGCCTTGAGGGCTCTTCTAACATAGTGATAATTATGGCAACAACAACCAGTGTCAAGAAGACCATCACAGTCAAGGTGTCATCCTGTCATGATACTCAAGCAAAACAAACCAAAAAGACATGTAGTCAAAAAGGAACTTGAAGTGGGATGTAAATAACAAAAAACTTTTAAATTGCTTATAGATTGGTGCTCATGTACCGAGTTGGTGCTCAAAGATTAAGATTTCATGTAATTGAAAATTTCCCTAGAAATGGTATGAAATTAAACAAAGTATGTTTTACAGAGTACAAAATATCAAAACTAATAGACATGGCTCAACCAAAAATTGCTATGCACCACCATCTTATGATATATAGCAAATAATCAACAAATTGATGGCTTCAAATTGGGCAGAAAAATCTCAATAAATATTTGTTAACAAATTCCATCACTAGAAAACACATTGTCAGCAAATTCAATGCTTTGCAACAATTATTATGAAAGAAATGATGCAGTCTTGTAGGTGAAACATGAAATTAACAATTTCAGAAGATAAATTATAAAAATAATGAACATTCATCATTTGACTATAAGTTTGCTTTGAAAATATCTCATGCCTTTAGCCCTGTATGAGATATTTATCTGCTACTGAAGCTTGACAATATAGAATGTTATGGTTGAAATTTATCTGCTACTGCTAGCTAATTACATGATTTACATGAGTCGTCATTCTTACTCTAATCATTATATGAAGAAGCTTATCTCAGATAAACCTTCAACCTCTTTTTATGTTCTCTCAGCACCAACCAAGATAATTACTGTCTTTGGTGAAGTTTGCTTATAATGTGCCTTACCATGATGTATTTATGGTACTCTTGCATATACCCCACTACACTTAGTCTAATACACCCTTAGCTTAAGGTACATGATTCCTAGTTCCTTAGTTATTCCAAAATATCTTAAATTAGCACTAGGAAATTTCACATATCTCATAAATTGAAGGAGTTGTTAAAGTGGTGGCAATAATTTGGATTTTTCTATTCCAACTTTTTCATTTGGACAACCTATTTTAATATTCCTGTATGGCCTTTTCAATCTCATTCTTAACCATGGTACTAGCTGTGAGTTTGTAGCGTCATAAACAGCAAAGTGAAGAATAAAATTTCACATAGTCTACACTTAAGGTGCAGTACTTTTTAGAAAAATAATCAATCAACAAAGACCTCATAATCATTCACACCAAGAGGGAACATCACAATCTAGCATAGCCAGAGTAGCAAAAACAAAGACATCTACCTAGCTGGGGAGTTTCAGTAAGTCCTAAATCACTATGAATCCCTAAATACATAGGGACCGAACCATGACACTCACCTACAACTGAAGATAGGTCATGGCGTGACCTACAGTGAATACACAACACGAGCAACACTGAGCCCACACCAGCCACTACACCGAGTCCAAGATGGCACCTACACTAAGCCACTAAGCCCACGAAGGGAGGTTCATTAACTTACCCTAAGGTAAATAATAACACACTACTACAAAAGTGTGATTCAACATCGTTGAATCTAAGTCGGTTATAAGAAAACTGATGCAATAAAGCTTGCGGTGGCATTCTCGAAATAAATAGCAACTTTTTATAAAACTTAACGACTGTTTTTTAAAACCGCCTTTGATACAAATTTTACGAAAGCGGTTTTATAAAAACCGCACTTATTTGTATGCCTATTACTACGGTTTTAGAAAAAAACCGCCTTTGTCTCATTTTCAATTACTTTATTGTTCTTTTCTGTGTTTTGGAACGCACCTTTCCATCTCCCACTCGCCTTTCACCATGCCGTGAGCACATCTCACTCTCGCCTTTCACCCCTATTGTGACCTCGCACATCTCATTCTCGTCCTTCACCCTGCAGTGACCTCCACAAGCTCGTCGTGGACATTCCCCAACCTGTGCTTCGTCCTGTCGGCGGCGTTGCTCTCGCACACCACCTTCACCAGTGGCAAGAAAATTCCCCCCGCCCTCTCCGACACCGAGGGAATCGTCGGCGCAAGAAGCGCCTCGCTGAAGACCAAGCTGTAACCTAACCCTAACGAGGAGCTGCAGAAGAGTTTAATGAATTGGTACGTGACACGGTTTTCAAGGCCAGTTTTGATAAAACCTTTGGCGAAGAAGAAAGTGAGGGCAATGAGCCAGGGATGGGATCGCTGAAGCCGGAGAATGAGGCGGCGAAGGGTAGGGTTTTGGTAAAATAATTTTCTTTTTTTTGTTTGCTATGTTGATTAAGGTAATGTGATTAGTTACTCTTGAATTACTTGAAATACAGAGGAACTCTAAACTGTGTGAAACTTGTGTTGAAATTTAGGAGTATAAAAGAACAACTGAATAAGAATTCAAATTCATAAAGTCGAAATTGCGCTCCTATGGTAATGTGGGGTTTAGTCAGATATTTGAAGTTTAAGGAGTCAAGAAAATTGGACTTTGCAAGTTTTCATGGTGAGAAGGCGATGGAGTATATATGGAGTGGTGAATTGGAAGTTCTAGAGCTAGATGTGACATTTGCAAGCACGATCTCTATTATCATGTGGTTGTTGCAGTGTGCGAGTTTTGAATAAATATGATTATATGAATTCAAAGTCAGGATTTTGTGTAATTGGCTTGTGTCAAATGTACCAGGTTACCCAAGGATAAATTATTTTAAAGGTCAATTAGCAATACACCAATATTTATATTATTTTTCATCCTCTTGATAGAAGCTATGCTAACTTAAGTTTGTTCTTGTACAATATATACTTGGAAATACATAGTTGAGGTAGCAGAATATAAGTATATAACTCTGATCTTGTGGTATTACAGGATTTGTTCAGGAGGCAAGGTGAATCCACTGCATAATCTGTTTTGCTCAGGGGATGATTGTAAAATGTACATGCAATCATTTGTCAATACAAATAAGCTATGATTCCTGATCCAGGTGTATGTACAAGGTGCTCTATTGAGATAGTTTTCTTCAAGTAAGCTTTGGATTATTCGTTAAAAGCTATGCGATTTGTTCGATGCCTATTTATTGTCTTTGAATTAGGGGGGAGCTGGTTGTGTTATGTAAGCTGGTTTAATGGCCAGACATTTATTTTTTTGGCATAAAACTGCAGAATCATGTCATGAAATGTAGGTTTAGACTGTAATTAATGTATGCTAAAATCTTAGGTTCATTGACTATTGTAGCATATAGTTTCCTTTCCAATATGTAACTACTGCATTTTCCGTTCTTTAAAAAAAATTAATGGAAGAGGGTGAGCCATGGATAAATGGTAAGTTGTTCTTGGCATGTATAATACTGCTATTAGGCAAACAAATGACATTTTTTCGTTCAGATTACCTTGGATTTTTATACAATTCTGAACAGTTTTCATTTTGTTATGCAGGAATAAGTAGAGGGATACATGAACTAATCTGGGCTATTTGGATGATGATAATTACTTAGTGATTCTTTTTATCCAATCCTTTTATGTGCAAAGACTGATTTACTTCACCCTGTTGATCTTTTATTTTCTTTGTTTCTATTACAATAAAATATTTCATCCTATGATATTGTTGTTTGTAAGGCTGGTCCAGTTGGTCTCTTTTTGCTGTTAAGTTCTCTACTGATCCTTTTGTGCAGTAAAATTCCAGTGCATGCTTTGATGAGAAATCATGGTTTTGTGTTGGAACAAATAGTCTTGCATGGAGAGCCAAGATCCTGTAATTAAAGCTATTGGCTTGCAAAGCCTTGCCTTCCTTTGTGAAGCAAATGTGATTGGTAATTTTCTTAAAATATATTTGGAATAATTTTCTATATTAGTGACATCACAGACTACAATGGTTTTGTGTTTGCAGGCTACAACTACCATTAAACCCATACAAGTTGAAGTGTGATAAAGAACCCTTGAACTCTAGGTAGTTCCTGTTCATAATAGCATTTTTTAAAAATTATTGCCTACTTTTACTTCATGATTAACTTACTAGTACCAGGCTCTATTAGGGGGAATATTTTCATATTGCGCTGTTAAAATACAAAAAAAATGCATGTATAATGTTTTCCCCTTCCCCACCTTGTATCAGCTTATGTTTTTTCTTGGAGGAGGAAGGTACTATCCACATTTGGAAGGTAACCTCTAATGTTGACCCTACAACTGAGTTTTGTACATTTAGGACTCTCAGAGCTGCGGTACTTGGTTAGATAAAATGTGAGAGTAGTTCTCCAACAGCTGCACAAAGTAAATTATTGCTTGCTATGCAACTTGAAGATACAATGGCAGCAATATTAGGATAAGAACAAGGCCAAAATGACAAATAATATTCCAATCAGTTAATAATGTGAAGGTTATTTTTTTCAGAGTCCAATTGCTGAGGTACTTAGTCAGGTTTATGCAGATCATTTCAGTTGTTTATATTTATTCAATTAGATATTGTTTAACATGCTTACCCTTTAATTTTTTTCTAATTTGTTGGTTCTAAATAGGAACCTTAAACCAACATATAGATATGAAAATTCTGCAAGAAAGGATTTGATGGTTGAACTCAAGGAAATTATAACTCATCATCCTCTTTTACGTGGAAAACTAAAATTTTCAATCATTGAAAGTCATACGCTATGGTATATTCTCAATCAAAGGTTTCACTCTATTTTCTTAATTTCATAATTTGAACTTCATATGCTACACTTCATTCACGTTTGCCTTGCCTTCACATTTTCAAAGGTTTTAACATTGTGCTACCGCACAAATTATTTATATATTATTATTATTACTATTCTTGATTTGTGGATATGCATTAATATTTCTGCTACACGTAAAAATTATAGATTGTTCTATTTATTAGCTTAAAATTTCAGTGGCTACAAAATCATAATAAAAAACTAAACCTTTTAATGCACCATTGTAATTCAAAAGCATCTACATCAGCTCCAAAAAATTCAGGTATAGGTTTTAATATTTTTGTTAGGCAATCAATTTGATGCTTGTTTATCATTGGTTATTACATCCTGCAATTTTGTATGGGGAAAAAAAAACTCAATGCAAATTTTGTTTGCATGTCCTATGTTTTTCTTTCTTTAATCTTTATATTGAGATCACGCTTGTTGCTTTTATTTTTCTACTTACAATGATGTTAATTTTATATTTAACTTAATGTATGTCACACATTTGCCTTACGCAGACTTTGACAACTATAATGTCTCCATCACCTATAGTAACATCTCTTGCCTACTATCCCAAAGATAATATATTTGGTATTTGATTTGATGACTCTACTATATATACTAGTTTTGAAAGAAAAGAAAATTAAAGAAAAAAGGTTGAAAATATTTTCTTCATAATTAATTGCTAACAATATATAATTTTAAAAAATGTTATATGGAAGGACTACATGTGCTTAAAAGTTAATAGATTATTTACTTAGTTAACTTTTGTTTTCCTATTTTATCTCCAATAATTAATTGATTAATATTAAAAAAAACACTATGTACAAATAAGTCTATGAATTTAATTTAAATATTATTAAAGGTTCTATAGTGGACATTAAGAATGGGAATAAGTTGGCTATTAGGAAATTATAGCACGACTTATATATAATGAGGTCTAACGTACATGACTTATTTCAATTTATTTTTGTAAGCTGGAGGTTCCCTTTTGACTATGGATATGGTGACTCCGATCAGAAATGATTGGAGAGTCTGTGCCCCTTGACCATGTGTTTCAACAAAAAAATATTAGGTAATATACAACTATATAAGGAAAATTTCTAACCAATGGATTTCTATAAAATAGTTCAAATATGAAGATTTATATATTGTCTTCTTGCAGGAGAGAATTCAACTTGAAACTACTCGGTTGTATAAACTTGATTGATATAATTCAAACTTCCATGCTCAAGGTAAATATTGATTATCTAAGATGGAAAGCTATACAGTTCAGATTTTGCTATTTTCTTATTTTATTGTTATAAAAATGACAAAAGGTTATTGTGGTTGAATGCTTGGAATTTGGAAAGCAAAATAGCAAATATGAAATCTTGTCAAAGTAAAACTTGAATGGCATACTTATGAATTTCTTTTTCTATTTGTCCATGAAATCTTCCTAATTTCAATTTGATAATTTTAAATAATTTTGAATATTTTCTTTTAGTGTATATAATTTTAGTGAGCAGCACTTTTAGACAGTTTTTCTGCTAAACGTCGTGTTCAAATTTGATTAATTTTATTCGTTTGTTCTCTTTTCGTATGAACAATTTAGTTTAGTAATTACTAGTTAGTTTGTAGAAATATTTTTTAATGAAATGACCATGCCACCAATTTTTATGTCATCATAATTCTTGCTTCCAAAAAGCAAAAAATTAAAAATAATTAATAATTCTACATCGGTTTAGGCCACAACTGATGTAGAATGTCTAGCATTCTACATCGGTTATTAGAATGACCGAAGTAGAATTCTGACATTCTACATCGGTTTTCAGGACAACCGATGTAGAAATCTGGCATTCTAAGACGGGTTGGGCTCCAAACCCGTCTTAAAATGGGCAGATTTCTACATCGGTTGTCCTAATAACCGATGTAGAATGTCAGAATTCAACATCGGGCGCTCAACCGTCGTTGTGTTTCAACGACACCGAGCTATAATGATGCGTGATAACCGATGTAGAAAGGCACCGATAACTGATGTAGAAAGCCTATTTTCTAGTAGTGGCATGACCAATTGAGCCAACAATAACTTACTGAGTCCAAGGCGACACCTACACTGAATAAACAACACGACTAGTGAAGCACATACATGTCTTAAAATAATTCTCAATTAATTAAAAAAATCATTTACTTACATTCTAAGATGGTTAAACCAGTCGTTAAACAACTCATACGAAGACGGACATAAATGTCACTGTGTCATTGTTTAAAACGGATCTACAGCAACCGACATCGTATCTCCGTCATAAAATAGGCTTTTTGTAGTAGTGTTACACATTGTTTTTTTTTTCTCTTTTGTTTTTTTTTTCATTTTTCTTTGTCTTGCCTATGCACAACACAGGTCTCAACTCATAAATTTTTTTCACCATTTTCTAGTACAATACCCGTGCATATAAACGGATAATACAACTGCATGCGCATTAAAGAGAGAACGTGTGAGCAAGATGAATGAAATGATGTAATGGATATTTAACATTTAAAAATGAAGGTGCAATTAGACAACTGTCAATAAATAAAGGAGGTTATTGAAGTAATTTCCGGTGTACATTATTTTATGCTATATATTTAATAGATAATAAAAGATAATGTCTTATTATATAGATAATAGACTTCTCCCTGTATTATATATTTTTACTTAATTTGGATATGAAGTTGATAGAAAAGTTGTATATATTAGAATTAAGTAGAAGGAAACACTAACCTCCCGTTTTTAATTGTGTAGAATTGAGTTGCAAAAGCATAATTAATTATATTCCTCTGGTAAGAGTCCAGCTCTTAACGACACCAACGTCATGCCAATCACCTTCATGCAACTCATTATCATGCACTGTGTCAATAACGTTTGGCAGATTGTGTAGTTGCTTTGCATAAGCATTGAAGAACTTGACGGCAGGTGATCGGATCCCAAGTTCTGTAACCACTTTATCCTTGAGAATCATCTCTTAATAACTATACAAAGAAAGCTTAGAGATGGTTATGGCACCTTATGCTTATTGGTTGAACCTTTAAATAGACAATAAATCTGGATTGACTTATTTTAGGGTAAAGTGATACCTCCAATTATGACTCTATGTCCAAGCCATTAGAGGTTGAATCTCAAATCTTGATTAAGGGACCTAAATATGCAATCACTCATCTCAACAACTATAAGATAAACTAAATTTTTGGTTCATCACCAAATTTTCTTATCCAAAAATTTTGCTGCTTTTCTAAATAATGTGGTTTCTAGCAATGAACTGGTACTTTCATTTACTTCACATTGGTAGTTACTCTTGAATGCATATTGGCAAAGTATCCAAGCCTTAATTTTTTTAAAATATTTTTAAAAAGTTATCCAAAAAAAATATTAAAAATTTATTTTAATAAAGCTTCATATATAGACCTAGAAACATGTATAATATTGAAACATAAAAGCATCATCTCTTGATGAACCAAAAGTAAAAATTGTCTTCCTCATGAATGATCTGAAGGAAGGAATGAACTTGGTGTTATCCCTATAAGCTGACAATATAATTGATTTTACTATGTAATTACAAAATTGTATTTTTATATTTATTTTAGGCTTGAATATGTTTTTTTTATATATGTAACATAGTATATTTTAATTTTACTACTTAAACTTTTTTTTTTTTTATTTCCTAGAATTTTTTTATGTTTAATTGATTTTAGTACTTACCATTGATCACTAACAATTTATTTAATGATAATGTAACAAATTATTATAATATCATATCATCGATTAAATGCTAATGTGCCAAACTAACGGAACGCACATCTCTTGAGTTATCCACCTTGTGTTGTTAGCTTTAACTTTAGAAAATTCTAAGGACATATAGTATATCCTTAGAAACTGGCACATGAAGTACACATTTGTAGAACTATTTAACCACTTAAATGTATTTATTTCTTCTCCTATAATTACTATGGCATGCAATTTATAATGTGAAAATTTAATTAAAATAATTACCTTTTGGTGGGGAAAATTGGTACGTGCCAGTTCTATATAAAAAGTCAACTTTTCTCTAAATGTGCAGCCCCAACTTGTTTTTTGTTAAGTGCTGGTTTATATATAAAAAGTCAAATAAAAGTGAGTCCCATCTTTATTTTTTGTTAGGTGGCAGTTTCTATAAAATGTCAGTGTCTAAAAGTTTTAAAGCCTTGAATAGTAAAAATAACTTAATTAAGCAATTTTAACATCTTACTTAATCACTACTAAAATTAAGTTTTAAACATCGTCATTTTAACATTGATTTTCACAAAATTGATGCTAAAAAATACAGCGGCATATTTGTAAATAAGTTGAGTTCATTAACATTGGTTTCTAGAAAATCGATGTTGCTAGAACCATGTTAACATCGATTTTCAGGAAACCGATGTTGCTAGCAGTCTCTTAACATCGGTTTTTAGAAATCCGATGTTGTAAATACTCATTCAACATCAATTTCTCTAAAAACCGATATTGTGAAATGATAAGTTAACATCGGTTTTTACTCAAAACCGATGTTGAACCTAGATTTAAAATCTCTCGCGCCTCCACTCATAGAACTCTAATTCTCTTACTCTCTCGCTACACACTCTCTTCCTCTCCATCTTCGCTCCGTCTCTCGTGCCTCCACTCCCTCATTGTCTCCTCTTCTCCGCTCTTGTGGTAGTGGTTGGCCTCTTTGTCTCTTTCTCTTATATTAAACTCGGTATGATCATTATGTTGTGAAATGATAAGTCAACATCGGTTTTTACTCAAAATCGATGTTGAACCTAGATTTAAAATCTCTCGCGCCTCCACTCACAGAACTCTGATTCTCTTACTTTCTCGCTACACACTCTCTTCCTCTCCATCTCCGCTCCATTTCTCGTGCCTCCACTCCATTGTTGCCTCTTCATCTCCGCTCGTGTGGTAGTGGTTGGCCTCTCTGTCTCTTTCTCTTATGTTGAACTAGGTATGATCATTACCTTGTGTCGCAACCTAACATCACGACAGGACGGCGAAAGAAAAATAAAAGAGATTTGTTTTCTAAGAAGAAAACGACAAAGAGTCGCCACCAACGTTTATTTAAGGGAAACGTTAGAAAAACCAAAAAGAAGATCTGCGAATTTTAAAACAAAGGGGTTTGGGAGTTGTTTACGCATAGGGAAGGTGCTAGCAACCCACGCGCCCATCACAAAGAATGGCAGCCTATAATCGAGTATGCAATAAAAATAATATGACTTCAAAATTATTTATTTTCCCAAGAGCGGCGAATTTTTTGTGTTTTTTTCTTGAATCGACAAGGGTGTTGCCCTTGCTCCTATGTACTCCCAGGTGCAATGAGGAAATCAGACCTACATAGTTCTCTAGGAAAAAAAAATTTGTGTTGAATTGATTTTTTTATTTGGTTTTGTTTATTGGTTGGATATCCTTCATATCCACCTATTATGAATATGACAAATATCTTCGAGTGCGCGAGGCGAGTCCAAGACCCAACATCGTGTGCAAAGAAAACAAAACACTCTAGGAGAATTACCAGGCAAGTCTGAGACTTAGCTTGACAATCCCCAACAACGGCGCTAGAAACTTGTTAGACTTTTGGCAAGCTTACCCATTGTCGTTGTAGCTTTCACATTTATAAAAGAGTTCGTCTCCACATGGACTTGAGTTTTACTTAATTTATAAAAGGTTGTCAAATAACCATCTTAGAATATCTACATTCTAAGGCGATATTTTGGAAAACCGTCTTATATCCTACAATTATTTTTTTTCTTAAAAAACATTGTAAGAAAACCGTCTTAGATTGTAGGCATTCTAAGATGGTTTTTTGAAAAGCTGTCTAAGAATCCTAAATTTATTTTAATTTTTTTAAAAAATATATATTCTAAGATGGTTATTTTACAACCTTCTTAGAATGTTGTCATTCTAAGACGATTATTTTCGTGAGAAGCTTTGAAAAGACTTTTTGAAAACTTTCTACTACGTTGGCTACAAAGACAATTGAAAACTTTAAAAAGCTTTGAAAAGACTTTTTGAAAAGCTTCTATAATCGATTAGTAGTGAAGAGATTTTAGAAAAGCTTTGAAAAGACATGACTCTTCAGAAATATAACTATGTAATCAATTACCAAATTCCTATAATCGATTATTGGTGAGATAATTTCAAAAAAACTTTTTCAAAGGACAAATCTCTTAAAACTATTTTTGAAAAGGCACAATGAGCCTATGTGTGTGTGTGTGTGTGTGTGTGTGTGTGTGTGTGTGTGTGTGTGTGTGTGTGTGTGTGACTTCGAAAAGAGCAAGAGAGATTTTCTAATTGAACTTAATTTTCAAATGCTCTCTAAACAACTATTGGTCAAACACTTACAAATCTATTGAGAATTCTTCTAGGAACTTCAATTTGTATCATCTATTCTAAAGGAGAGAAACCTTTATGTACATATCATAAACTCAGTTGTAATCAAGAGACTGTTTGTCTCTTGGCTTGTGAGAATCTTGAACACAAGGGTGAGGGATCCCAAGGTGTGTTCAAAGGTTGTAAAGAGTTTACAAAGATAGTAGAAAATCTCAAGTGAGTTACTTGAGGACTGGACGTAAGCACAGGAAGTGGTCGAACCAGGATAAAATGAGTTTACAATTCTCTCTATCCTTATCTCGGTTTTTTATTGCAGTTATTTTGTCTTGCATAATTGAAGAACATTATCGAATTAATTTCTTCTTCATCTTTTATGTTCTGAACCTATCACAAATGTTTTGAAAAGGGATTAAAACTTATTAATCAAAAAATTCTTTAAAACTTAATTCACACGCCCCCTCTTAAGTTATTGATGCCACTTGTTCAACATGTGGTATCAAATCATGATTCTTGTCTAAAGTTTAAAAAAATCAAGAATATTTATGGCCTCATCAAGCTTTCTATTTCCCATGGGAAACTCCATTAATAGGCATGGATGAATATTTTAGAGTCTTAAATTGTAGAAATGCAAAAGAAATGTGGGATATATTACAAGTAACACATGAAGGCACAACGGATATGGAAAGATCTAGAATAAACACCCTCACACACGAATGTCAACTTTTTAGAATGAATCAAAATGAGACCATACAAGATATGCAAAAGAGATTTACACATATAGTTAATCATCTTGCATCATTAGGAAAAATATTTCCTAATGAGGATCTCATTAACAAAGTGTTGAGATGTTTAAGCAGGCAATGGAAACCCAAGGTAACTACAATTGCATAATCAAAAGATCTTACCAACATGTCTCTTGAAACTCTTTTTGGGAAACTTCAAGAACATGAAATGGAGAACATGAAATGGAACTTATGAGACTCAACCAACATGAAGAAAATGACAAAAAGAAGAAATGAGAAGATTCCTCCTCTGTTCCAAAATACTATGAATGCGATCAACTTGGACACCTAAGAGTTGATTGTCCTATATTAAAAAGAAGAATGGAAAAATCTGACAAGAAAACCTTCAAAAATAAGAAAGGAAAGATAGCTTATATCACTTGGGAAGATAATGACATGGATTCATCAGGTGATTCAGAAAACAAAGTCATAAATCTAAGTCTCATGGCCAAAAACTATGAAAGCGAAGAAGAGGATTCTTTGAAGCAAAGTTGGTACATTGATAGCAGTTGCTCTAAACACATGATGAGAGATGCATCAATGTTTACTCATATTTCTCCTATGAATAATTGACATGTGACCTATGGAGACAACAACAAAGGTAAAATTCTCGGAGTTGGAAAAATAGGTATGAATCCTTCTATCTCCATAGAAAATGTTTTACTTGTTGATGGTCTTAAGCATAGTTTACTAAGTGTTAGTAAATTATGTGATAAAGGCTTTTTGGTGTCACTTGATTCTCATAATTGCTTTATTGAAAGTAAACATGACAAGAAAATAAATCATGTAGGACATAGAACTAATAATGTATACATGATAAATCTAGATAAAACCCCAAATCATGCTCAATGCTTTCTAAGCAAAGAGGATGAATCATGGGTGTGGCATAGGAGAATTTCTTATATAAATATGGAACATTTAAATAAATTAATTTCAAAAGATTTAGTAATTGGATTGCCAAAACTCAGATTTGAAAAGGATAGATTATGTGATGCATGTCAAAAGGGAAAACAAGTATTTTTAAATCAAAGAATATTGTTTCTACCACTCAACCCTTTCAACTTTTGCACATAGACCTCTTTGGTCCTTCTAGAACTATGAGTTTTGGTGGAAATTATTATGCTCTTGTCATAGTAGATGATTATTCAAGATTCACATGGACTTTATTTCTTCCTCACAAAAGAGATGCATTTCTTGCTTTTAAGAAACTTGGTAAAATCATTCAAAATAAGAAAAATCTCAACATTCATCCATTAGAAGTGGTCATGGAGAAGAATTTGAGAATAAAGATTTTGAATTATTATGTGATGAAAATAGGATAGAACATAATTTTTCTGCACCTGGAACTCCTCAACAAAATGGACTAGTTGAGAGGAAAAACAGATCATTAGAAGAATTAGCCCGAACTTTACTCAATGATACAAATCTTCCTAAATATTTTTGGGTTGAAGCTGTTAATACTGCATGTTATATAATGAATAGAGCATTAATAAGACCTATCTTAAAGAAAACACCATATGAACTATACAAAGGATGAAAACCAAATATTTTTTATCTTCATATTATTGGATGTAAATGCTTTATGTTAAATAATGGGAAAGACAACTTGGGCAAGTTTGATGCAAAATCAGATGAAGGTATATTTCTTGGCTATTCTTTGAATATTAAAGCTTTTAGAATTTATAATAAAAGAACTATGATTATTGAAGAATCAATACATGTTTTTTATGAGACTAACCCTATAAGGCCAAGAAAGGAAATACTTAATGATATTACAGATTCTTTAGAAGATATGCATATTGATGAAAAAGGTCACAAAGGCAAAGAAGATGGAAATAGTAGGGACTCTCAATTCAAAGAAAATCAAACAAATGTGGATCTTCCAAAGGAGTGGAGAACTTCAAGGTACCATCCTCTTGATAATATCATATATGACATCTTAAAAGGGGTAACAACTTGACACTCTCTTAAAGATGCATGCAATAATATGGCTTTTGTCTCTTTAATTGAACTTAAAAACATAAATGAAGCCATAATTGATGAACATTGGATTATTGCTATGCAAGAGGAATTAAATCAATTTGAAAGAAATCAAGTTTGGGAATTAGTTTATAGACCTAATGATCATCCAATTATTGGAACTAAATGGGTATTTAGAAACAAATTGGATGAAAATGGAATAGTTATTAGAAATAAGGCTAGATTAGTGGCTAAAGGATATAACCAAGATATCTCATTATTCTTTATTTATCAGCAAGTAGACCCGATATCATGTTTAGTGTTTGCATGTGTGCTAGATATGAAGCCAATCCCAAAGTATCTCACCTAAGTGTCCTCGAAAGAATAATGAGATATTTATTAGGCACTATATATCTAGGATTATGGTATCCTAAGAATTCTTCATATAACTTAGTAGGATACTCTTACCCTGATTATGCTGGATGCAAAACTGATAGAAAAAGCACTAGTGAGACTTATCACTTTATTGGTTCTGCACAAGTATCATGGCATAGCAAAAAGCAAAATAGTGTTTCCATATCAACTGCAGAAGCGAAATATATTTCTACCGGAAGTTGTTGTGCACATATTCTTTGGATGAAACAACTACTCTCTGATTATCGCTTAATGCTTGATCATATTCCTATCCATTGTGACAATACGAGTGCAATCAACCTATCTAAAAATCCTATTTTTCACTCTACAACAAAACATATTGAAATAAGACATCACTTCCTTAGAGATCATGTTCAAAAGGGGGATTGTGTATTAGAGTTCACACAAATAATCAATTTGCTGATATCTTTATGAAACCTTTGCCAAAAGAAATCTCCTTTACTATTAGAAGATAATTGGGAATTATTGACCAATCTGACATAGATTCCTAGTCCATACAATTGTCTATGATCTTTTCCTCCAACCGATCCTTAGCCTTACCCTTAGTTATCATCCATATTAGAACTCTAAGACTTGTTTCTCGTCAATTAGGTCATTCAGTATTTTTGAATTTCAAACTTATTACATTTGGTTATTGGTACTTTAGTACTTTGAACTTTCAAACATTCTTTTATGTTGCATTTACATTACTAGCATTTTGCTTGAAGGGTACTCTCCACGGTATGGTATGGCATGCTCTTTTAATTTATTATAATTACTGTATGCTTTTTTTCTCTCTACTCTTCATTTGTTTTTTATGTTGCCAAAGGGGGAGAGATAGATATGATGGTAAGGGGAATTATATATTTTTTAAAAAGTTTTAATACCTGTCAAATCTATAACTTTTTCATATAAGAAATCATTGAAAAATCAAGGGGGAGTGAACGAAACAAATGGATACTCTTTTTACTCCTTACCTACAAATGGTTGTCATCACCAAAAAGGGGGGAGAATGTGAATCATGTAGGTTTTGATGATGCCAAAAGTATTTACTTGATGAAAGCACACATTGTTTCAAGTCAAGGAACAAGATCAAAAAAATCACATATAGGGACTTAGTCAATTTGTTAAAAGAATCTCATTTTTTATTTCTATAGTATTGGCCTCAAAGTCTTTTATCAAAATTTATTTTTCAAGTTTAATCAGTTCAAAAGTAATATATTTTTGAACTAGTAATCGATTACCAGGACTTGTAATTGATTGTACTACTAAAAATATTATTTTTTACGATGCACATTTTAAGACGGTTATGCAGAACCATCTTGGAATGTCAAACAGTAGTAATTTTGTAAATAATAAAAGTTATACGACGACGGTTTTATAAAAACCATCTTAAAAATGGTTGCTTTCAAAGACGGTCCTCTAAAAACCGTCTTTGAATAATTGCTTTCAAAGACGGTCCTCTAAAAACAGTCTTTGAAATTTGAATGCCTTTAAATATTTTGGTTCTCACTTAATTACTCATGTCTTCTTTTCTAACCTAGTTTCTCTCATGTCTCACCCTTGCTCTCTGTGTTGTCACTCTCATCCGCCGCGGTTGTCGAACCCACCGTGGTCGTGAAACCCATCATTGTTGAACATGCTTGATCTCACTCTAATGTCGTCCCTGAGAAGAAAAGGGATCCCCAGTGGATGATTGAATTCCGCCTCAAGGCCTTCGACAAATTCTAGTCCATGAAGAAACCCACGTGGTCTGACAACACTTACCCCCCTAATTGAGCAGAAGCGCCTCACCAATGTCGTCCTCGACAAAGTCTCTATCGCCACAACACATCGCAAAACCCTAGAAAAAGCCGACGTCATTTTCTATTATAAATTTGTTGGTTTTGTGTTGTGGGTCAATTGTATGGTTTTCAAAATCAGAAATTTGTTTAGATATAGCTTTGACTTATGTTTAGATTTTTGCGTTGAATGTATTATAAATGCTTGCTTTCATTTTGCTACGGGACTTTGTTTCTATTATGTTTTGGTGCGTTTCAGGGAATGGGTGATTTTTTCCTTTTTTGATGTACTAAGTGAACTTAGAGAAACTAAACAGAATGGTAGCTCCCTCTTTGAGGTTTGCTATTCTCATCAGATCTCTATGTGATATGGGAAAAAATAATATTTTTTTTAAAGTGTGTGCTTATTGCATTTTGTTTCTATGGGAGAACGAGGGTTTACGAATCTTCCATTTTGTTTCAAGGGAATTTCTCATCTTCCAATGGTGGTGGGAATGTAGAGATCCAAAAGCTATGCTTTTAGGGCTCCCCAGGAGAATTACACCATCCAGGACTTTGAATTGGGCAAGATCTATGGTTTTGGCTTTTATTCTAAGGTCTCACGTATATACTTTTGTTGTTTTTATTTTGTGGGTTGATGTTAATTTCTTTTGTGTGTGTGTGTGCGAAATGTTTTGATGGATAATACATGGATCCTGTAAATGATGTTGGCATTGTAGTTATGTTACATAATACATGATGGATATTGGTTGCCAATTGGATAATTGTTGATGCTTATTATGCAGTAGAGGTCATTGGGCAATATTGTAATCCTTGTTGCTATCTATTTTTATGATTTATGAAACACCGTTTGTTATATTTTACATTTCAAGACTCATTTTCTCTATGTAAGTATTCTTGGGTGTATGTTATCTTTACACTTGCTTATAGTCTGACTTACTCCTCTCTGATACCGTCTTAACTCTTCCTTTTGGTCCCCTCATTTGCCAAGTTGGTTTATATTTATTTTGAAATTATTTTTTTCCCTTTTTCCTTTTACATTGGTGAACTCTTGAATCCTGTGAAGGTGGAGAACTTTTTGATCAAATAACCAGGGTAAGCTAACATAAAACTTCAAGGCACATAGAACATGTGCTGGGGTATAAATAATTTGTTTGGAAAAATCTTACATAACATGTGTTGAAGGTGTTAAGCCTGTAGGACCCAGGTTTAGTCCTATGTTAGGTCTTAGTATAAAATTTTAAAACAATGATATTTGCTTTGATTTTGTTATGCTCTTTATACTTTTCCATAGAGAGGAAATTATAAACAGAACCATAATTTCTTTTAACATACGCTTTTCTAAGATTCAGGATAACTTAGTGTTATCTTTTTGATGATTTGATCAATTCTTTGAATACACATAAGTCCTTCTCATCCTCCTCCTCCTTCTTCTTCTTCTCCTCCTCCTCGTGCCACCTTGTGAGGCAAGGTGAACAACCCAAAGAAGGATTCCTCCTTCTTGCAAACCTTGTTGAGGACCTGATGGGTGGTAATAGTGGGTATGCTGAATGGATGTTGCAGATATCCCGATAAGTGCAACAATCATAATATATAGGTATGCATGGCCAGTCATCCTTCTTTTTAGGTAATCCAAGTAAAATCGGGTGATTTTTCAAGGATTACCAACGGACATTGATTTTTTTCGTTATAAATATCTAGTATCTTTGACTTGTACTATTGTAGTGTTGTCCTTGAGATTCTGTTTTAGTGTTTAGAAGGCAGAATTTTTTTAAATCCTATTTACAGTGATCTGAACATAATCACTTATCAACTTTGTATATTGATTCCCTTTTGGCATCTTCCCTGGCTAAATAAGCATGATAATAGTTTGGCTTGTGCTTTATTCAGTGAGATTCTACTCAGAGTGCAAACTATTATATTTGTCTTTTATATACCTAGATAGTTATGTAACAATCTACATTATTTTATATATCAAAATCACTAGATTGTATGTTCTGCAAGATAAGATGCTAAGTGAAGAATTTGTATAAACTTTTTGTTGATTGTGACTGCACTCTTTTGGAAGTAAACATTTGCAAGTTTTAGTCATGTGTACTTTATACAAGCATAATTTAGTTCTTTGTTATTGGAATTCAGTTATATTAGTTTGTGTTGTTTTATATCTATATCTTAATTATAATTTTTTATAATGAATTAATTATGGCTTATAAAATAAATTGTTTTATAAAATAATTTATAAGAGGCATTGAATATGTTTTTTGGATCTTTTAATTTTTTTTTAAAAAGCATTCTAAGGCGGTTTTCTGGAAAACCGTCTTAGAATCCTACAATTATTTCTTTTGTTTAAAAAAACATTCTAAGAAAGTTCTCTGAAAATCTGAAAAGACCGTCTTAGATTGTAGGCATTCTAAGACAGTTTTTTGAAAAACCATCTTAAAATCCTAATTTTTTTTAATTTTTTTTAAAAAATTATATTCTAAGATGGTTATTTGACAACTTTCTTAGAATGTTGTCATTCTAAGACGATTATTTTCGTTAGAACCGTCTTAGAATGTGTAGCTTTTCTAAGACGGTTTTTTAAGAACTTTCGTAGAAAGTTTTGACTTTCTACGACGTTGTCTACAAAGACAGTTGAAAACAAACCGTCTTTGAATGTGTCGTAGAACCGATGTAGAAACATCTTTTTGTAGTAGTGTACTAGAGAGAATATGAAGATGACTTTTTGAAATTATGAATTTATTTGAATTTGAAAACTGTGTAATCGATTAGCAACGAAGAGATTTTAGAAAAGTTTTGAAAAGACATGACTCTTCAGAAATATAACTGTGTAATTGTAACATCCTGGAAATTTCTACCCGAAATTTTTGGAAACGATGTATTTTGAATGATTATATATATATAAGTATTATTCAGTGTATATGCATATATGTTCTTGGTAGAAATAGGAATAGTGGGGGCAAGATACGCGGGTTAGGCTAATTAAGGAAGAGAAATCCATAACTGGGAGGTTATGGGTTAATTCTTAAGTGATTAGTCTAAAAATCATCATTTTGCGTGCGACTTAAAATTTAACAAAACCAACCTCTGAACCACGCTCGGGGTTTTATTCTGAGTGTTTTGATATATATATTGCTTACTTTCGAAAACTGACCCCGACGGACGCAGAGAAACGCGAGGAACTAGAACTAGAGAAACGGCACGCAAACCGAGGCAGGATTTTAGTGTTTCAAAGGTCAGGTTTTTCTCACTTTTTGTGGCTGAGTATGGGTCACAATCAAAAGAGAAAGTGGGCCCTTTTTGCTCCACTCAAATGGAGACATGTGGCATAGCTTAAATAAAATAATAAGAAAAGAGGAAAAAGCCTTTTAAAACCAAAAAGCAACTCTCTCTCTCTTCACTCAGCAGAAAAAAATTTCAGACAACTCTCTCTCCCTCTCCCTCACGTTGCCTTTCTTTCTCCCTCATTCTCCATTGAAGCTCCAAACAAAGCTTCAACCTTTGGTGCCCATTTCTGCTCCAAATCGCGAAAGGAGGGCATTTTCGGAATCGTGAAGTGCGTGTCTACGAGTGGGACTTTGAAATTTAAGGTTTGGGTGGACTTTTTTCTCCTTTGATTTTCGTGGGTATGGGGCTTTGGGAGATATGATGGGTAGTTTTGCTAGTTTTCTGCTTCATGATAGTTATTTGTGAAGAAACTTGTTGAAAGCATTTTGAAATTGCCATGTTTGGATGAGCTAAACATACCCATTCTGTTTTAGGGTTTTTATGATGATGCTTGTGATGTTCATGTGCTGAGATTGCTTATGGAAAACTGTTAGAGATGAAGGGTAGAATTAACCTAGGGCTAGAAAGTGAGAATGTGGTGTTGTGAGTGGAAAAAGAGTGAATTTTTTAGGGCTGGAAGGCCAAATCTGGAATTGGTAGTATTTAGAGGTTAGAGTGAGTTAATCTTAGCTTGAAATGCCATTTAGGACTTATGAGAAAGGTTAGGCTGTGCTAGAGAGAAAAACAAATGACCAAAATGAACAAAGAGCCATTTTTAGGGCAAATTTGGGTGTTGAAGAGTCAATTTTTTATTCGGTGAGATTTTAAGCGTAAATCCAGTTTGAGCAAGTTTAGATTGATTTTATGGACTGGTGTGAGGTGAGAGTTTGCTTCAAATTTACCTCATTCTCAATTTCACTTCTCAAACCTAGAAAATCCATTAAATTGAGGGATTTTGGACACCTAGATTTTGTGTTGCTGTGGTTTGAAGCTTGACTTTGGTTTAGACATGATTGATACATGATTTGGGACTTGTAGGATTTGATTTGGGAAAGATTGGATGAGGGGAAGTCTGATTTTCGAAATCTGCACTTATGCAGAATTTTGCTGTCAAAATAGGTGCAGCAGGATTTTGGCTGTGCAGAAAAATGCTTGTGTGTGGTTGGCTGTGGAAAGAGTAGTGCAGAATGAGTTCTGGATGTTTTCTAGTAGATCCCAACAGTCAAAATGTAGGCTTATGTACTATAGACTTCCAGTAAAATTTTGGAGTCGATCCAACGGTTAACGAATTGGATCGAAGGAATTGTTACTGGGGTCTTTAAGTGAGAAAAGCTGTGATTTTGGTTGGTGTTTTTAGCAGAGTTTTCTGCCTTTGCCCTGTTTTCTTGGCTGTGGTAGTTTGTGCTGTTTGAATGTTGTTTTGCTTGGATGTTGTGGAAGCTTGGGAGGATTGATGGGGACCCGGTGTTGAGAGAAACGAGGATATGGGCTACGTGGGAGTACGTGAGCTCAAATGGAGGTGGGCAACAGGGGATGGTGGGTTTATGCGCGCTTTGTGGATGTGGAAAACTTGTTGTTCACCATCGCCCGACCGCCACCTAGTACCACATGTGATGGGTACCCCATAATCCTACAAGCTTGAGATGAGGAAGTGTAGAAGGGTGAACTTCCTGCTTTTATTCGTTGACCACAGAGTGGTACCTGGAGATATGTCGCGGGGGTCAGGAGACCTTGGGGACGTCAGGTGGGGTGCTATTGCCCAAAACCAAGCTTGACCAGTCCCGACCCAACCCGGGCATAGTCGGTCAGTGAGAACCTGTGATGTACCTAAACAGGCGAGCTCCTGGCAGTCAACAGATAAAAGGAACAAAGACCACAAAGCAAGGGGGCTTGTGGTGGCTGGCCAGCTGTGAAACTTGATTGATATGTGAGATATGGCCTTTGGTAATCGATTACCAAGGGTGGGTAATTGATTACAAGGCTTAAAAATGAAGACATGAGGCTAAGATGGTCTCTGGTAATCGATTACCACGGGGTGTAATCGATTACCAGGCTTGAAAACGAGGTCAGGAAGCCATGAGGGCTTCTGGTAATCGATTACCAAGGGGGTGTAATCGATTACCAGGCTTAGAAAGGGGACTGGAACATTGTGGAGGCCTCTGGTAATCGATTACCAGCCTGTGTAATCGATTACACAGAGGGATGGGTCACTGGTAATCGATTACCAGGTATGTGTAATCGATTACACAGTGCATTTTTGCATATTTCATGTCCTAAGGCTGTGTAATTCGAGTTTAGCCTCTGGTAATCGATTACCAAGGCTGTGTAATCGATTACCAGAGATGAAAAGCCTTAAGATACCCATTTTAATTGCATGTAGTGGTTATGAAACGTATTGTGCGGCGGCATAGTTAGATTCTTGTGAAAGAGTCTACCCCTTTCTTTTCTTCCTTGTAGATCGTGATGGCGGCACAGCTAATCCATGATCGAGTAGAGATGGAGTGCCTAGAGGGAGCTTGGGAGACCCTCGAAGGCAACACGAGGTGCCGATTTCGGGGAACCATTCGATTTACAGCTACTTCTTTGGTGCATCCAGATGAACCGGCGCGTACGCTTCAGCGCACTGTGGAGTGGATACTACCCACGCCTACACCATATCGTCTAGTGGAGCCAGTCCAAGTGATTGAGGTGACGTCATCCGAGGAAGACCCTGAGGAGGATCCCGAGGAGCTACCTCCTGAGCCTGCTGTGGATGCTCTTGACTTCCTAGAGGGTGATGAGGACCCACTTCCTGAGGTGGATTCTCCCGAGGAAGCCATGTCGGCATCTGAGGCAGACTCTACGGAGGATAGTGGCCCGAGAGAGATGGTGACCAGTGGAGGCTCTTCATCATAGTGGATAGTTCCATGGACTAGTTTTATATGCTTTTTGAGGGTGGGTGTATCTAGGACTGACTGTTAGGTTTACTCTTTTGTTTTTGTATGGGTAGACCTGATGTATAGGATTTTGATGATTGTATACATATGGCTGAAGCCACCACTGTGGACACCTTTGCTCTAGATGACACTATATATTTTGTAAAACTCCCATATTTTGGACAGCTTTAAAATGATGAATGTATTTATGATCAATCTTGTTATTTGAAAAGAAAGCGTTAGCAACTTTAATTGTACAAGAGTTTATCGACTGTATTTTATCCTCTTATTTTCACGTGACGACCTAAAGTAATGGCTGGTATATTCTTCCTTTTGAAACAACAAAATAATTTAGAGAATTATGAACGGTAAGAAAGAACTGACTCCGAATAGAGTTGTGAACTGGCCATTCAGGACTTTATAGTGAGGATTCTCCTTCTACACCTAGTTATTGTGAAAAAGAGAACGATATGAAAAGGGAAAAGAAGAAAATTTTTTTTACCATGGTTTTGTTATTTAAATTATTACTATTAAACCAGTCATTAATTTAGGGACGCCACAGTAATCGATTAAAAGATTCCTGTAATCGATTACTAGTGAGAAAATTTCAATTTTTTTTTTTTTGAAAAAACATATCTCTTCAAACTATTTTTGAAAATGCACAATGGGCCTATATATATATATATGCCTAACTTCGAAAAGAGTGAGATTTTTTTAAGAGAACTTAATTTTTAAATGCTCTTTAAACAACTATTGGTCAAATACTTGCAAATCTATTCATAATTATTTTAGAAACTTCAATTTGTATCATCTACTCTAAAGGAGAGAAATTTTTTTATACATCTCATAAACTCAATTGTAACCAAGAGACTGTTTGTCTCTTGGCTTGTGAGAATCTTGAACACAAGGGTGAGTGATCCCAAGGTGTATTCAAAGGTTGTAAGGAGTTTACAAAGATTGTGAAAAATCTCAAGTGAGTTGCTTGAGAACTGGACGTAGGCACAGGAAATGGCCGAACTAGGATAAAATGAGTTTGCAATTCTCTCTTTCCTTATCTCGATTTTTTTATTGCACTTATTTTGTCTTGCATAATTGAAGAACATTATTGAATTAATTGCTTCTTCATCTTTTATGTTCTGAACCTATCACATGTTTTAAAAAGGGATTAAAACTTGTTAATCGAAAAATTCTTTAAAACTTAATTCACCCCCTCTTAAGTTATTGAGGTCACTTGTTCAACAAACATGTCCATAAATTAGCGGAGTGACTCATCATTTGCTTGGCATAAACTAGTCAGGGCTACGAATGCCATGCGGTGTGACCAGCTTGGCGCATACTGGGAACTAAAGTGTTTGACAAGGGCGTCAAAGCTGTTAATGGATCAGGGTAGGAGTCCTTCGTACCTAGTCGATGCTGCCTCTTTGAGGGACATTGGAAAGACTCGACACAGGATCGTGTCATCATTGGTGTAGAGATTATCCTGGGTGAGGAACACATATAGATGTTCATCTGGATTAGTGGTTCCGTCATAGCGCTTCATGTTGAGGGGTTTCCAACCTAAAGGCAGGTCAACCTCCATGATGCAATCGAAAAAGGGTTGTCGACGAGTTATCTGTTGTTCATGGTGGTGTATGTGTGAGGCATTGTGGTCGTCCATGTATTGTTGGTTTGATAGGGATGTGATTCACCCTAGATGTGTTCGTTGACCGTATGAGTAGAGTATCGTCCCCTTGGGGGCGTCTCACACTAGCCTCCAACTCGTCGTGGTCAGCCTTCAATTTTCTATGTTCTTCTTTGTGACAACATTCCATCTCTGCCATACATGCTTGAAGTTGATAGAGAGTGTCATTGGTCGAAGGAGCGTTGGAGTTTTCTGGGAGTGTCTCTTGCCAAAGGCCAAAGCATGTACTAACCATGAATGCGGGTGGCCGCGAGGGTAGTTTTACCACAATCCCACGATGGGTGTCAAATGTACTTACCAAATTCTGGAGCTGACTGACGTTAGCATTGATGCAGTAAGGATGAGCTCCTTGATCTCCCACGTCATATTCACAAGTGTCCTCCACTAGAGAAATACTAGGAGAGACCTACAAAATAAAGGCATCTAACGCTTAAGTAAGTACGTAAGTGAGTTGAAAATGTATCAAAAAAGGAGATAAAACCTAGTATTTATAGTGTTGGATGAGAGCCTTGGGTCCCTGATTGTAGGGGTTGTTATGACAGCGTAACAACTCTTACAGATAACCCATAGCTACTAAATAAGTGGAGTGTCAATAATTTGAAAAGAGGATAGGATAATAACATTATCATTAAAATTCAAATATATTAATAACTTACTGACCCAATAGCCTGACTGCTAAAGGAGTAGCGTCCGTGCTCCTGTAACAGGGTTGACGAAGAGAGCTAACATGTATATTTCAACGTCATGTTGCTTGCCATGTCAATTTGTGAACCCAGACTACAGTTCACATTAAATCTCATTCCATATGGTAATGGCAACATGAGTTTAGTATCAATTTGTTTAGTAATGATATAGGAACATTAAGGAAGATATTTTCATCCTCTGGTTGAGTTATCGGATCCTGAGTAATTCAGCTGTGGGTTACGTTATTCAGTATTATCCTTTTCTGCTATCAAATCATGTGTGGAGGATGCTTCAGTTGTACAGTCAAGGATATGTTGAGCCTTAGATTTTGGTTATGCATATGAAATGAAGGTCCTTTTTGTTTTTTTAATTGACCCAACCATGACACGCTTATTGGACAGGAAACAGCATGTGTGAACAGAACTCGGAAGGCATTCGTTTACCTTGCACTGTGTGTATTCATCGTCGATCGATGTGAATATGTGAACTCAAAATGGTGTTCAATTGTGATTACTCCAAAAATAAAAAGTTTAAGATATTTTAACAAAATTAAACTTTGTACGTCTTTTGTGTCAAGTGTAGTTTTCAACGGTTTGAAAATTTGCTGGATGATGAAAGCTCAAAAATTATGAATTAAAAGTTGAAGGTATAGTCTTGGTCTGATAATTTGAGGCATTCCCTGGTACCATACCTTTTCTTTATTGTGTTTCGAAACAGTTTATTTCTGAAAATTTTATTTACTTTTTATTTTCAAAGATGATAATAGAATTATTATTTTTTAAATAAATGTAATTAAAAACTAGTAAAAGTTCAAAAATAGAATAACATAAAGGATTTAAATATGTTTTGATTCATATAAGTTAATATTTTTTTTTATTTTTAGACTCAATAAGTCAATTTTCTTATTTTACTCTCAGTTTATATTTTTTTAATTTTAGTCATTATAAGATATTTGGTTTATTTTTAATCACTTTAAGTTTGTAATACATTTATATGAAAAAATGAATTTATAGGAATAAAACGTCAATTTATATGAACTAAAAAAAAAGATTAACTTATTAGGAAAAAAAAATATTTTTGATTTCTCAATCCCTGGTGCTGCAACAGCAATAGGTTAAAGAGATTTGAGTTGAGTTATATAATAATGTCGGGCATTCATGATGGTAAAAGCTTGGATGGAGGGAGAGTTATAAGCATGTGAATGAGAATTAAGAATTAGCAAGCAATATAAACATAAAGTTGAGGCAGGAAAGAAACGGAAGTGATGCAGCGTCTGAAAGTGAAAGTGATGGTGGTATCACTATCAGCCTCACTCTACTATCAGTCCACTCCTTACCTACATTAGCTTCTGATTCTCCAAATGGCTTATGATGGGATAAATTGGGCCAAAAATCCATAACAAAAGCTTAAATCAGATCAATGAATTAGGCCGAGCCTTGTACACGTAATCACTAGGAAAAGTTGTTCATCCTATTATTAGTATTTTGTTTTGCATATTTAATTTCATTTGAAATTCCATCATGGATGCCTTGATTTGTTTCTCTCTTTCTACCAACCTTGTCATCGAAGTTGATATCAAAACTGTAGATATTGGTAGGAATAATAGTTAGTTAGAATTACTTGAGAATAGTTAATAGTAATGCAATTCCTTTATTAATTATTAATTAATTGTTGTTATTGAAAAACAGTAATCAAACTAACGGTGTACAAAATAATTTAATTACTGTGACTGTATGGGTGGAAAAAACAATCTTCACATGAGTACAATCTAACCTATTATTAATTAGTTGAACAGTGTTACATTGCATAATTCACTTCTCAATTTTAACGGGTTACATGTCATTTTCTGTCCATCTATAATCACATATATCTTAAACGTACACGAAAGATAGTAAGTAATGCGCAAAATGGCCTATTATTATACATGAAAAGTTTGTACATTTTGGTGATGAGTTCTTTTTATTATTGTATGTTGTTGGAGACAAGTGACTTGGTTATCTCTATTTTTTGGTTAGTTAGGCAATGTGGGAATATGGGAATTGCGGATTGAAATTTTTTCTTAACTAATACTATCTTAAAGACATTTATTAGTATTTAACTAATATTCATCTCGAAAATATCTTTATCACTTTCAGTTTTTGAAAAAGTTATTAACATTACCACAAAAATGGTATTTTACGATGCATGTTTTACATCGGTTGTTAAAAATTGATGTCGTAAGTAAAGCGGTAATGTTTTTGTAAATAATTGGAAAATTTTAAAGACGGTTTTGATAAACTGGTCTTATAGAATTGATGTAGAATGCAAGAGGGAATCGGTTCTTATAGAATCGATGTAGAATGCAAGAGGGAATGTGATGCAATCCTATCCCGCAAGGGCATTGGATAGAAAAACTCAAAGTAGATTGGGTCAAAGATGCAAGAGAAGGCCCTAGGGTTCTTATGAGCCTTAGGGTAGATTTCGGGCCCATGGGCTAAGTACGAGCCCACTTATCTTTGTAAATATTAGATTAAGGTTTCATTATTTTTTGGCCTTGTATTTAGGGCTCCATAATGTAGGTAGGATATCCTAGAAATATAGGATTTTTCAACCCTTGTATTTTAGGGCACCTAGACTAGTTTTTGTATTAGGGGTAGTTTTGTAATTTCACATGCACTAAGTGGATATTTGATGTGTGTGGTTGGAAATAAATTTAATTGAATTGATAGAAGCCCAATCCAATTAAATTTTAGAGGGGGAGGTGAGAATTTGCTTACTACACCCCATTGCCACATCATATAGTCACACTTTGTGCATGTCCTTCATGCTTTTCATGCCTCATGACACCTAAGCACACTTAGTGGAGAATCTTGGAATTGATCTTGGATTAGTGGGCTGAACCATAACTAAAATTCACTAATCATAATTAGTGAAATTTTGGCTCCAAAGTTTGGCTCCACAAATTCAATTTCAAATTCAAGTGAAATTTGAATTTCCCTCCAATTTTGTGTGACACTTAGGCTATAAATAGAGGTCATGTGTGTGCATTTTTTTCAACTTTGATCATTTGAATATTAAACTTCAGATTTCAAAGCTCATTTGGAGCACAAAATTTCGTGCTCTTCTCTCCCTCTCCCTTCATTCATCTCCTTCTTCCTCCAAGCTCTTATCCATGGCCTCCTATGGTGGTGAGCTTCTTCTAGACTCATCTTCTCCTTGAAGTGACGTCTCCTCTCTCTCTTCCTTTCTCCATTCCGCTGCCATTCATCTTCCAAGAAGCAAAGGAATCCATTGATGAAGAAGATCCTAGGCCTACAAGCTCCAATGGAGCTTGCATCAGAATGCCAACTGCCTCTCTCAATCCTTCCCTTATTTTAATCATTTTCCTTTAATTTTGCAAATTAAAACCCTAAATTCCAAGACCAGCATCGTGTCTCTGTTCACCAAACTCCAACAATGGGACCACGAGCCTCATTCCGACGACCTCACCACCTCACATGCCACCGCCTGAGTGTACTTCATCTCCCTAAGCATATCGACTGTAATCAGTTCATCCGACTCCGGTGACCAGATTCCGACGACTTCGGCCCTCACCTTCGCGAGCACCTCCGGGTGCGATTCAAGCAACGCTACCACTCACAGAAGCGACGAAGCAGACGCGTCCTGCGCCGCGAAGAGGAAGCCGAAGAGGTAGCCACCGATCTCGGCGTTGGTGGAGAACGGCAGCGGCGTGTCTACGACGAGTTTGGCCACCTCGATTTCCCTGAGCGTGTCCTGCATCCAATAATCGACGAGGCATAAAGGCTCTTCCCCTAATGTCTACATCCTCGTTTTGCTCATCTTGGTGCATGTGCCTAGGGCTCCGACAAGCCGGTCCACGGCGAGCCTCGCGTTTCGAAGCGCAATGCCGAGGAAGTCAAACGACAACTTCATTAGCCCCATGTTGAATAGAAAGTAATCCCTCTCAAATCGCTCTTGGGCTTTTAGGCCCATGTACGGGCCCATGAAGACGGTCTGGGAGGTCTCAAGGTTCATGTCACGAGCCAGGATGCGGAGCGGAATAGAATAGGAGCCTTGGGCTTAAGCTTGACTGACCCATGACTTGAGGTGGTTAAGGATGATAATCTGCTAGAGCGAGGTGTAGGTGGAGAGGGCTTTAGGCGTGAAATTAGGGGCGGGAATTTGGTTGGGCCTAGGAAGGGAAGCACCAAGGAGGGTCCTAGGATGGAACCTTTTTTGACTATGTACAAAATCTGTTCCAGGAGAAGCAAGAGGAGGATGAAGCATGTGAGGTATGAGGTAAACTCCATGAAAGAGAAAGAGGGTAAGAGGGATGAAGTTTTCCTTGTTGTTGGAAGCAAATCCTGCTTATCTTATAATTATTATTATTGGATTAGCAAGTAAATATAAGCAGCAATCGAGTTAATAGTGGTCATAACATGAGATACCATGTATGATGGAAACTAAGAGTTAGGAGCAGTTTTGACAGAATGTTAGGAGGAGTTACGATGTATTAAATATGTGTGTAATAGTGGAAAGGTTTTTTTTTTTGGTAATTTGGACAGAGAACTCATCTCTGACTCTAGGACAGAGAACTCATTCTCTTTCCTTTTAAGTTGTTGCTTCTTCCTGTTATTTCTTGTTTTCTCTTTTTTTATTTATTTCCTTAATCAAGGGAATTGATCTTCAAACTCTTTCAACTGTTGGCCAGTTCCCATCACAAAGTTACGTAACTGTGCATACTTTTCCTCAATGGGATTTTTTATTAGTTTGAGCTATATTGTGGTCAAGTTAACTATGTCTTTTCATGTTTTCATTTCTTGTATCTAGCTTTTTAATGATGTATTTCAAGTGTAGGGAAGCACCAATTTAGAATCTATCCAGATCTAGAGTTGACCTTAGGTCTTCCTATGCATACTAATTTCATAAGTTTCTGGTCTCTAAGTGATCAAAGATGGGAAATGGATTGCAGTACCTATTATTCCCAATGCATTTGTTATCAACCTGGGAGATCAAATTCAGGTACCATTGTTGTGCTTTTCCTGTAGTTTCTCTCCTTTTTCAATAAAACTTATGCATCCAGAGATTAATTTATTTTAGATTTATACAATGAGAAAGTATAAGTTAGTATATTTATCAATTTTAATACTGTTAGAGAAAAGGCTAGATGCACACAAGTTTAATGTACAAACACATGTGCGAAGGTATGTTTACCATGACGTGATTCGATTAAATGATTTGGAAAAACTCATTGATTGTTCCAATATTCAAGTCAGACAAATTTCTGCCAAGGAACAACATTAAAAAAGTTTGCAAATTTATATACTACAACAATTGAGTTGTCCAATACTATATTTTAATTATTTAATTTTCATCAAGAAAGTAAATGCAATTAAATACTAATATTCTATCATGCAAGGTTTTTCATCTCATTTCTCACTCTTGATTTCTTTCTTTCTTTCTTCTTTTGGTCTTAATCTTACTTAAATTAGTGGTCAAAATCTAAATTATACTTGTGTTAACAAAATTGACTTGAGTAAAAGCTTTCAATATCGATAATGCTATAATTGAAGAGTTATAGGTAGGTCTTGTAAGGAATGTGTGTGTGTGTGTCTGTGTTTATATTGTGAACACCAACTGGCTTACAATTTCTGTGAACACAATCCGTCCACAAAATGGTGATGGCAATGGGCTTGCAACCCTTGCTATGTCTTCAACTTCTTATTATATTGTTGAATCGTGTTAGGGCTCAAACTTCACCATAGAGAAACAGATATGTTTTATTGAAATATGTGTTTGACCCTGGGATTTGGAATTAGTAGGTTTGTGAAATGCAAAGATAGTTTCAGATATCTTATTGGACTATACTATGCTTAGGAAATTTTATTTCCAGTATTTTTGTTGTATGTGTTTTCAATTTAAGTGGTTATTGTGCATATGAAGTTTATGGCAATCCAAGTATTTTTAAAGAATTGTACGATCCTAGCAGAGATAGTATTGGACATGTGTAGCCATTTTGTCTTTCAATATTACATGTCTTTGTTTTGTTGAATTTTGTTTCATATGTTATTTAGGAATAATGTTTTATTGAGGGGGATGCTTTGGTTAATAGTTTGCTAATTATAATTTGGTAGCCATTTAATATATTTAGTTAGGATCAAATGCATTTAGAAAACCACTGTCAAAATTAATGAAGCATTTGAATTTCTAAGACGTTTGTCAGATAAGAAACATCTTAGAATGCACATTCTAAGACGATTTTTAGAAAGAAATGTCTTAGAAGGTATACTTTCTAAGATGGTGCTTTCTAAGAAATGTCTTAGAATGCATACATTCTAAGATAGAACCGTCTTAGAAATTTGAAAGAATCATCTTAGAAAGGTTGACTTTTCTACGACGGTTTTTGTGAAAACCGTCGTAAAAGGTCTCGATTTTCAACGACGTCGGATATAAAGATGGTTAAAAACCATCTTTGAAAGCCTTTAATAACCATCGTTAAATGCCTTTTTTGAAGTAGTGTAATTAGTCTGGTCTTTGTTTCTAGTCCGCACATGGTAGCTTTGTAACTCATGGACGTTAGGATGTATTGACTAATGCCATTGGGTGACTAGAGCACCCTACCTGTGTTCGTGCTACTAGAGTTAGTGTGACGATCAAACAATACTCTGAACTAGTTTTAGCAGGCTCCTGCACATCTACATCGATCATCCCAAAAGATCAGGATCAACTCAAACAAAATATTAAAGAGGAGCTAACACAGAATATCAAGGGCGAGCTAGAGTAGTCGATCACTGAAAAAGTAACGAATCAACTAATGTTGTCCTTCAGCCAAACGCAGTCCCAGGGAATTGTACCTCTTATTGAGCTTGAGGTAGCTTCTTTTGCTCCTTGTGTCAGCACAAATGGAAGCTGTGTTAATCCCTCAGGGTAGGACCCAAACACAGTTGCATTAGACAAGCGTGGATTGTATGTTGATGACAATCATTCCCGTTTGGTTGCCCTTGGAAGAATTTATAAGGGATGTTGATGACACCGCATCCCTTTGACCAATGATCTGGTGAATGTGGGTGTTAAGGAAGTTCGAGATGTTGATGCTCGTGTCCCTGTACCCATTGAAGACATTCAGTTAGTAGGGCAGACCCTTAACACCTTCCTTGCTTGAGCAACACATCTTGTATAATTTTTTTTCCAGAAAATGTATTTCCTTTTTATTTTATTTATACTATCTTAAAAAATGATTTGTTACAAATAAAATATTGAGCGTTATTGACTTATGTTTATTAACTGTGTATGATAAACAAGGACCAAAGGGATCGAAAAAGCCTGTTGATTGGCCAGAACCTGATGACAATCCCATATACCAGATGACATTGATGATCCCCCAAGTTTTCCTCAAGCCTATGCAGGTGTCAAGGGATGCAACTATCTTTGGGGTGTACAATGATAATGTCTCCTTGTACATAAAGCATCAAGATCTTGGGGAAATAGCACACGGTGGTCAATGTTTGAGTGTCACTGTTATACAATTGTAGATTATGTAATTAAATTTAAATTTCAATCCATTACCTAATTCATTGTTTTAAATTTATGCATAATTTACTTTATTTTAACTATAATAGGCATATGGATGAGTTAAGTTTGTGACCAAGAAATGCCTCTGTGTATGGATTCCTTGAGCCATAGTCCATAAAGAGATATGGACAATCACAATTTGAATCTAAGGATTATATTAAGAAATAGATGCATAATTCATAGAGAGATGTCTACCTAGGATCTTACTTGAATGGGTAAGTAAAACTGAACAAAGCAATTTAAACAATATATGCATCATAATAACTCAATGTTCTCCAATGTAATGGACATTGACAACTGGTGGTTATATGTCCTAAGGACAATGTTGTTGCCTAGTTTTTTTCCTTGCACAATAAGTCCAACAACTACTTGAAAGAAATGGTTAACATGTCAGTTGTAATTTGCAACACATTTACTTTATCATTAGTATTTGACATCAATATTTTAATTGTACAACATACATTCATGTTTCTCTTAACTAGTGCTTTGAAGGGATTCAATGATAATCACGGAAGTAAATCCAAGACAACTACTAAATGGATTTTATTTAAAGAAAGTCATTTAAACAATGTTTGATCTCTTCAAAATGACATTTTATTACTTTGTAGACTAATTTTGGGATAACTTTGAACCTCTTATTGAATTTAGTGTAATAAGCAAAGAAGAAGTATCGAGTGCGGCATTTATGTCACGCATTGGATGACAACCATAGTTCTAAGTGGTTTCAAGGATAATTGGAAAATGATAATTGCTTACTTCAAAAGTAATTTCATTTGTTATAGTTGTTATTATTTACACTGATTAAATTATGTTTTATTATATCTTACAGTATTTTACTTATCTAAGACCATTGGAACTAGAAAAAATAAAGGTAATTTGCATTCGGTGGGAAGATATTTACTAAGAGTTAAAAATGAAACACTAAGTAGTGATTAAGAAATTTTGCAAATGTTAGACTTAAGTAAATCTTAGGTTATATACGATATTTATGCATTGACATTATTGCATTTATTAGTATTTATTCAATAATAATTTGAATATAATATATAATGCTTAGATTGATTTGGTTTTGGCCTCAAATAATGTTGTATAGTGGATTTCAACATTGATTTTCATAATTGATATTAAAAATGACTATTTTTAATGATGATCATTTCAACATCGGTTTACATCAGTTCAAACCCGATGTTAAATGTACAAAATAAACAATGTTAAAAATATTTTTCTAGTAGTGAATAATAATTAATTTTAGCCACAGTTTTACAACATAGTTGATCTCAAATTAAATCTAAAAATTTTAATTATAAAAATTTCTTTAGATAATGGCAAAATTTGCCATTATTAATATTAGTGTAATATAAATATTACATACATTTAAAAAACACTATACCGTCTGTTTAATATTTTTCAATGTTAGCGCATCTTGCAGAGTTTCTTTTTTATCAATAATATTCAGTTTTCCTACTTAAAAACATTTAATTTATGTTGTTTGTATTTCTTTTAGTGCCATAAATTCAACAAAAAAAAAATTAAAGAGTGAAGACCAGTAATATCAAGTTGGCACTTAATAAAATTTAAATTTATTTCAATTCAAATAAAAAGTCTGAATACATTTATATTTTAAAACTTTGTAATGGGTTGTAAATAAAATACATTGTTATGATATATGCAAAATAACAAAAGCTAAATAAAGAATTATTATTTTTTAAGAACCAAAATATTTAATTTTAATTGAATATGAGATCTCATCACTATCATTTTCATTAAAATGTGTTTTATGGATCATGTTAAATTTATGAAATTTAATCGCTATATTCATTTCAATGCTATTCTTTTTTAATTCAAAGAAAAAATAAACTAATCTTTTTCTATAACATTTTAAATAAATAATAAATTTTGACAATTAATTTACAATAATGAATATGTACACATACTGTTAAATTGCATATTCATATTGGCAAATTAACTACAAGATGAATATGTACACATACTGTTAAATTGCATATCCATGTGTCCCTCCATCGAGTCCATCCAGTGTACCACTTTTTGGTTACTGATGGAACTGTCACATATTAGCTTCGTGAAGTGTAATGAGTAGGAGTAGTCTCTTTGTTAAAATAGACAACAATACCTTGTGTTTGTGGGTTGGCCTGAAGCATGAAATGTAACAATAATCTTACCCATGTATATGAATGTTGTCTTTAGCAGCTAAACTAGCCTTGAATTGATCAATATGGTTATCATGACCAACAAGTTTGGTGAATCAATTTTTTCTTCTATAAATTGAATTTTAATTTAAGGTTTATAAATTGAAGCTTTTGGGATGGAAGGGGTTCTTATTCGAATTTTTGAAACTTGAAAGTTTGAGTAAGCTAACTATAATGTTATAACCTTAGCATTTAATGGATCAATCACAAACGGTCAAAGTTGTAGTTGCTTATTTGCATATTAGTTGCCTTTCTTTTTTACTGGGTGCGTGAACACTCTGTTTAAATTTTTGCTTGTATTATATAGAAATTAGAATGGTAATGGTATAAGCTTGAGTAGTTAATCTTCAAATCTCTTCTTTAAGGGGTTTAGTGGGAGCATGATAAACTAATGCTAAGTATGCTAAATTATTTTAATTGAAGTCTTTGTTTGGTTGTTAGGTAACATGTGCTTTGGGATTTTATTTATTTTCCATGAGAAATGAGTCCATTGATACTTTAATTCTTTACACATCTCAATGTATATTAGATGATGATTATAACATTGATATTATTTGCAGGATCTTCCCAGACAAAGCCACAATTCTTGTTGTTGATATTCTTAATGAACTTGTTGAGGTAAGTTTTACTCTAATCTCAATTTTGTAGGTCAGTCAACATGACTTCAAGTTAGTTGAAAACCTCCTTTAACTTCTTAATTAATTCTGAGGTGGTCTACATTTCTATGATCTTGATTAAGATCTGCTACAAAATGAGTGTGGATGAGATAAAAAGCATTATTGTAACACCTGTTCTTTTATATCCCATTGTGTAGAACCTATGTAAAGCATCCTTAAGTTAAGTAAACTTATTATATCATGAACGAAACATGAAACATATGTAGGGTATTGAAATTTGACTTTTGCAATCTTGATCTGGCTAAAGTTTCTGGGATGTCCAAGGTGAGAAGAGATTAAAAGGACAAGAAGCGGTCCTAAAACCAAATATAGAGCCAAACCTTATTGGCAATATTTTGTCACTATGTACAGTGCACATCATTCATTGAGTTATAGTTGGCCTCATATTGAGAGCAAATAGTTTGAATGGGTCATGTTAATTAGGGTCCATAATTCATGATTTAATTTTGAGGGCCATATATTGTAATTGCATTTAGGTTTTTGTACATTGAGGACCAACAAATTTACAAACCCAAAACGGAAAAGAAAGTCCATATCTTCTACACACACAACTTTTTAAACTTATGTTTGTCACACACACAAACATGGCTGTGATGACATCCATGTCAAGGGGTCTCTGATTGTAGCTTGGATAAATGGATCTAACAGCTTCTTCTCCTTTAAGAAATAGGCATGAATGCAATTGGTTGCCCAAACACACCCTAATGGTTTGAGATGTTTTGTGTTATGATGAAACATGATTTTTTTCCTATGTGTGATTCTCACTGTGACTACTTGCTTTTCCTCTTTCAATATAAAGATTAGGCTATCTTTTTATATACTCTTTAGGTGATAAAGAAATCTGTTAAATTGCATAAGATTACCTGTCACCTAGTGAAGCATTGCTCTTTATACACATGGTTTTCGTCTCAAATCTTAGTTTTGAGATAGAGGCTTAATGTAGATGAACATGAACTTTTCTTGAAGCATGTGTTGGTAGCATTGAAGGTAAGTGCTTGATTCTTATTCAGTTTGTAGTTCCTATTGGATGAAGAAGGTCCTCTTCCCCTCTTCCTTATTTGCACAATTTATTATGTTTCTCTAATTTTATCTGTTAATTTTCCTGATTTTCCTTTCAAATATGTTGGGGGTTTCCCAAAAGTTATGGCTTGTCAGCCTGCATATTTCTTTAGCAAGGTTTGTTCATTGATCATTGTGCTCAAGAGGGTCAAAGAGAAGCAGTTTGATAGTGATGAAATTGTCAACACACCCACCCCTCTGTCCCTCTACCTTTAGAGTTAAACCGAGCCACTAAATCTTACAACAATTGAAGTAACATATACCAATTATCAATTCACAGCAATGTCAGCAAAAGAAAGATCGTAGAATGAAGATTAGGATCTCAATAGATATACCATTCAAATCCCAGAGCTGTAGGCCCCAAGCCCTATGCAACTACTCTAACAAATTTTGAATATCCCCCTCCCAAATATTCCTTTTTCAATCATTGTTTCAGCTGCAACAGAAGGTTTAGTTGCATCTACCCCAAAAATAACCAACTCCTTTGTGTTTGAAACTTTATGTAGTATGAATTAGAAATAGAAATTTTTAGTAAGCACACAATAATTGCAACCTTTGTATATATAGTTGTGTAATAACTAAGATTAACTCTACTCCCAGTCACACTACTTTGACTACATATATACCACACACACGTTACATGTAAAAGAAAACTTAGGGTGGCTGGCGAAAGGACGATTCCATGCTCCATTGACCTCCCAATATTTCAATGTATTTAGTTTGTAGATGCCAATTTCTCACAAGATGTGACTCTCCGAAATGTAGTACAACTTGCTTGAATGCTCAAACACATTGGAGAACTTTGGTCTTTATTCAGTTGTCCAAATGTTAGCAGTGAATGAAATCCACAACGTGAAAATTTAAAACTGGCTCGTTTGTGAGATAACTTAATTTCAGCTAACCATCACTACTACAAAAGTTATGTTTTACGACATTGTTTTTAAGGAGGTTCTCAAAGGACCGTCTTAGTAAGTATCGCAATGACAATTTTGTAATTAGTGAAATGAAAAAAGCTTTTTACGACTGACATTCTAAGGCAGTTATCAAAAACCGTCTTAGAATGTATGTTAATGGCAATCCTGTAATTTTATGGAATAAAAACTACAATGGATTTTACTTAAAACCCGTCTTCATTCTCATTCCCAAAATTAAAACCCTACGTACCTCTCTCCAGCTGTTTGATTTTCCATTTTTGCATTCTCTCATATCTCAATATCTTCAATTCCCCCTCATGTCTCCGCCGCAGCCCAACCGCGTCGTCCCCAAAATTTGGCAAGCATGTGTCGACGCCGCTGTGCACATGGAGCATGCCTCTCCCTCGCATTACCTCAACCTTCTCATCCATGGTGCGACTAGGAGAGTGATCGCGGAGGCCGTGGCTAGAGCTTCTACAGTACAGACTAGCTTAAGCTCAGTGAATAGAGTTCTCTTTCACTAGCTCGTCCAATTTCTCTCTCACTGGTTTGTTTCTCTCATCTCTACAATTCCTCTTTAATCCGTAATCTAGGGTTTATTGATTCACGCATTTTTTTTTTGTTTTATTTTGTTAACAGAAAATAATAAAGTTGCAAATAACTCTCTCCTTATCCCCGGTTTGTCTCTCTCTCATCTCTGCATTTCTTCTCTAATCTAGGGTTTGCTGATTTATGTGTTCTTTTATTTTGTTAACAGAATAATATTTTGAAACTTAGTACCTGTTTGGTGACAAGACTGAAGTGGGGGTTAAAAGAATGTTTTTGATTTTGTTTCGGTCCCTTTGCTGATTCTAAATAATCGTAGTTCCCCTATTCCTATCTCTCTCAGCTTTGTCATTTTACTCATTTATGGATATACCAAGGTTCTAATTTCTAAATGTTCACAATGTTAAGTTTTTAGGGTCACCTTGTATTTGTCTGGTATTTCCTACAATATCAAGGATTGCGATGAAGCTGCAACCACCAGATTTCAATTTACATTAATTTAAAACTTTGGGATAAACTTAGTAAAATTGAGCATCTGGTATGCTGCCAAAAGATTTCAGTGGCTCTTATTGGAAAAAAAAATCTAAACACATTTTCATCTGGTGTGTTGCCAATTTTGCTATTCCCCTAAAATATTAACAACTCCAATTGTTGGCTAGCTATCTCACTATGATTCAGTTATTGAACCATTTGCAGAAAAAATCCTTAATGAGGTGAGCTACCTAAACACATTTAGTTATTAATTCAGCATGAAAATTTCTAAACAGAGATTTAAGTATTTGCACTTGCTTGGTTCTACTCTCTATACAAAATTGCACGAGTTTTTAACATCATTATTTGAAAAAGCTTATTATAACCTTTTACCATGTTTGTTATAGCTAGTGGAGTTGTTGCATCAATTTTAGTGGTTCTCTGCCTATTATGGGTTGGCATAGAGGACGTAGGCTTTCATAGCAAAGGGACCACACTCAATCTTGCAACTCTTCTTGTTGTTGTTGGTCTTTATGGTTACTGCTACTCTGGACATGCTGTGTTCCCAAACATTTATACATCCATGGCAAATCCAAACCAATTCCCTGGAATCCTCTTAGCATGTTAAATGACTTTTAGCTATAATCTAACTCAGCTTCCACTAGTCCTCTCACTAAATATTAAATCTCCTCAAGTCCTGTACAAATTGCAATTTACAAATATAGTCAAAATATATAATTATTTGTTTTAGGTCAAATGGAAGAGAAGTATAAGCAAGGCAGATCATTTAGTAGTTAGGCATGAATACCTCAAGATGTGGAATATATGATGTACATGTTGCATAAAATTATTATTTTCTTTAGTGAAGGTTCTATCTCTTGAGTCTAATAAAACCTGCGATTGTTCTTTTTCTCACAATTTTGGAATTTGTACCTTGTTGTATGCAAGAGCTGATGTATTGGGATACACAATGATTGGAGAAGCTATATTGTCTCAGTTCACTCTTAACATGCCTAAAGAATTGGTAGCAACCAAGATTGCTGTCTGGACTACGGTATACTTATTCTACATTCTATTTCAGATTTTTTTAGTGGAAGCATCTTGATTAGATGTGTATTTTAGTCTTCTTTTGCTTTTTTCCATTTAAAAGAATGTTTGTGATTTGGGATAATTGATTCTTAACATAGCATTAGTTCCTCTATAACCATTGACCAAGTGCCTAAGGGAAGCTGATCATATTATTCAGGATATTAAATTTAATTGTTCTAGTGTTACCCAGTGGCACTTTATGTTGCCATTTTCAATTTTCATATGCCTCTTTTTGAGGTCAATGAAGGAGTTGGGGAAAGAGCTTCTCTATTTTTGTTTCATTTATTATTCTCATACTATGGCTTAATTCAGTATTAGCATATTATTAATGTTTTATTAACCATATAAATAACCAAGATTTTTATGTGTTACTTTTTTTTGCAGGTGGTTAATCCATTTACCAAATATCCTTTATACATAAGAGCATGCATGTCATTATACATACCATGGAAAATGTCATTCAACATAAGGAATGGCTTTGTTTCCATCCTGCATTTATGAACTTCTTTATTTGTGGAAGCATTTATAATTTGAAATTTCTTCTTCTTTTAAGTGATATTTGAGAGAAATACGAATGAGAAATTCGGTTGCAAACAAAATATTGCCAAGTAATTTCAATTGAAAGTAGAGAATTTAGTCATATGTATATATAAGTTTACACTATACATTAAGTTGACATTGCCCATTTGTTTGGAGATTCAGTCCAATTTATTTATTTTAGCTTTGTCACCTTTGTGAAAATTAGCAGTGGTTATTGTTTTTTGTTTTCCAATTAAAGACAGAGAAGGGAATTTTCTAGCTAGGATAGAATACACTGTTTGATTTAAGTGTTCAATTCTCTATGCTTGGTCCTTCTTATAACAAATTTATGGGAACTATCATTTGGTATGGAGTTACTATATAGAAGACTATGATATGCTACACTTGTGTGGTTTGTGTAGTTGGAATGGGAGGAAGTCCAGAGGGTAACAAGCCAAAGATGGGAGCGAGAACAAGGATGCAGAGAGGCAGTAGAGGACATGTCTGAAGACTTGTCAGAAGGAGAAAAAGGAGATAATGTTGTGGAGATGGTGCAAAGTGATACCCCAAAGAAAAAATTCCAGCGCCAGACTTCAAACTTAGAAGTATGGTCTGATGACAAAAAGGAAAAGAAACTCTATGTTGTCCTCTTAAGGTATATACTACTATCCACACTCCCAAAGTTGTTTTGAATTGACATTTCTGCTAATAAATTATCTAGACAAGTTTCTTAGGTTGTGTCAATGAATATTCATTGATCATAGTGACAAATAAAGTCATACTTATTTCCTTTATCATTCATCAGGAAAATAATTTACCAAAATAATGTTACTGCTTAATTCAGATAATAGAAATGGGAGTCAATGAGTCAGTTCTGAACCCACAACAAGCTTTATTAAATAGCCACCACAAGTTATTCACCTTTTCGTTAAGTATTTTAAGTTTAATTTAATTTTATAACAATAATCAATCTTATATTATAAATTAGAATAGAAAATTTAGAGAGTAAATATTCAACTTCATACATTAAACAACACGCTAGATTATATTTGCATATTAGCAGGAGTTGAATATAGTGAAAATAGTTAATCTTTTAACTATAATGTAGCCAATGTAAGCCGAGGGCAGTGCTGTAACATATCATATAAAATTATATATAACATATTAAATAAAACTAAAAATATTTATTTAATAATTAAATAAATAAACAACATTGGTCTGTTAATTATTCAATTAAAATATTGACATTTCCGACTAATGCTAATGCAAATGTATTGAAAAACAACATTGGTCTGTTAATTATTCCTTTGAGGTAGTTGTCTGGCCTATTATGCAATGAAAAAAATCAGATGACAACATTTTCCTTAGGCAAAATGACGACCATTTGCCAATATGCACTACAATGGAGACCAATATAGGTTATTATACTATTATACATTATTTAAATTCATTTGTTCAGTTTAACTTACCCATTCAGGTAGGCTCCTAGGTACACATCCTGTTTTGAATTCTGCATCCAGTTCTTAATGTAACTTTTTTATTCAAATTGTGATTGCCCAGATATTTGGATGGACTGTGACTCGAGGAATCCATACACATTGGCATCCCCGCTCGCATACTTGTCTTAGTCATATGCCTATTGTTGATAACATAAAGTAAATTATGTATGAATTTAAAACAATAAGTTAGGTAATTAACAATAATGTAAATTGACTTACAGAATCCATAACTCTATAACAGAGATGCTCAAACATTGACCACAGTGTGCTATTTTAGACAGATCTTCATGCTTTATGTACAAGGGGAAGTTTTCATTAAACATGCTGAACATGCTAGCATCCTATGATGCAATCCTCCCTAGGAAGGGACCAGTTACTGTGGAAGTAATGTCTTCCAAGGTTATTTTGATGATGACAAAGAATCAAGAGTCAAGCAAATTCCAAAGATTCAAGAATCAAGTTTCAAGAATCAAGATTCAAGATTCAAGAATCAAGTTTCAAGAATCAAGATTCAAGAATAATCAAGATCAAGATTCAAGAAACAAGAGAAGACTCAATAAAGATGAGTTCTAAAAAGTTTTTCAAAACATTGAGTAACACAAGAAGTTTTCACAAAATCATTACCAAAGAGTTTTACTCTTTGGTAATCGATTACCAGATTATTGTAATCGATTACCAGTGTTTTAAAACGTTAAGATTTCAAATTTCTAGAGTTACAACTTGTGTTTAACAGTTTTAAATCATTTTAAACTTATGTAATCGATTACACAACACTTGTAATCGATTACCAGAGCTTCTAAACATTTTAATTTTCAAAATTTAAAATGAAGAGTCACATCTGTTGATGTGTAATCGATTACACCTTAATGGTAATCGATTACCAGTGACTGATTTCGAAAAATACATTTCCAAAAGTCACAATTTTTCAAGTGACTTGTTTATGAAGATTCTTTCAAAAGTCACAACTTTTTTAAGTGACTAGTTTTAAAGAAATTGCCAAGAGTCACAAGCTTTGACTTGAGTCATCAAGAGATTATAAATATGTGACCATGGCATGAGTTTTAAAAAGATCAATTATCATCATCAATCATCTTTGAATCATCTATCTTTCAACCTTTTTCAACATCATCTCTCAAACATCATTCAATATCTTTCAACTCTTTCTACAGAATTTTCTGATTCTTTTTCTCTTCATCTTTCTAAAAGTTTTTTATCAACACTTTTTCTTTCAAGAAAAGTTCTTTGTTAAAAAACTTGTGCTATTCATCTTTTTCATTCTTTTCTCCCTTTGCCCAAAGAACAAAGGACTAACCGCCTGAATTTTTTTGTGTCAGATAGAGATGCTAAGTTCCTTAGCCACCTCTGGAAAACCTTATGGGCTAAGCTAGGAACCAAACTTCTTTTCTCTACCACTTGTCATCCACAAACTGATGGGCAAATAAAGGTAGTGAATAGGTCTTTATCCACCCTTTTAAGGGCTCTTCTGAAAGGCAACCATAAGTCTTGGGATGAGTATCTTCCTCATGTAGAATTTTCCTACAATAGGGGGGTTCATAGAACCACCAAGCAAACCCCTTTTGAGGTTGTCTATGGGTTCAATCCCCTAACACCCTTAGAGCTCATTCCCCTCCCACTCGACACTTCTTTTATACATAAAGAAGGGGAATCTAGGTCAGAGTTTGTAAAGAAGTTGCATGAGAGGGTTAAGAACCAAATAGAGAACCAAACAAAGGTGTATTCAACTAAAGGCAATAGAGGAAGAAAGGAGCTAGTTCTTAATAAGGGGGATTGGGTTTGGCTCCATCTTAGGAAGGATAGATTCCCTACTAAAGGAAATCCAAGCTTAGCCCTAGAGGGGATGGAACTTTTCAGGTCTTGGAGAGGATCAATAACAATGCCTTTAGGTTGGACCTCCCATAAGAGTATGGAGTTAGTACCACTTTTAATATTTTTGATTTAATTCCTTTTGCAGGTGAAGCTGATATTGAAGAGGAGGAACCGACAGATTTGAGGTCAAATCCTCTTCAAGGGGGAGGGGATAATGCAATCCTCCCTAGGAAGGGACCAGTTACCAGAGCCATGAGCAAGAGGCTCCAAGAGGATTGGGCTAGAGCTGTTGAAGAAGGCCCGAGGGTTGTCATGAACCTTAGGGTAGATTTTTGAGCCTATGGGCAAAAGTTGGGTCCACTTATCTTTGTACATATTATATTAGGATTTCATTATTTTTTTTCTTTGTATTTAGGGCTCCATAATGTAGGTAGGGTACCCTAGAAATATAGGATTTTTTAGCCCTTGTATTTTAGGGCACCTAGACTAGTTTTTGTATTAGGGGTAGTTTTGTAATTTCACATGCACTAAGTGAATATTTGATGTGTCTGTTGGGAAATAAATTTAATTGAATTGGTAGAAGCCCAATCCAATTAAATTTTAGAGGGGGGGGTGAGCATTTGCTTACTACACCTCATTGCCACATCATATAGTCACACTTTGTGCATGTCCTTTATGCTTTACATGCCTCATGACACCTAAGCACACTTAGTGGAGAATCTTGGAATTGATCTTGGATTAGTGGGCTGAACCATAACTAAAATTCACTAATTATAATTAGTGAAAATTTGGCTCCACAAATTCAAGTGAAATTTGAATTGAAATTCAAGTTTCCCTCCAATTTTGTGTGACACTTAGGCTATAAATAGAGGTCATGTGTGTGCATTTTTTCAACTTTGATCATTTGAGAATTAAACTTTAAAGTTCAGACTTCTTTAGAGGCACTAAATTTCATGCTCTTCTCTTCCTCTCCCTTCATTCATCTTCTTTTTCCGTCAAGCTCTTATCCATGGCTTCCTATCGTGGTGAGCTTCTTCTAGACTCATCTTTTACTTGAAGTGGCGTCTCCATTCATCTTTCTCCTTCTCCATTCCATTGCAATCAGACCACAAGAAGCAAAGGAATCCATTGATGAAGAAGATCCAAGGTCTACAAGCTCCACATGGAGCTACATCATCCCACATAACCTGCAACGGCTTCAAAAAAAGCTATGGGATGGTCAATATCGTCAGATATAGGGGATCATCAACATCATGATCCGGCCTATCTGTAGGTTTTACTGGTCCCACAACTCCCTGTTTATCCAACATAGTTAATTAACATAGTATAATTACAATGAACACTTTAATTGAAAAAAAAGTATTTAATGACACTAAAATACCTGTTCTGATAAACACTTGACAAGATGTGTCGGCCAAGTAAGGAAGGTGTTAAGTGTCTACCCCACTAACTTAACCTCTTCAATGGGTACAGGAATGGGAGCATCTGCATCTCTAACCTTCTCAACACGAACCTTGACTTGATCATGTAACAAAGGAATGTTGTGAACGATTGTAGATCCCTCACAAACTCTTCCTAGGGCAACCAGGCGAGGATGATTTTCTTCAATGTACAACTCGCATTTGTCTGAGTCACCTGTGTCTGGATCATTCCCTAATGGATTAACATAACTCTCCTTTGTGCTAACACGAGTAGCTGAAGGACCAACCTCAGGCTCAGGAGGCAGTGCGAGTCCCTGTGATTGCATCTGCGACTGAAACTGGGACTGCATCTAGCTGAAGGATAACATTATCTGTTAAGTCACTTTTTCTATGATCGACTCCTCCAGCTGGTCCCTAATTTGTTGTGTCAGCTGCTCCAGGTCTTCGGGAGCCATGTAGGAAGACGTGCGGGAGGTCCTTGGAGCCGGTCCAAAGTATTGCTTGATCGTGACACCGGCTCCAGTAGCACGCACACATCCTAACATCCACTAAAATTGTCTATGGGTCTCTACAGGTCCCTAATTTAGTAAGTCAATTTACAATTTAAAACAATGAAAGTCATAAACTTACCTCCCATGAAGGGTCTCTACGGGTCAGACAAAATTAGGCCCACTTCTTCTTGCTAATGATGTACTTTTCGCATACAGTGTCATCGACACTTTCCTTGTCGGCTACGAGTGCCCATTTTGACGTCAAATCAAACTTAAATTGTCTCCACCACTCCCCCATAGTCTGAAGTATTTTCTTTTTTGTCATCAGATCAGATGCTTCAGGGATATCAATTTCAGCCTGACAAACAAAAAATTACTTTCTATTGTTACTAAATTACAATTTGATTATCAATGAAAAAAATGAAAGATTTAGCTAAAATACCTAAATATCTTCCCATATCAAATCCTTCTTAGTAGCAGGGACTTGTTTCCAATTCTCGTATGTGACATCCACCTTATCACGAGCGATGATGCCCAAATATGTTCTTAACTTCTTGCTGTGGGGATTGTCGGCCTTCCCGGACATAGGATCGACATGGACCAGCAGTCTCTTTGCCCCAACTAGTCTAGTCGCCAATGATCTTAGTCGTGTTGCTTTTCTTGTCCACTTCAAGGTAGATGGCGATTGCGATGCTGCACCAGTAGGAGGAGGAGGAGGAGAGCTGGGTGGTGTAGCCATTTGCTTGTAAAGAAAAAAAATTAGTTAATTAACATTATCACAAAACTGAATAAGTTATGTAAATGAATGGACTGGAATGAAATACATAATAAGAAAATTACATTAGATGGTGTTAATTAATTTTCCTTCATCATGATCATTACGATTAGCATGAGCGTTGTCAGCTTCTTCTTCTCCGACGTCGTTAGGCAACATTTGTGTGGACAAAGGACTAACATAAGTATCAATGTATGAATCATCATCTTCAACATTAACACCAAATGTTTTCCCGTGTATAACCACTGACCACCTTTCATCACAAGGGTCTTGAACATAAAATGTTTGTTTAGCTTGTTCTGCCATGATGAAAGGGTCATTCTGGTAAGCGAGTTTCTTTAGATATACCAACATAAATCCTACATCATCGGTCCGCACACCGGTGTTACTGTCAACCCATTTACATTTGAAAACACAGACAGTAAATTTGACATGGTTAAGCTCCCAAATTTTTTTAATGAAACCAAAGTAAGGGATGGAAGCTACATGGGGATTGTCATCAAGTACACTAGCAAAGTGTTGAGATTCAACCCATAGGGTGACCCCACTGTTTTGCATTGTACTTTTCTCGTCTTGTGCTTTTGTATAAAAGGAATACTTGTTTATATCGTATCCTTGCCAAGTTATAACATTTCTTTTAAGCCCATCTGCTAGCTTTCTTAATGTTTTAGAAGCATTATCATCAGCAAAGATTGTATCTTTAAACAATCCAGGAAAGTCTTGTTATGCTTTTTCAAGACCCAATTCTTCTACATTTTTGGATTACTTTCTTTCACTAAACCTTCGTGGCAAAGTATGTATGGCAAAACTTCATTACTGTTATTAAACACATACAAATGAGTTTGTTGCAAATCTTCTACAGTTGGAGCGATAACATGCAATCCTCTTGAACCCTTACCTCCCACTTTTTCGTCATGCCAAGACTCAGGAAGCCCAATTGGTTTAGCTTTTTCAATGTACTCTAAACAAAATTCAATGGTTTCTTCTGCAATGTACCTTTCAACAATAGATGCTTTCGGACGATGTAGATTCTTGGTATATCATTTTAAGATCTTCATGTATCGCTCAACCAGGTGCATCCACTGCAAATAAACAAGACCACAATATTTGATTTCTTTGACCAGATGAACAATTAAGTGAACCATGATGCCAAAGAAAGTAGAAGGAAAATACATCTCCAACTAATACAATATAGTAGCAACCTCATTTTCCAGCTCATCTAACTTCATAGGATCAAGCACTTTGCTATATATGGCATTGAAGAAAAAGCACAGTCGAGTTATGGCTAACCTGACTTTGTTAGGCAAAATGTCTCGTATGGCCATGGCTAACAATTTTTGCATCAAGACGTGACAATCGTGAGACTTTAACCCTACCAACCTAAGATCCTTCAACTGCATAAGGCTCTTAATATTTAAAGAGTATCCTTGTGGGACTTTGACCCGGTGCAAACACTGACAAAAAATAATCTTCTCCTTTCTAAACAAAGTATGACAAGCTGGAGGCAAGTACATTTTTTACCATCAGACCTTGGATGCAACTGCGATCGTATAACCATTTCAGCTAGATCTTAACGAGTATTCAAACCATCTTTTGTCTTGCATTGAATGTTAAGGAGCATCCCAATGACACTATCATATACATTTTTCTGCACATGCATAACATCAATACAATGTCTAACATCTAGATCAGACCAGTACGGAAGGTCAAACAAAATCGACCTCTTCTTCTATATGCAAGTCTTACTTTTTTCCTTCTTTAGGGTCTTTCCAAATATAGTATTCAGGTGTTGAACTCACTAAAGACCTGGTCACCAGTTAATGGTATCAGCGCAGTTTCATGCTCTTGACTTCTACTAAATGCTTTTTTCAATCGCCTGTAAGGGTGATGAGGTTTTTGAAAATGTCGATGCCTAATGTACACTATTTTTCTACCATGTTTCAGTTGTATGTAGCTTGTGTCTTCTTCACAAATGGGGCATGCATGATGACCCTTAACATTGCAACCGCTCAAATTCCCATATGCTGGAAACTCATTAATGGTACAAAAAAGCATTGTACGCATTTGAAAATTCTCATTTTGAAACCTATCAAACACTATAACTATAACACCCTGAATTATTACTAATTATAAATTGATGTTTAATTGTATTTATCGTGTTATTTGACTATATGGTTGACTTGAATGAGTTGAGGTATAGCTTGAATTAGTCATGTGTGAATTTCTTGATGTGGATGTTGAGTTATGTGGATTTTTGTTGAGCTAAGTTAAAATTATGAGATTTCAAATTTTACCTAAACCTATTTTAGTAAAATTGCGATCCCGGATTCGTTAACCATTGGATCGTCTTCCAGTTTTGGCTGGAGGTTCCAAAGACAATTCTCCATAGTTTGACCGTTGTGATTTTGAAAATATCAACTTTTGATGTCTCGGTAAGCGTAATTCCAACCCGAGCAGGAATTGCATTGAGAGAGAATTAGCACGCTAAGTGCAATTTCAACCTGAGAGGGAATTGCGCTGAGCGAGAATTAATGCAGAGGGAGTTGCGCTCAGTGCCAATTGTCGCGCTAAGCGTGAAAAGTGGACTCCCGCTTAGCGAGATGAGCTTGCTAAGCAAGATCTGCAGATTGTAAATACATTCTTTAGTCTGAAAAACATGATTTTTCCCCCCTCTCCTCCTCTCCAAACGCCACCCAAACCCTAATACCTCCTTCTCCACCACCCACGACCACCAGAGGCCACCACGAGGTGCCGTTGCTTGTCGCTGAACCTCCACACCAAGAAGAAGATTGTACTTGGAGTGGAATGCTCAGAATCCTCCTCAAGGATTCGGTGGAGAAAATTACCCCAATCCATCATTTCATAGCTTCTCTGAGGTAATCTTGACTTCTAAGTCCTTTTCCTAGTTAGTTTGAGTTTCTCTTAGTATCTCTCATGTTCTGGGTATTGTAATAGGGTGTTTTTACACTTCCTTTGAAAAACCTTTGAAAATGATATATTGCAAAAGTCATCTTTTTATAACATCTCATTGAACCCCGCTCACATTGGCGTGAGCGGAATTTCAAAATGACGTCTCCTTTTAGTAGAATCCGAAACACCCCTCCGCCCTTTATGTTTTGACAAGGTTATTTGACTCTGAATATTGTTATTAACCTTGTTTTTGAAATCTATACTAAATTTCCTTCAATTTGGTATATAGAAGCTTGCATTTGGACTGACGAGCATGAATGAGAGACACCTCTGAGCGACACAAAGAGGAACTGACAGAGAGCTCACGATAGGTGAGGGGATTTTATTATCATTTACAGTTTTTAATGCCATAGTTGGGTTCAGGGAAATTGCAAGAACTCTTCAACGCCTTCCTCATATGCAGGGCTCATGCGACTTTCGTTCATCCAACTTTGATCCATCTGATGAATAACTCCATGATACTCACAAAGTTATTCGATGCACGAAAATCTCACTTTTTTATTATAGGTGTGGCCCTATCCCATTTAGGAAGACATTTTTTTATGGTAGCTTCATACTGTTGGATCAAGTGGCCTCGGAATAATTAAGAAGGGGGGGTTGAATTAATTATTAACGAACCTTTACTAATTAAAAATCTACCCTTCTTAGGATTTTTTTACTAAAATGTTAAGAAAGTAAAGAACAGAAATAGAAACTTAACCAAAAGTAAAAGCGATAATTAAAGTGCACAGTGGAAATTAAAAGAGTAGGGAAGAAGGAGACAAACACACAAGAGTTTTATACTGGTTCGAAAACAACCCGTGCCTACATCCAGTCCCCAAGCGACCTGTGGTCCTTGAGATTTCTTTTCAACCTTGTAAAATCCTTTACAAGCAAAGATCCATAAGGGATGTACCCTCCCTTGTTCTCTTTGAACAACCTAGTGGATGTACCCTCCACTAGAACTGATCCACAAGAGATGTACCCTCTCTTGTTCTCAGTCACAAAAATCCAAGTAGATGTACCCTCTACTTGTACCACAAAGGATGTACCCTCCAATGTGTTAAGACAAAGTTCTCAGGCAGTTAGTCCTTCGACACTTTGTGAAGGGGGAAACAAAAGAATTCTCAGGCAGTTAGTCCCTTGAAATCTTTTGTTTATGGGAAAGGGAAGAATCAAAAGAATTCTCAGACTGTGTCGTTTTGAATTCTTTGACAAGGGAGAAGGGAGACACAAAAAGAATTCAGGCGGTTAGTCCGTGGCAAATTCATTTTGGCAAAGGGAGAAGGGAATGAAAAAGATGAATAGCACAAGTTTTTGAACAAAGAACTTTTCTTGGAATAAAAAGTTTTGAACAAAAACTTTTAGAAAGATGAAGAGAAGATGAAATAAGAAAGTTCTAAAAGAAATGAAAGAAGATATTAAAAGATAGAATGGTTGAAAGAGATGATAGATCTGAATGAGATTGTTCAAATGTTTCATGCCAAGGTCACATATTTATAGTTTCTTGATGACTCAAGTCAAAACTTGTAACTCTTGGCAATTCCTTTAAAACTAATTACTTAAAAAGTTATGACTTTTGAAAGAATCTTCAGAAACAAGTCACTTGAAGAAATATGACATTTGGGAATGAATTTTTTGAAAACAGTCACTGGTAATCGATTACCATAAAGGTGTAATCAATTACACATCAACAGATGTGACTCTTCATTTTGAATTTTGAAAATCTTAACGTTTTAAAATCACTGGTAATCGATTACTATAATCTGGTAATCGATTACCAAAGAGTAAAACTCTTTGGTAATGATTTTGTAAAAAACTTCTTGTGTTACTTAATGTTTTGAAAAACTTTTTAATACTTATCTTGATTAAATCTTCTCTTGATTCTTGAATCTTGATCTTGATTATTCTTGAATCTTGAATCTTGATTCTTGATTCTTGAAATCAAATTTGCTCTTGATCCTTGTAGTGTTCTTGACTTAATCTTGAACTCATTCTTGAATGTCATCATCTTTGTTATCATGAAGTGATCTTGACTTTTGAGCTTTTTGTCATCATCTTTGTTATCATAAAAAATCCTTGAATCAATCTTTATTCATCATGAAGCTTGCTTCTACTATCTCCCCCTTTTGATGATGACAACTCTGAAATCAAGAAACACATACACACACTTTTTCCTAGTCGATCACTCACATAAATTTCCATTCTCCCCCTTTGTTTTTGAGTTTATGCTTCATTTGAAATTAAGTTAATTACTTATGTGAGTTCTTGATTTAATCCCTATTTCGCTCCCCCTTTGGCATCAACAAAAAGCCAATGTGCGTAACAAGTATGAAACATACATATACTACTAATCATTCACAAGACAATCATGGAAGAATATAAACCAATCATGAAGCAAGAAACATGAATATAAAAACCACATAGTCATATAACATAATTCATAATTGTTCATTCATACCATGCAAATAAAGAAATACTAAATTGTTCAAATGTCATAATATAGCCAAATACACGGCTAGAAAGCAAAGTACTAGTAATATTAAATAATAGAAAACTAAGATGATGGTGGCAGCGGTGGTGGTAGATCAAAGCTTGAACGAATATAAGAAACATCTTCTTCGACCTTGGTGATTCTTGACTCCATCTCATTGAAGCACATGTCCTTTTGTAACTCCAAAGTATCAAACCTTTCACCAACAAAGGTTTGAAGACCATCGAACCTATCCAAAATCTTTTGAAGAAGAGATGAATCTTCTCCACCATGTCCTTCTTCATCAACATGAGCACCCTTTTTCACCCAAGAGTCATCATGCTCTTTTTGATAACCAAAGGATGCAATGACTGAAGCGCCTATTAGAAAGGATCTCTTGATTGGAACATAAGGTTCAGAATCAAAAGGGATGTTAAAGTGTTGAAGGAAGAGGGTGACTAGGTGTGGATATGGCAATGGAGCATTTAATCGCAATGCCTTATGCATGCGATATCTAACAAGATGTGCCCAATCAATTTGTAGACCTTTATGAAAAGCCCACATAACAATAAGATCTTCTTCAGAAACCTATGCAAGGTTTGAAGATCTTGGAAGCAAGATACGAACTATGAGATAATGAAGGATGCGGCTCTCAAAAGCCAATGAACCGGCAAGAAGCCTTCCGGTCATATCCGCTTGGTTGGTGCAAACCAATCGGCGGGCATCATGCACAGAGAAGTCAAACTTCCAATCATCAATCAGTGTACCTTTAAATGGTACACCTTCACTTGGTAATTGAGTTAGATCATAGAATAGGGATTGGTCAATGACCATTTTAATCCTATAAACTTCAGAAATTAAAGTGCCTTCTTGGATTTCTAGGTTTGAATAGAAGGCTATGACTAAATCAGAATAAACAGGCAATTTTAAAGACATGAAAGGAATAAGATTGGAGTTTTCAAATGCTTGAATGCATTCAAAACTCTCATTTGAAAAGAAATCCATATCAATGAATTTTGGATCAATAATGGAACGAGATGAAAAGAGGTTTGTGTACCGTATCCGTTGTTCTTCGGATGAAAACAATGAGGCAGAGGGAATAGAGGAAGGAATCGGCGTTTCCTATGTCTCGGAATGCCGTTGACTCCGACTTGAAGTACCCTTTCGCTTCTTTGATGGTTTCGCCATTTGAAGAGATTATTTGAAATTTTAATCGGTTCAAATGAAAGAGAATGAAAAACTATGAAGTTTGGGATTTATGAGGAGTGATTTGGACAAGAAATGAGTGAGATATGGCTGAAGAAATATTTGAGGACGAGGGTTTTCGAGAAGAAGAGGGGTTGCAGATTTCAGAATTTGAAATTTGTATATATAGGTGCAGGGATGCATGGTAATCGATTACATTAATATGATAATCGATTACCAGAGAGCAACATAGCCAGAAATAACTGCCTGTAATCGATTACACTAATATGGTAATCGATTACCAGAGGTTATTTTAGCCAGAAAATAAAAGTTGATTGACTTTTTTGGGAAGAAGGAATTTGAATGAGTATCAAAATACTTCATAATAAAAAATATATTAAAAATACTTTAAGAATGAATCTTAATCAAGTAATTCACATATTATATCATGCAAAAACATTAAAATATGTAGATATTCAATTATATCAAAGCAATCAAACACAAGTATTGAAGAATAATGATTATAGATATTATCAAAATATTTGAATGAAGATTTCATGCAAAGAAGATAAACTCAATCAAGAACACAAACTCATAATTTCAAACAATCAAAACATTCAAATAATGAAAAATTGTTAGTCATCATAATCAAATAAATTGAAGGAAAATTTCAACTAAAAATATATTTTAACATGAGAATGGTTTTGATATTACCTTTTTCATGATTAAGATGTCTAGATCTTTAAAGATGAAAGTCATACTTTTGCTCTTTGTTTAACCTTCTTGAGAGATGTTTTCATCACTCTCATAATCCTTGGTTAGAAGATTGATCTCCTTTTCTGAACCATCGGATGAATCATTGTCGTCCCTTCTTGGTTCTTCTTTCATCATACCTTTTCTTATCACTTTTCTCAGGCCATTCTTCATTTGAAGGACAATTAGCTTTGATGTGACCAAGTTGATTGCATTTGTAACATCTAAGAACTTGAGATTCTTCTTGTGATATTCTTCCATTGTTAAAGTTCTGACGCCTTTCTATTCTTCTTCTCTTGAAAAATTTCTAAAACTTCTTCACAAAGAGTGAGAAGTCTTCTTCATCATCTGAATCTTCTTCTTCATTTGCTTCTTGCATTGATGATGAGGCTTTAAGGGCTATACTTCTCTTCTTTTTGTCAATTTCTTCATTTTGATTAAGACGTTGGAGTTCCATCTCATGTTCCTGCAATTTTCCAAATAAAGTAGCATGAGACATAGAAGAGAGATCTTTACTTTCAGAAATAGCAGTTACCTTGGGCTGTCATTCCCTACTTAAGCATCTTAAAACTTTATTAATCAAATCTTCATTAGGAAAGATTTTTCCTAAAGAGGTAAGATGGTTGACTATATGTGTAAATCTTTTCTGCATGCTATGGATGTTTTCATTAGGGTTCATCCTAAACAATTCATACTCATGTGTAAGGGTATTGACTCTAGATCTTTTTACATTAGTGGTTCCTTCATGTGTAAGTTGGAGAGTATCCCACATCTCTTTGGCATTTGTGCAATTTGACACTCTAAAATACTCATCTATTCCTAGGGCTGAAGTAATAATGTTTTTGGCTTTAAGATCATACTGGATTCTTCTTCTATCTTCTTCTGTCCACTTATCTCTAGGTTTTTGTGTTGTGGTGCTTGTGCTTACATCTACTGCAGTGGGTATGTATGGTCCAATTTCTATTGCTTCCCAAATGTTTAAATCTATGGCTTCAATGAAAATCTGCATACGGGTTTTCCAATAATGGTAACCCTCACCATTGAAAATGGGTGGTCTATGAATGGAATTTCCTTCAGGAAACAAAGGATTTGAAGAGGCCATGAATCTTGAAGTGGTTAAACTTTCTACAAGATACCTGCTCTGATACTACTTGTTGGATCAAGTGGCCTCGGAATAATTAAGAGGGGGGGTTGAATTAATTATTAACGAACCTTTACTAATTAAAAATCTACCCTTCTTAGGCTTTTACTAAAATGTTAAGAAAGTAAAGAACAAAAATAGAAACTTAACCAAAAGTAAAAGCGATAATTAAAGTGCACAACGGAAATTAAAAGAGTAGGGAAGAAGGAGACAAACACACAGGAGTTTTATACTAGTTCGGCAACAACCCGCGCCTACATCCAGTCCCCAAGCGACCTGTGGTCCTTGAGATTTCTTTTCAACCTTGTAAAATCCTTTACAAGCAAAGATCCATAAGGGATGTACCCTCCCTTGTTCTCTTTGAACAACCTTGTGGATGTACCCTCCACTAGAACTGATCCACAAGATATGTACCCTCTCTTGTTCTTAGTCACAACAGCCCAAGTAGATGTACCCTCTACTTGTACCACAAAGGATGTACCCTCCAATGTGTTAAGACAAAGTTCTTAGGCGATTAGTCCTTCGAAACTTTGTGAAGGGGGAAACAAAACAATTCTCAGGCGGTTAGTCCCTTGAAATCTTTTGTTTATGGGAAAGGGAAGAATCAAAAGAATTCTCAGACTGTGTCATTTTGAATTCTTTGACAAGGGAGACACAAAAAGAATTTAGGCGGTTAGTCCTTGGCGAATTCTTTTTGGCAAAGGGAGAAGGGAATGAAAAAGATGAATAGCACAAGTTTTTGAACAAAGAACTTTTCTTGGAAGAAAAAGTTTTGAGCAAAAACTTTTAGAAAGATGAAGAGAAGATGAAATAAGAAAGTTCTAAAAGAAATGAAAGAAGATATTAAAAGATAGAATGGTTGAAAGAGATGATAGATCTGAATGAGATTGTTCAAATGTTTCATGCCAAGGTCACATATTTATAGTTTCTTGATGACTCAAGTCAAAACTTGTAACTCTTGGCAATTCCTTTAAAACTAATTACTTAAAAAGTTATGACTTTTGAAAGAATCTTCAGAAACAAGTCACTTGAAGAAATATGACTTTTGGGAATGAATTTTTCGAAAATAGTCACTGGTAATCGATTACCATAAAGGTGTAATCAATTACACATCAACAGATGTGACTCTTCATTTTGAATTTTTCTTGTGCTACTCAATGTTTTGAAAAACTTTTTAATACTTATCTTGATTAAGTCTTCTCTTGATTCTTGAATCTCTGAGTCTTGAATCTTGATCTTGATTATTCTTGAATCTTTGAATCTTGAATCTTGGTTCTTGATTCTTGAAATCAAATTTGCTCTTGATCCTTGTAGTGTTCTTGACTCAATCTTGAACTCATTCTTGAATGTCATCATCTTTGTTATCATGAAGTGATCTTGACTTTTAAGCTTTTTGTCATCATCTTTGTTATCATCAAAACTCCTTGAATCAATCTTGATTCATCATGAAGCTTGCTTCTACACATATGTCAAGGTTAATTCTATTTTCTTAAATTTGACCAAATTGCAGCAACACTTTGCATTAGTCTCCAAGTACACGGCATGAAATCGATGAAATTACTTCCCCGATAATCAAGTATGCACTTAGAGAACAACTACAAATGTATTGTACCGAAATTTCATGAAATTCAACAAATTAATGTTAACCTTAACACATGAATCTACCATAAAAATATGAGTCTCCCCAAACTATCCAAAATGGACAATTCAAGATTCAATACAATGATTAATGCAAACTGCCCGCAAGAATCATTGTATTCAATCTCAAACGGGAATCTAAGGTTTACTCATCATGAACATAATTTGTATAGCATATATTAATTGTCATTAATGGCAATGAACAAGTAATAAAAACATTGGTAAAAAACAACAACATCAAAAGTTTACAAAAGACCATTTGTACCTGTGATGATGAGCAGCACGTTCCAAAAACAAAGCAGCAATCCATTAAAAAACTCAATGACCACCTACATCAATCATCATTTCCAAAAACATTAGATATCAAACTTCCTCACCTGCAGTCTTTGTCAAATATGAATAACATCATTATACATTATACAATCCCTGACTTAGGAATATACAAATTAACTTACTCTTTGCTTCTTCCAAATCCTAAAGCTTTATTACCCCTGACAATGCTCTAGAAAGAACCAACACTTCTACAGAGTCATAAGTAACTGATTCTACTGAACTAGTATGACCACACAAACTTTGTATTAAATAAAGGTAAGGATCACCCTTTATACTATTGAACTAGTATAACCTTTACTTTTTCTTATAGTAGATGCCCTTTATAACCATCATTATCAAATAGATGAAACGGTTTACAAGATTAAAAAGAGTTCAGGATCACCCTACAAATATAGCTAAGAATTTCACAATAGATGGGCGTGAAGGTAGAGTTTCATTTATCACATCGATGACTAAGCATTTTTGTGCTTGTTGCTATAGATTGCGACTACTAGCTGATGGAAACTTTAAAGTTTGTTTATTTGGTCCTTCAGAGGTAAGTTATATTCAAATAATCAAAGTTCAATATATTATGCATGTCACTTAAATTTGGTGATGGCAATTGGGCTAGAATATGTGATGCATATATTTGATAATGTTTTTGTTGAACTTGTGAGGCTACAATTATTGAAGACAATAATTGCAGGCTTTCTAAATTCATGTGGGTAAAGGAATTGGATAATTAGGTGATGTGGGTGAAGAATATGAAATTAAGGAACTGGTATTTAAGTCCTATAAATATTTTTAGTGAATAAAATCATGACTAATGCTATTACAAATCTTTAGTAGTCAGGTTTTATAAAATGTGTGAATGATTCCTTGCAGTTAGCAGTTGCAATTTCTGGGTATGATTCTAGGAGTTGTTTAGTCTTATATCAGTGATCATCAGTGGCTTAACAGAATAAAGGGTTAAAGAATGGGAAGCGACAAATTAAAACTTTGAACCTATGATTTCTACTGTCAATTTTGATTTCTTGATATATATGCTCAATTTAGGGAAAAAAGGGAAACTATCTAGTCAACTCATAATAGACCAACATAACTACAAATCAATCATCAAATAACATATAGCATCTTTCATATGTAGCTTCACCAAAAGATTTATGTGATTTTCTTATTTAGGCTCATGTTCATTGTCTTGCATATTAGCTTAAGAGATCCCCTAAGACGTGGTTCAAAGCTCTAAAATGGAGAATGAAATTTTGCTTTCACAAGAAAATTCTGAAAAACTAAATTGAGAAATTGAGAAAGGGGCTGAAAAACTTAAGACTGCTTAAGAACAATGTGATATGTTGGAGAAATCAAATCAATCTCTTCGGCTAGAGGCTGAAAATCTGCTACAGAGGATAGTTATGAAGGATCAAGCACTTTTAGAGAAGCATGCTAATATAGAGAGGCTCCAGACTGTAATGCATGAGGAGCATCCTCACTTTGGGGAGATATTAGGACAAGAAATTGGCCTCCTTAAGTCAGAAAATGGACATCTTGTAAAATTAGCACAATTCCTAGTATTAGAACGGTAATTACCTTCCTAGTATCAGATTGTGACAACAGAACAAACAGAATCATAGGTAGGAAAAGCTTGAACTTCATTAGCATTTGATAGATGTAATTATCGTAACAGACATGGTGAAAATGGAAATGCTAGATGCCTAGATGTAATTATGTTACTATAATTCATTTGTTGTTATTTAGTAATAATGCCTGAAAGGCTGAAACTGTTACTGCAATTAGTATTAGCATGCTGAAATTTATGAACACATGTAACTAGTACCTGCCTATCAGGAAATTAAAAAAAAAAACCATAAAGCAACTAGGGTCCAGGAGAACTGAGAACTCTATTGACCTTAAAACAAGCAGAATTGAGTGAATAAAGTTTAGAATAATGAGTATTTGTTCACTTAAAAAATTAATAAAATAATGAAATAAATATTCTTGTACTGCAACTAAAATAATGCTATGTAGCTAAATCAATAAAGTTGTCCAGCTCTACTAGTGTCAAAGGAATCACACGACTAGGGTCCAAGAGAACCGATAAAGAATAGAATGTTGTCACTTGCCAATCTAGAGCCTAATGATAACTTATAGTCAAACTCAAGATTTTTGGATCAGCCAGCTCCATTGGCTTTACATGTGTCCAATTCTGTTTTTCATTTTTTCCTTCATATGCACTGCTTCATGTTTTAATTTTAATTTTGTGATATTTTTGAATGTTTACTTTCACTTAGGTTTTCAACAAAGTCTTGTTGGAAATGCTTTGCTTGGTTGCAATCAGACCAAAGAATACAGTTCGTTGCAAAATTGTAATGAAAACACAACCATGGTTGGTATTATGTTATAATGCTTGACTAATTTGGAAAATGTGCAAGTAGTTGCATATCAATTGGCAGTGTGACAATCTTGGAACACATAAACTCTATTGGTATCTGAATAATTCCAGCATTATGCCATCAATTACCATATTGATTAACAGATGAATAAAGTGACATATATCAGGTCTGCGTTGCAGCTTTGCTTTTTACACTGCAAAAAATTTACTAGAGTAATTTACTAATTTAGTGGAAGGCTTGATAATATTTAATGAATATACCTTGCTATCAAAACTTGCTTTGTGATTCTGATGTTAATTTGAACCTTTTTTTCCAATGCAGATCTTACTTTATGTTTCACGGATTAGATGTAAGCAAGCCACAATCAATCTTCAAATACTTACCTATTCTTCCATTCGCGGAGAGTTATATTTATCAGGTATAAGCTAGATTGATGTTATTAAACTAATATCATCTCAGCAAAGTAGGTTGTTTTTTCATCTCCTAGGAAGCATACGTTTTGACAAAAAAATTGTTCATATTTCTAAGTGTTACTTTGAAAATTAGTGATTTATTCCAATGGTGAGTATGGAATCTGCAAAAGCTACTATTTTTGCTGAGAATCTATAGTTGTTATGATGCAACTAGATAAAATGAATGAGAATGAAAGGTAAACAAAATTGGGCACATGAGTTTGTGCCAAATTATTGCCAATATGGCAATATCAGAGCCACAATTTAAATAATTTTTTAACGGATTAATTTGATCATGTTATTAGTCTTTGATTGCTTAATTAGTTCCTAAACGCACACTTTCTATGTGGCTGTAAAGTAGTGGGTGATAACAGCCAATATCGGATTCATGTATCAGCCCCACATTAAAGGATATTACAAAAGAGAACTAAACTAGATCCTATAATAGAAAAGTGTTTGGGCATTAGTCACTCATGATCCTTCATGCAGTTAATGGGATATGATGAGTGGTCATATCTAGCATCATATATGGGAGTGGGGAGCCTGCCCCAGCCTGGTTGCAACAATTGCTAAGGTTACTCCTAATTAGCATGGCATAACTTACAATCACGATTATGTTGCATAGCGTAGAGCTCGGCCAGCTTCACTATGTCTTGCAAAATCCTTACTATGCTTGGTTGTGGATGCACCTACCATGAATCCATAATTTCATAAAATCTTAATGATCAAAAGAAATTTTCTAGAGATAAGTCTCATTCAAATCTAAGTAATAGAATATCTAAAGCAATCTTTCACTATGTCTTACAATCTTAATGAATAACATGTAATAAAATATCTAAATCTCAGAACACAACAATAAATGAACACCTAGGTATACACATTGTTACATTTGCCATGGTGCTATACTCATTACAACAAACATCTAGCTAGCTAGCCATTAAGCATTCAAAGGACACCTAGGTATTCAATACAAGTGAGCACGACTTACCTCAATCAAAATGAGACCCTGTCAGCACGAGTGAGCACCCCAAATGGACTACAAAGTGAGCGCAAGTTCCACAAACCAAATCCTTGCAGTAGAAACAAACAAAGGTCCTTGCAAAGAGCACGAGTTCCCCAAACAGACCTAGGTATTCAATAGAACAATGGAGAAGAAGAAATAGTCGTGAAACGTACCTAGGTAAGGTGGCGAGTTGTCATGGCCTGGATCGCGATGGAGAAGAAGAGAGTGCAAACAAAATAGGGCTCGCATCTGATATTTTAAAATGTAAGTCCAAAATCGGTTTTCAATAAAAAAAAAAAGCCAATGTTAACAAAATGATGTTAACGTTAACATTGATTTTTTGGAAGAAACCGATGTTAACTTATCATATGTTAACATCGGTTTTCTAAAAATCCAATGTTAACAAACTGATGTTAACATCGATTCTTCAAAAACCGATGTTAACTAATTAATGTTAACATCGGTTTTCCCAGAACCGATGAAAATGCCAGTTCATTAACATCAGATTTTCAGAAAACCGATGTTAATGGATACACATTATTTACAATTATGTCATCGTGTTTATCTTAACATCGGTTTTGTCAAAAACCAATGTTAATCTGGCGATGTTAAATCTGTTTTTTGTGATAGTGTGTACATAAATTTATGGTGTTACATAAGTTGATATTTTTTGTAACCGGTGTGATGAAGACATTAAACACTATTTCTATTAGTAAATCTTATCAATGTGCACCATATTAGATTGAAGTAAAGATTAGTCATTTAATCATAGCTTACTTTCGACTTGTGACATTTTGTAACTTTGTAATTCTACATTGTTAAATATTTTTTGATATTGAATTTAGAGTCATGTTCAAACCGGAGGCTATGAGTGTGGCTATTATGCCATGCATTGGATGTGGAACGTAGTCAGCGGGGATTTGAAAAATGAATGGAGCATGGTATATTTACTTTCACAAGTTTGAATTGTTAGTTCACTATCACTTGTTAATCATTTTACATGTACTTCACTAATTTGTATATTTTAAATTTTTTAGTGGTTTGGTGATGGAACATCGTTAGACATCGAGGCCATAACAACAATTCACAAGAAATGGGCAACACATTTTTTACAAGTTAAAAGCATGCCATTTAGAAAGCTTTAAATGATATAGGATGAAATTCTATGGTGTACTTCATGTTTATTATAAACACTATAAACAACTTTGTTAATTTAATGACAATTATTTCAACACTAATATATATTTGTTTACTACTATTTGTTTGCACCAAAGCCCTTGCACAATGCTTGTATTTGCAATGAGTAGTTGCATCGATAGGATAAGTGTTCTTTGTGTTGCCAGACAGGGCATTTTGCAGCTCACGGTCAACTTGAGAATTTTGGTAGTCCTTTTGACAGCTCTATTCACAAGAACAAAAATCAGGTTGGAGAACTACATTCGTGCCTTTTGATCTGAATATTTATTTTTGTTATGTTTTTTTAAATGTTTAACTAATTAATTCTTTTTATTTTTCATCGTAAATCTGGTTGGTGTGTCAAAATTTCCAATTTCAATGTGAGAGTGGAGCCATGTGTCAGCCTTCTTGCATCGATTTTGTGTTTCTATAGTTTATTAGGCCACAAGGAATTCAAGTATTTGAATCACAAAAATTTATTAGTTTTATAATAAATGACCACAAAAAAATACTTCTATTTATGATGATAAGAAAATAATTGTATTCATTTGTTATTTTAAAAAATTATAATATCCATTTTTGTATCAAAATTAATTAATTATTTTCCAAAAATGTGGGACCCTCAAGTTAAAAAAAACATGGATCCTTGTACCTCATCTCACTCATTAGTTCATGTGGCAATGTTGCACTACATAATGTGTAACCTTGTGATGCGAGACTAGGTTTTGGGTTGGCATTTTTGTGAAGCTAGAGATGAGGTTCTTGACTTGCTCTATTCCTTTCTTATTCTTATTGTTTTTAATGTTATTTGTATCTCTCAGCCCTGTGGCTCCAATTGACCTTTTCTTATTCTATTTATGTCTTATCCTTATTTTTATATTGATTCATAACCTTCTCACATAATGGTCCATTATAGGAGGTCACCATTGACAGTCCAATGTCCGGGAACACAAACTCGAAGTTTTAGCTATGTCTTTGACCCGGTATATGTCCCATAATCTATGTATCCCTTTAAATTACTACCTAAATTGACGAATGTCATTATCAATTGATGATATTTATGAGATGTCTTAGGTCGATGACCTTATCCTCTCAAGTTGGAATTGTACTCAGCACGCTTGTCTCGCTAAGCGAGATGTCAGAAAGTGTTTTTTGCAAATCCCAACATCGAAGCATGAAGATGTGGGTTAAGAACCTACAATCCAAATTTGAAGGCGATCCAACAGTTAGCGAGTCTAGGATTGAGGTTTTACCGGAATAGGTTTAGGTAAAACTTGAAATCTCACTATTTCAACATATGTCAATCAAACTCCACATAACCAAACATCCACATCAAAAAATCATACATAGTTAATTCACACAACACCTCAACTCATCCAAACCAATCAAATAATCAAATAACACAAGAAGTACATTAAACACTGTCTTAGAACTGTCTTAGAAGTACATTAAACAACACCTCAACTCCTGAATTTTTGGTGAAGTTGTTGATTCATTTCAAGAATCAACCATAACGCTACTAACTCGTCCCGCAACAAAGAAGCTGGAGAAGACGCACTTCTTCAGTTCCTTAGAGAAATAAGAATTGTGTGTATGTTCTTTTTTTGTTCTTGATTGATACACATGATTCTTTTTCTCTAGGGGGGTGGTAGGATCTCTTGTTCTTCATCTTCTTGGATGTTAAAAGGGTATGTTAATTTGTGATCAGTTACTGAAATAAAAAGAAAACATTCATTGTTGTCAAAAGAGTCACTCATCAACAACTAGTTCGGGAGCCTATGTTTTGCTAGTACCAATTTCTTTTAATTCAATTTATCTCTTGTGAATGTAGTTATATCAAGGTATAGAAAATCTTCATGATGTTATTTAATCATGGGTTATCATATATGTATGTATGATCATATAGTGACAACATAGTTAACATTTAACCTTTCCAACAAAAATCAGAAGAATCCATGCTCATAATCATTATGTTTTACAAATCTATATCTCTATCTTTTAGTCCATTTTGAATAGTCTCACAAGAACTTGTTCAAACTTTCTTCGAACCAATTAACAAACTACTTTTGATGTATGAAGATAATTTATGTCTAGAAAAGAGCCCAATAACAAAATGGCATAATGATCTTGAATCTTCTTATTGGAAAGATATAGCTTTCCCTCCTTTGCTTTATGTTAACTATTTACAAAATAGAGCTAAACGCTATGAACATAAAGCTTGAAGGCTTTTTTGGCACCTTCCTTTGGTTATTGAATTGGTTATTTCCTGAATCATAGTTATTTGTTTCACTCAATTGATACTAAACTATGATTTCTGCTATCTGAAGTCTAATGTTGGTCATTCGAAACTGTTGAGATTATTTACAGTGTTTTCCAAATGAATTGGTATCGAATATTTAGGATTAATTTTTTTTAGAATTGTTAGTTAAAACCTGAAAGCACAATATTGTTCCCTAGTATTGTTTAGGAGTAATTCAACACCTATCAAAAGTTAATATGCTATGACACTAGAAAGGAAAATTATCATACTGTTATTTAATCATAGGTTATCATATATATATATATATATATATATGGCTCACTCCATTCCAAACATTTTGGTTACAATACATATATATCATATATGTGTGTGATCATATAGTGACAACATTGTTAACATGTAACCTTTCCATAGGTTGTCTTCTTCTTTTCAACAGTACTTCTTACAATGTTTGTTAATTAGGTTATTTGGTTTGGGTTTTACACAACAATTATACTTGATTGAATTATCATGGTGAAAGTAAGCAAGAACTCTGTAATTTTCTGTACTTAGAATATATTTTTAAATTGTTCTTTGTTATTGAGTTGGTAGTTTGTAGGAATCATTTTGTTTGTTTCACTCTACTGATAGTAAACTATGATCTCTGCCATATGATGTTTGATCTTGGTAATTTGGAACTATTGAGATGATTTATATGTTTTCCAAAAGAATTGGTATAATGCTTCTTTCTGAAAACAATGTTGGATAAATGGACAAGTGAGCAGATTTAGTAATTGGGATTCTATGAGAATTGTTTGTTAAACCCTTGAAAGCAACAAATCAACATACATAGCCTAATTTTCATATAGATGGAAACAAATCAACATACCTAAAATTTATAGGTACTTCACTGCTAGCTAGACCTGCACTATACTAATTCCGATTGGGATCGTAGCTATTCAAGGGTACCATGATAAAGGGGTGGAACGTACATAGCCTATTTTTCATACAAATGGAAACAAATCTTATGTAGTCAATGGCAACGTCATCTTTAGTCCAATGCAAGCATAAAACCAAGAACACTTTTTACAACTTCCTTTTAGACCTTAAAGTTAGTCTCATTCAACATTGGGAACATTTGTAGCACTAGCAATATTAACTAAATGTAGAAACAAAAAATTAATAACATGTTCACAAATAACAAGTCATATAATATATATATATATATATATATATAACAAGCGTGTAAATATTTCACATAACTAATCCATCAAAGATAACCAACACAACATTAATTCCCTAGTCTTTGGACAGAGAAATTAATTTACAATTAATTGATACTCTCAATGCAATGATCAAATACTGACAATTAGTTTTGTCAAATAGTAGTCTTACTTTAGATCGATTATTATTCAGATAAAAAATACTTTATAATTGTCACATATTTATCATTACAGGTGTGTTATTATTTGGCCAAATTGTGTCTTCCTTTAGGCTGAGCTCAATTCACGTAAATAATTGCATACTAACATTTAATTAAATCAATTTTCACAATAGATTACTTTGACAATATATTGTGTCAGTCAATTAATTAAAAAATTATCAGACATGTAAATAAATGGGAAGGTCCATAACTGCTAAATTTGCACCCATTTATGATAGCATTAAATATTAAACATTAATCACGACAAGTAAATATGACATCATAAAAAATGCTACCGCAAACATTATAATATAATATAATATATAACTCATATTAATTAATTAAGAATTATAAAATTCCTTCCAGCTTTGTGATATGCTACTGACATAAATATATGGTAAAGTTAGTTAACCATTGCTATGAAAAAAGGTTATGAACTTTTATGATTGACAACAAAGAGCAAAAACATAAGATTCCTCTTATATTCTCTTTTTCTTGTATGGATTTGATGTTTTCTCTTCATGTTTGTGATTTTGCTCTCATAACTACAAGTGAGTAATCCTTCTTTTATTTTAGGATTGCAGAGTAGTCCTTGATAATTATTGATGTTAATCCTATTATCTTGATGTTCTCTTGTTTTCTCTTCCTATTTTTTTCATTTTGATTTATACATCTTGTCGCAACCTACCCTTCAACGGGAGGGCGAGCGAGCATCAAGGGTGCATCTTCCAAGAAACGAAAACGCGAGGGAGTCACCACCAACGTTTATTTGAGGAAAACGTTGGAAAAACCAAAAAAGGGTCTGTGTATTTTGAAAATGAGGGTTCAGGAGTTGTTTACGCACAGGGAAGGTATTACACCCCACACGCCCGTCACAAGGGATGACAACCTTTAATCGAGTGTGCAAAACATGACTTCAAAATTATGTATTTTCCCTTTTTATATTTTTTATGTATTTTCCCTTTTTGTGTTTATTATTTTTTTAGGGTCAACAAGGGTGCTCTTACGTATCCTCATGTGCAATGAGGAATTCAGACCTACGTAGTTCTTTAGTTTGAAAGTTTGTGTATTACATTGATTTTATGTTTATTTGAAAGATTTGATTTTAATTATGAGCAAAATTCCTTCAAGGCGTTGGACCTTCAAACGATGTTTTGATTTTGAAAAGCAGAGAGAATCGTTTAAGGCGTTGGACCTTGAAACAAAGTTTTGATTTTTGAAAAGCGGACAGAATCGTTTAAGGCATTGGACCTTGAAACGATCTTTTGATTTTTTCCAAATGAAGAAGTTTATGAGTTGTTTTAATCTTGGTTTTTGATTATTAACCTTCAATCCTTTTTTAAGAGAACATGCGGTTCTAATGATCGATTAAAAACTTACTTTACAAAAGAAAAGCGATTATCGATGATAGGAGGAGGAGATGAAGATGCACAAAACAATAAAGAGGACCCCTAAGGTTCCATGAATCATGTTCAAATCCTTAAAGACAAACACTAACCGAATGAAGAACGAAGAACGACCGAAGAACAATGTAGAAATCGATTGTAGTCGCGATTTGGCGACGATTTAGCTTCTTTTTCTCTTTTTCCTTCTTCTTTTCTCTTCTTTCTCTCAATGTTGGACATCTAGACCTCAGAACCTCCCTCTTAGCCCCTCTTCACGCTTATTTATAGCAAAACAAAGCACTTGGGGTCATGACAGCTCGCCCAAGCAAGTTGTTACTTCATTCTGAAGCAACCTTGCTCGCCCAAGCAAGCTGAGCTCACCCAGGCAAGCTGGTTACTTTACCATGAAGTTATTTGGTGGCCCAGGTGAGCCAGAGGCTAGCTTGGGCGAGCGAGGGGTCAGAAAAAGATTCCAAATGACCCTTTTGCCCTCCCTTTTGGGTATTTTCCGTATTCCTTACCGAAACATCGAAAAACCTTTCGTATTGCGCGGCAACTGGTGCCAAGCAGCTCAATTCGACTAGTAAGAATCAAAACTTTAGCAAATGATAGTCCTCAGACAAAATTAGGGTATGACAGTTGCCCCTCTTTACTTATCTTTTATTGGAAATAAAAGGGAAGTAAAGATAAGGACACTAATTTCGTTCGAGCAATCTTGCTATTCAATCGGGCAACTAGTGAAAACCAAAGGAGTGAAACCGAGAAAACATGAGAACATTGAAGTTGTTCTTTTTTTCTTTTTCTTCTTTTTTTTTTTCAAAGCATGGAAGCAGAGGACGTCGAGTCCTATGAAGCACAAACAAGGATATTGAGTCCTATAAAAGACAAAAGACATTGAAGTCTTTGAAATGTAAATGAAGATATTATCGTCTTTTGAAAACATAAATGACTAAAGACATTGTCGTCTTTTGAAATGTAAATGAAGACATTGTTATCTTTTGGAAGCATAAATGACCGAAGACATTGCCGTCTTTTGAAATGTAAATGAAGAAATCGTCGTCTTTTGAAAGCGTAAATGATTGAAGACATTGTCGTCTTTCGAAATGTAAATGAAGACATTGTCATTTTTTGAAATCATAAATGACTGAAGACATTGTCATCTTTTGAAATGTAAATGAAGACATTGTCGTCTTGACAAAATACATTGAAGTCTTTGAAATGTAGAGAAGACATTGTCGTCTTTACAAAAGACATTGAAGTCTTTGAAATGTAAAGGAGCAGATGACCTTGATTTTCTCTGCAAGACAAAAGACTATGATAGTCTTTGAAAAATAAAGGCGGATGACATTGATAGTCTCCGCAAGACAAAAGACTATGATAGTCTTCGAAAAGTAAGGAGCAAATGAACTTGATTGTCTCTGCAAGACAAAAGACTATGATAGTCTTTGAAAAATAAAGGAGCAGATGACCTTGATTGTCTCTACAAGACAAAAGACTATGATAGTCTTTGAAAAATAAAGGAGCTGATGACCTTGATTGTCTTTGCAAGACAAAAGACTATGATAGTCTTTGAAAAATAAAGGAGCAAATGACCTTGATTGTCTCTGCAAGACAAAAGACTATGATAGTCTTTGAAAAATAAAGGCGGATGACATTGATAGTCTCCTCAAGAAAAAAGACTATGATAGTCTTTGAAAAGTAAAGGAGCACATGACCTTTATTTGAGGAAAATGCGAGGGAGTCGCAACCAATGTTTATTGGAGGAAAACTTTAGAAAAACCAAAAAGGGGTTTGCATATTTTGAAAATGAGGGTCCCGGAGTTGTTTACGCACGGGGAAGGTATTATCACCCCACACGCCCGTCACAAGGGACGACAACCTTTAATCGAGTGTGCAAAACATGACTTCAAAATTATGTATTTTCCCTTTTTATATTTTTTTATGTATTTTCCCTTTTTGTGTTTATTATTTTTTGGGGTCGACAAGGGTGATGCCCTTGCTCCTACGTATCCTCAGGTGCAATGAGGAATTCACACCTACGTAGTTCTTTAGTCTGAAAGTTTGAGTATTACATTAATTTAATGTTTTTTTGAAAGATTTGATTTTAATTATGAGCAGAATTCGTTTAAGGCGTTGGAACTTGAAACAATGTTTTGATTTTGAAAAGCGGAGAAAATCGTTTAAGGCGTTGGACCTTGAAACGAAGTTTTGATTTTTGAAAAGAGGAGAGAATCTTTTAAGGCGTTGGACCTTAAAACGATCTTTTGATTTTTTTTTTAAAAGAAGTTTATGAGTTGGTTTTATCTTGGTTTTTGCTTATTAACCTTCAACCCTTTTTTAAGAGAACTTGGGTACTAATGATCGGTTAAAAACTTACTTTACAAATGAAAAGCGATTACCGAAGATAGGAGGAGGAGATGAAGATGCACAAAACAATAAAAAGGACCCCTATGGGTCCATGAATCATGTTCAAATACTTAATGACAAATACTAATTGTAGGAAGAACGAAGAACGATATAGAAATCAATAGCAGTCGCGATTCGGCGACAATTTAGCTTATTTTTCTCTTCGTCCTTCTTCTTTTCTCTTCTTTTTCTCAATGCTGGACCTCTGGACCTCAGAACCTCCCTCTCAGACCCTCTTCATGCTTATTTATAGCAAAACAAAGCATTTGGGGTCATGACAGCTCGCCCAAGCGAGCTATTACTTCATTCTGAAGCAACCTTGCTTGCCCAGGCAAGCTGAGCTCGCCCATGGGAGCTAGTTACTTCACCATGAAGTTATTTGGTGGCCCAGGTGAACCAAAGGATAGCTTGGGCGAGCCAAGGGTCAGAAAAAGCGTCCAAATGACCCTTTTGCCTTCCATTTTGGGTATTTTCCGTATTCCTTACCGAAATGTCGAAAAACCTTCGTATTACGCGACAACTGGTGCCAAGCAGCTCAATTCGGCAAGCAATAATCAAAACTTTAGCAAATGATAGTCCTCAGACGAAATTAGGGTATGACAGTTGCCCCCCTTTACTTATCTTTTATTGGAAATAAAAGGGAAGTAAAGATAAGGACACTAATTTCGTTCGAGCGATCTTGTTATTCGATCAGGCAATTGGCAAAACCAAGGGAGTGAAACCGAGAAAACATGAGGACATTGAAGTTCTTCTTTTTTTTCTTTTTCTTCTCTTTTTTTTAAAGCATGGAAATAGAGGACGTTGAGTCCTATGAAGCACAAACAAGGTTATTGAGTCCTATAAAAGACATTGTTGTCTTTTGAAAGCGTAAATGACCGAAGACATTGTTGTCTTTTGAAATGTAAATAAAGGCATCGTCGTCTTTTGAAAGCGTAAATGACTGAAGACATTGTCATTTTTTGAAAAGTAAATGAAGACATTATCGTCTTTTGAAAGCGTAAATGACTGAAGACATTATCATCTTTTGAAATGTAAATGAAGACATTTTCGTCTTGACAAAAGACATTGAAATCTTTGAAATGTAAAGAAGACATTGTCGTCTTCACAAAAAACATTGAAGTCTTTGAAATGTAAAGGGATAGATGACCTTTATTGTCTCTGCAAGACAAAGGACTATGAAAGTCTTTGAAAAATAAAGGCGGATGACATTGATAGTCTTCGTATGACAAAAGTCTATGTTAGTCTTTGAAAAGTAAAGGAGCAGATGACCTTGATTGTCTCTACAAGACAAAAGACTATGATAGTCTTTGAAAAATAAAGGAGCAGATGACCTTGATTGTCTCTGCAAGACAAAAGACTATGATAGTCTTTGAAAAATAAAGGCGGATGACATTGATAGTCTCCTCAAGACTAAAGACTCTGATAGTCTTTGAAAAGTAAAGGAGCGGATGACCTTGATTGTCTCTACAAGACAAATGACTACGATAGTCTTTGAAAAGTAAAGGCGGATGAAATTGATAGTCTCTGCAAGACAAAAGACTCTGATAGTCTTCAAAAAGTCTTTGAAATGATAATTGTGAGGACTTTGAGTCCCCTGAAAGATAAAAGCGAGCACTTTGAGTCCTACGAAACAAGCCAATAGGTACTAGCACCGAAGGGCTTAACCTTATGAGAAAGAAAGAGGTTGACTCTTGGAGAGGGCCTCTCATCCTAAACTCAAAAGATAGGACATTAGATTTGGGAATTGGTATATGAAGAGAAATCTATGCATTTATAGCCAAATATGAACATATTTTTGGGATGCAGATGCATGCAACCTTCATCTTGAAATGCTAGTAATGCAAGAAGGTTTTGAATCATGAAAAATGTGTAATGCTCATGACATTTTTTCCTAATTTTGTGGTTTTGATTTTGATTTGGTTTTGATTTATTTATTTATTTTGCTTCTTTTTTTATTTTTGTGGAAAGCACAGATTGACTCTTTTTTTTAAAAAGATACGATAACTCGTGCAACCTCATCCTATCTTTTTTTTAAAAAAATTCTCTTCCGAGGACTCCCTCAAAGTGAATGCTTTTATTTAACCACTTGGCAATTTTGGGTGACGGCAGTGGAGCCATTTCACATTTAAACAATCAATTGAAATCCAAGGGTTCGTCCCTTTTTTTTTGTTTAAAGACATTGATTATTCTGCACAACAAAAGAAATACAAGGCTTTGGGACTAATCGCATGCACCATTGAATGATGGCAATGGATTGTTACACTTTGGTATATGACCAAGTGAAACTTTCTTGATTTAAGGCCATAGAGTGATGCCATGGGTCTATTGATCCCGCTGAAACTTGATGACACGGGCTGATCACAAAAGAATTTATATAACGAAGCTACGCTCGAATTTGAAAGAAATCAGATGTACCCTACTATCACAATTGTCTTTGGGCATCTTCCATGAGCTCCTGATCAAATGAGTTTTCTTCTCAAATGTGCAAGTGCAAACCTCAAGGGTTTTTCTTTCTTTTTTTTGTATATATTTTTTTCAACAATCACAAGCGTGTGCAGGTTCCATTCCAGAATCCCAACTTAAAATCAAAATTAGTCATTCCTTGATCCACATAGGCTTTATTGGGCTTGTAACGTGGTCATGGGTAAGAGGGCTACGAAAGAAAGGATTAGAGAGGCTCAAAGAGTGTTTGAGGGTTATATTGAGTAAGAACTTTGACAGTCTTGCTTGTACCTTTTGGACTAGGCTCTACTCCTTTTGTCTCATACATTAATCTTTCATTGCACTTTTGTGTCTTTCTTGTAGAATTTGGAGATCTTATGTCTCTCTTTTTTTCTTCACTCGCCTATGGCGGATTTTTTTTCTTTTTCTTTTTATTTTCCAACTTCATGCATGCGTTATTTGCATTGCTCTTCTTGCTGGTTTAGTGGTGGTTCCTACTCAGGATTGTCTTTCTTTGTTGTTGTTTTTAGAAAACAAATATGCTTTGGCTCAGAGGGGGTTTCAAAGGATAAACTAATGTTTGGGATGTTGATACATGACCATGTGTCATTTCAAATCTTGACTTAGATCCTTTTGTAGTTTGGATTTTGGGACAAAACCTTAATAACACGCCCCTGATTGTTTTTTTTATTTTTTATTTTTTATTACCCTAATTTTTGCCTAGGCCGCCCTTTCGGGTTCTCGACCTACCGAGTATGAACTTTTGATCTGCCCCTAGGTTCACTTGAGGCTCATGCACGGTGCCTCTCATTGCCCTAGTGTAGGGCTCTGAGGTATCTATTGGTGTTTTCTTCATGACCTTGTAGCAAGGAAAAATGAAAGAAACTGTGTAGATTCTCGAAAATGAATTTTCAAGGACGAGAAACATTTAAAGGATTTTTCAATTGACAGATTAAGTCGAACGACTCTTGCTCTTGACAATTCACTTTTCTCTCAAAAAGACAACTTTTAGGAATGATAAAAATGAGGTCACATGAATGTCTGTACTTTTTTACTTGAAACAGTTAATCAAACATTTTTTTTGAACTTTTTACTTTACTCGTCATTTATAGCATCCTCACCGAACGTGTAGAATGAGCAATTTCTGATTGAACAATCTTGGAAGCTAAACTCAGGAGCACAAGTCGCTTGAGCAAACAAACCAACGGCTTACACTCACATTCCAGTGGAAGTTAAATAAGCAAAGATGTAATTGTGAGAGAATGAGAGACAAGGATGTCAAATTTATCCATATTATTAGCATTGTGACTGTGGTTTACTATTTTTTATGTATTTTCCATTTTGTGTTTATTATTTTTTTTATTTTTTTTATGTATTTTCCCTTTATGTGTTTATTATTTTTTTGGGGTTGACAAGGGTGTTGCCCTTACTCATATGTATCCTCATGTGCGATAAGGAATTTAGATCTACGTGGTTCTTTAGTCTAAAAGTTTGTGTATTACATTGATTTTATGTTTTGTGAAAGATTTGATTTTATTATGAGCAAAATTCGTTTAAGGCGTTGGACCTTGAAACGATGTTTTGATTTTGAAAAGCGGAGAGAATCATTTAAGGCGTTGGACCTTGAAGAGAAGTTTTGATTTTTGAAAAGCGGAGAAAATCATTTAAGGCGTTGGACCTTAAAATGATCTTTTGATTTTTTTTTAAATGAAGAAGTTTATGAGTTGGTTTTATCTTGGTTTTTGCTTATTAACCTTCAAACCTTTTTTAAGAGAACTTGCGGTACTAATGATCGGTTAAAAACTTACTTTACAAAAGAAAAGCGATTACTAATGATAAGAGGAGGAGATGAAGATGCACAAAACAATAAAGAGGACCCCTAAGGGTCCATGAATCATGTTCAAATCCTTAAAGACAAACACTAACCGGATGAAGAATGAAGAACGACCGAAGAACAATGTAAAAATCGATTAAAGTCGCGATTCGACGGTGATTTAGCTTCCTTTTCTCTTCTTCCTTCTTCTTTTCTCTTCTTTTGCTCAATGTTGGACCTCTGAACCTCAGAACCTCCCTCTCAGCCCCTCTTCACGCTTATTTATAGCAAAAAAAAGCATTTGGGGTCATGACAGCTCGCCCAAGTGAGTTGTTACTTCATTCTAAGGCAACCTTGCTCGCCCAGGCAAGCTGGTTACTTCACCATGAAGTTATTTGGTGGCCCAGGTGCGCCAAAGGCTAGCCTGGGCGAGCTAGGGGTCAGAAAAAGTGTCCAAATAACCCTTTTGCCCTCCCTTTTGGGTATTTTCCGTATTCTTTACTGAAACATCGAAAAACCTTTCGTATTGCACGGCAACTGGTGCCAAGCAGCTCAATTCGGCTAGCAAGAATCAAAACTTTAGCAAATGATAGTCCCCGGACGAAATTAGGGTATGACACATGTGAAACACTTAACTAACATTTTTCATTATTTGAAATAGTTAGAGAGATATTGAAAGGTGAACTTAAGGTGTTAGTCCTATATGAGAGGTATTTAGATTTTACGTTACAAAACTAGAATTAATCCTAAGATCATGGATAAAATAGCAAAGAATGCAAAGAATCTGATTGAACATAACTACCACAAAAGTAGGAGTTAAATCAATTAGATACATTTTTATGTTTGTCTTGAACGAGAGAGTAAAGGCTAAAATATGATTTTGATCTCTAATAAATATCTGAATTTTGATTTTTTTTTAATAATTTTTTCTTTGCATTGAATCCCTAATAAAACAATAATTTTGTTTTTGATCCTTGACACTTGTTTTAGTTATGATAAATTAATGAATTTTTTGTTTATTCCTCATAAATTTTTTTTTCATTTGTTGTAAGTCTTTTTCAAAGGAACTAATAACAAATGAAAAAAATCATTAGTGAAAAAACACAATTTTCTAATTTATTAGGAACTAAAAAAAGTGTTAAGAGTCAAAAATAAAATTATTATTTTATTAGAGATTTCATCAAAAAAAAATTATCAAAAAAAATATACAAAATTTATTAATTTATCAAATATCTAAAAACATATTTTAGTTGAGAAGTAATTACCTTATGTTAATTCGCCTTTGAAGTGAATGAGGTAGAACACTGGAATAAAATATTAGGGCAATAGAAGGTCTTGGTGTAAAACCCTCTGTCATGGAAATATTGCTTTATCTTTATATTTAATCTTCTCTTGTTTTCTCTACAGAGGGAGAAGACGCGATTCTTCATCTCCTCAAGGTAAAGAAAGTGGTCAAAGAAATAAGAATTGTTTGTTTGTTCTGTTTTTGTTCTTGATGCACATAATTCTTGTCGCTTTTACCACCTTTTCTTTAAGGGGCTGAAAACAGCTCCTCTTCTTGTTCTTGGTTGTTAGAAGGGTATGTGGTTTTGTGATCGGTTACTGAAATAAAAAGATATGGGAAAAGCTAGTCAACCATCGTTGTGAAAATTGTGATAATAATAATAATAATAATATTCGCATTTTGGGTTATCACGACAAGCAGTTGGGTTCTAAATCATATTCGCATTTTCCAAATGAAGATAACTAAGGCCCCTTGAGGGTGCCTTCACAAGAATTAGCCAGACATAGTGAGATTCGTACTTACAGTTTATCGGAGAAAACTTTTGGGGTAGGGGAAAAGATGCAGAAAAGAACTTGATATTATTGCACAGACAACTATTACAAGCTTCTCTTTCTAAGTTTCTTTCTCTCACTATTGGGTATGATCTTGTTCAGCGTGTGTGTTCAACTGAACCTTAACACCCTTTATATAGAGAAAGTTTACATAACAAGACAAAACCCCTTCAGTCAAGAACAGTAACATTACCGTTCCTTTACTCTGTCACAGGGTTGTCCTTTACAGATACTTTTATTACAGATAAGCTCAATGTCTAATCTTATGCAATAGTAAAGATTCCTGCCCCCCCCCCCCCTTTTTTATAACTTTTCTTTAGGCAGGATGCATTTGTCATCAACTCTTGCTTGCTTTTGTAATCGTAACATCTTCTTCATCTTGGATATTTCCAGAACAAAAAATGTCAGATGAATCTTCCATTGAAAGATCAGTAGAAGGGAAAGGAGGAGTTTGTTGCCCATGGCACCCACTGGCTTCATAAATCTTCTTGTCTTTTTTCTCTTTCTGGAAAAACTGAACTAATTTGTTGTTGAGATCCACCGGAAAGGGAATAAAAAATTTTCCATTGTATAAGGGCAGGAAGAGTTTTGTATCATGAGTTTCTTTTATCAGATCAAACTCACGTTTGTCTTCTTCTGAGAAGAACCATTGATAGCCCTGAATTTGTGCCCTCATAAGGCTGTACTGGTATTGTGTATTGCCTTGTACATCCCAGCTCTCATATTCATCATTGAATAGGTAGGGATAATCTCTATGATCCTCTGGTAAGAGTTTCATAACATGGCAAGGATAATTCTGAGCAGTGAAGTTGCTCGGGCAGGTGGTTATCTTGATGGCAATGTAGTCCATCATTTCTGCCTGGATTAAGTTTATGGCCCTATGAGGTAAATGCTGTAATAAATGCTTTAGAAGGATTCAAACTCTTCTTAATCAATAAAAGCGAAATCACCATAAGAACGGATTGTGAAGCAATAGTAGCTTATGGTAGTCAACAAATAAATACTGATAAAAAACCCCACAAAAGATGGCTTTTATTCCAAGAATATGTATATCATAATGGAATAAAAATAAATTTTGAACACATAAAAGGAGTAAAAAATGTTGCGGCTGATATTCTCTCTCGTTTTGCAGGAATACAACAGAATGAAACCTTGTAAGGTTTCCTACCAAAACATAAAGCAGAAGATGAAGTTCGGTAATCAAGAATTGCCGGTACTTACAAATGAGTTTCACTACCCTGGTAGAGAAGCTGTTAATGATAAATTCAATTGTCTCATTGATAATATTTGGAATATTCCCAAAAATACAAATAATAATGAGCAATTTGTTTGTTCAGTAAAAAAAGGGTATCATATGTGCTCTATACAATGTCTGCATTGCAGATAACCAAGGAGTTCCTCTTCTTACAAAAGTCTCTCCTTCTGGAAAAGGCTATACAGCTTTTGTCTTGTTATTAGAACCACATAAAGGTGTTTATACCAATTTCAAAGACCTTTGCCTTGCATAGGAGGGTATTCAAAGCCCAATCTACAAAGGTTTCTATTCAAGGGAAGAAGCAGAAAAAGCCCTTGAATTAAATACCACAGACATTAACAAAATAAAAAGGTCTCTTGAACCAGAAAACCCAACCATAATCATAAACGCTGGCCAAACCAAGACCAGCCAAAAGACCTACAAAGACATAGTCAGCCCAAATACCCCAGGCTCAACAAATGACCTAAACTTAGACAATTTTAAGAAAATACAAAGTTTATTGTTTAAGGTACACAATAATCAAACCCAAATCCCGGGACTATACATAGGTGTACATGCTTATTTTAACCAAAAATTTGTATGTATCAATAAAACCCCATACTGCCAAGACAAAACCAATTGTCCTTGCAAAATAAAATTCCTCTTTAGGAAAGCCAGGCTAAACATGGACCAGTTTAAATCTTTCGGATACGAAGACTTAGCAATTACTGGAAAAAGTCTATTGGACTACGGATGTTTGGAATCAATCCTGATTCCTCCATCTGATAGATTCGAAGGATTTAATCCCTCAATCAATGAGGCCATAAACTTAATCCAGGCAGAAATGATGGACTACATTGCCATCAAGATAACCACCTGCCCGAGCAACTTCACTGCTCAGAATTATCCTTGCCATGTTATGAAACTCTTACCAGAGGATCATAGAGATTATCCCTACCTATTCAATGATGAATATGAGAGCTGGGATGTACAAGGCAATACACAATACCAGTACAGCCTTATGAGGGCACAAATTCAGGGCTATCAATGGTTCTTCTCAGAAGAAGACAAACGTGAGTTTGATCTGATAAAAGAAACTCATGATACAAAACTCTTCCTGCCCTTATACAATGGAAAATTTTTTATTCCCTTTCCGGTGGATCTCAACAACAAATTAGTTCAGTTTTTCCAGAAAGAGAAAAAAGACAAGGAGATTTATGAAGCCAGTGGGTGCCATGGGCAACAAACTCCTCCTTTCCCTTCTACTGATCTTTCAATTGAAGATTCATCTGACATTTTCTGTTCTGGAAATATCCAAGATGAAGAAGATGTTACGATTACAAAAGCAAGCAAGAGTTGATGACAAATGTATCCTGCCTAAAGAAAAGTTATAAAAAGGGGGGGGGGGGGGGAGGAATCTTTACTATTGCATAAGATTAGACATTGAGCTTATCTGTAATAAAAGTATCTGTAAAGGACAACCCTGTGACAGAGTAAAGGAACGGTAATGTTACTGTTCTTGACTGAAGGGGTTTTGTCTTGTTATGTAAACTTTCTCTATATAAAGGGTGTTAAGGTTCAGTTGAACACACACGCTGAACAAGATCATACCCAATAGTGAGAGAAAGAAACTTAGAAAGAGAAGCTTGTAATAGTTGTTTGTGCAATAATATCAAGTTCTTTTCTGCATCTTTTCCCCTACCCCAAAAGTTTTCTCCGATAAACTGTAAGTACGAATCTCACTATGTCTGGCTAATTCTTGTGAAGGCACCCTCAAGGGGCCTTAGTTATCTTCATTTGGAAAATGCGAATATGATTTAGAACCCAACTGCTTGTAAATAGTATTTTTTTTTCTTTCCTTAGCTTGTTTTTCGAAAACCTGGGATTGGTAAGCCTGCAAAGGTGTGCCCTTGATAACTGTTTTTGAAAAACTATGAAAGTCCTTTTTGGTTAGGCTGGTGCTTGGAGGAAAATAAGATCTACATAAGACCCAAAAGTAAGTGTGGGCAGTTTGCGATCTTCAGTACTCAGCTTAATATCCAGAAAACTGATAAGGACGTAGTTGTTTTGTTTTTTTTTTTTTTAAAAAAAAAAGAAAAAAGAGTTACGGGTTCATCATATTTCATATTTTTCCAAATAAGATAACTTATAGTGTCCACTTGAGGATTGCCCTCTATCCATCTAATTTGATCTTTTCCTTCCGCATATTGCTTACTCTCAACTGTTATTAGTTTTAACTTTCATATATAATATAAATCTAACTAGGAGGCTTTGCCACCTTTGCTGATCTGTATTATATTTTTACTTTGTACTTTCTTTTATTTTTTTGTGCACTTTTGTTTTATGAGGCTTTGCCACCTTTGCTGATCTATATTATATTTTTACTTTGTACTTTCTTTTATTTTTTTGTGCACTTTTGTTTTACTTTCTGTGCACTTTTGAAGAGTCTACGTTTTGTCGTTACCATTTTTTTTTCATTTACTCTTATGAATTTAATTATATTACAGTATAAGAAAAATTCATATTGTTATCAAATAATATATTAGAATAGGTGCTGAGATATTTGACTTTTAGAAATAATTACTTTAAAAATCATATAAGCATTATTTGTAATTCCTGAAAAATTATTTTTATTGACAGTTTTTGAAAAATTAATTTCTGTTTTGATATCTACTTGTGTTTATCCCATCATGTTGACACAGCAGAAATTTACAGCAACAATCAATGAGAAGCTACCTTTGGCCATTATAGAATTATGTATAAGACTAAATTCTCAAGGTTTAATTTAAATATACATGGCCTATTCCATTCTGAAGATTTTTGTTATAACACAAGTATGTATGATCATAAGTAACAACATTAGATAACAATTAACCTTTCCGACAAACATCAGAAGAATCCATCCTCAAATTCCGTTAATCATTATCTGTTTTACAAAATAAATTTCCAAATCTATATCTCTGTCTTGTAGTCCATCCTGAATAGTCTCATAACAAAGTGATCTTGAAACACAGCTCTTATACCTCTATTTCCTGTTTATTAATGAAAGCTACAGTTTACATAAGCTAAAATATGTTTTTGATTCCTAATAAATATATGATTTTTGAGTCCCTAATAAAATAATAATTTCATTTTTAGTCCTTCACACTTTTTTTAAAAAAATTCATGATAAATAGTGAATTTTGTGTTTGTTCCTTGATAAATTGCTTTCATTTTTTATTAGTTTTTTTCAAAGGCGCTAATAATAAATGAAAAAAATTACCAAAGAGCATACACAAAATTCGTAAATTTATCATAGACTAAAAAAGGTATCAACGACTAAAAGCAAAATTTTTATTTTATCATGGAAAAAAATGAAGAAAAAAATTATTATGAAACAAATACAAAATTCGAATATTTATCATGAATCACAAACAAATTTTAGCCTATACATTAAGTTTTAGAAGACCTAAATCAAGGGAGACCAACCAATACGACTCAATCTTGAATGAGTAGTTAGTTGTTTGGTTCTACATTACACACTTAATTTCTTACTTCTCAATGGGATTTCAAACGCGCTAGGGAAGTAAAATTAACCTTTGTTCATACATGGGTATAAAATGAGCCACTTCAAAAAGGTTCACTGTTCCGCCTAGGGTACTATTAATCTAGCATGGGCTACATGGGCCCCTGGTAGTTTACCGATAAATGGATTTTTCTTTGTGCACCCAACAAGTTATGTGAAGTGGCAAAAATGTCCTTTTGTGAAAAATTTAAAAAGGTTTTTCCCTTAGTCTCCCTCTTTATCGCGCTATGGCTATTGTTCATCACCTTCCTTGAGTTTTGAGTGCTTCGTCGTCACGCTATCAAACCCCACTGTCAATCCCTCTGTCACTGCCGCACCGTCAGTCCCTCCGCGTCGTCGATGATTGCCCCGCCATTGTCTCCGTCATAAGTTGTTGTGATCCCTCCCCCTTTATTTGTATGTTATGGTTGTGTGGATTAGAAAATTCGTATAACGCATACGGATTGTGACTTATACGGATTATGGATTAACAATCCATATAAGTCATACGAATTACCAATCTGTATGAGTTATATGGATTGCTAATACGTATAATTCATAAGGATTGTTAATCCATATAACTTATAGATTATCCAATCCATAAATTTATTTAAATTTTTTAATTTAAAATTTAAAGAAATAATAATTTTTTCAATTCTTTTAAAATTATAAATAAATTAATATATTTTTTAACAAAATTATTTATAATAAATAAATATTTTTGTATATTTTTTATTTAATTAATTATATTTGTTTTTTGAAGTTGATATTTAATAAAGAAGTTAAGTATTTTGTTTATTTAAAAAATAATCTATATATATTATTGTGATTTCATTTTTTAAAAAAATATAAGTAATTTAATTATATTTGGTATTTTAATTTTTTTATAAATTTGTTAGATATCATAAATTTCAAATTTTTATTAGTATATATTTCACAATTTAGTTTAGCAAGAACATGTAAATTTATAAATTACAAATTTTTTTATTGATATAGTCGTATGTATATTATTGCCATCATAGTATTAAATATTTATATAAATAGTATTTGGAAGTATAAAATTAAATTTTTTTTCATTAGTTTAAAAAAATTAAAGCTACTATAATAGTAATTTGTTGAAAAATGAAATAGTGATTTGTTAGAAATAAAAACCAAAATTGTAATTACATTTTGGTCATTAATTTAAGTTTACTAGAATTAGTGATGTCAAATATATATATTTGAAAAAAGAATTTCTATATGCATTTATGAATATATATAAAAGTAATAATAAAAGTTATTTAAAAAATAATATTTTTTTTATTTATCAATTATTAAATAGTAATTGATTGAAGTATTGTTTGAATGCTTACATAATTTGGTATGACTGTTTTAATATGTAGATTATGGTTAGAACCAGAAGTTTGGATCGGGCTTTAGGTAGGATTATAGGAAGAGTCTTAGGGAGAGAAGTGAGTCATGTTGCGGATGAAACCCCAGAGGCGAAGGCCCACAGCTTCTGCACGTAGGCAACGGAAAGCTACACCTGTTGTTGAGGATGTTCAGCATGTGGATCATGTAGCTGACGAGGTCCATGAACAACCTAAAGAAGCAGTTGTTGATGATGTAGTTACTGATGTCTAGGGGTTTTCAGGCGGGCCCCACGACACATCAATTTTGATGGACTATGTTCATCATGTGGCAGTGACTATTTGGAATGGAGAGGTATTTATATTTTTAAATAAATAATATTGTCGTAAGTATTTGTTATATTTTTAAATAAATCATGTAGCCATGGTGAGCAAGCAATTTCAAACTTCATAAAACATTCATCGAAGTTTTGCTCAGAAGGACAATCTACCAAACTTCCCAGGCTTCGATGCCATAATCTAATGCATTTTTTTTATCAACCAGGATTTTACACTTTGCCTTCATGTTTTTATCAATGTGAAACCGACACAACAAATTGGTAGACTCAAGGAATACAGTTTTCACTGCATTCATCAATGTTAGATCTTTGTCAGTAATAATAACTCCAACGAGTGCATCACATCTGAGAAAAATATCTCGAAACCATTCTTGAGCCCAAAAAACATTATTTAAGCGTTCTTCCTCCAAATAGAAAAAAGCAATAGAGAATGTCATCCTTGTTAGTGTCACACCAACAATGTCAAGTAATGACAGTCTGTACCTGTTTGTTTTGTATGTACTATCTATCAAAAATATCAAATTACAGGCATTGGATAATTTCATTGCATCAGGATGACTCCAAAAAGTATCGCATACAACATCTTCATCATTCAATCTACGCCAATGAATATACTGATCCCGTTCAAGAATCTTCATTAGTTGTTGCATTTCAGTATTACTACCTCTTATGGAAGAATGGTATGAATTCCTTGCATTGTATACTTGTTTGATTGTTGTATAATTATTGGCATTATGCTCTTTCAACGTGAGAAGAATATTTCTTAGTTTCACCATTGACTTTGTCATATCAACAATAATAATTTTCTTATCCTTAGTGATCAACCAGCATATGCATGTCCAACTAATGACTTGGCCAATTCATGATTATGACTCCCACACATTAGTTTCACTATCCATCATTCACCTCTAAACACTGGTTTCACATGCAACTTAAAGGGACAACCACATTTTCTACTCCCAATAACTGTTCTTAGTAAATCTTTCTTCCTAGCCTTATACTAACCACTCCTTTCACAACCAATTAAAACAAATGAGATCCTTCTTCTAATACCAGTATTTGTGTCTGACCTCATAATTACCGCCACAAAACCAATTTCATAAGCAACAGATTGAGTCCAATGCAAAATATCATCATTGCTAGCAAACACCTACAATGCAATCCATACATCTTTAGTCTTCAAGGGACGACATTCATATACTTACTTTAACAACAAAAAAATCATATTAATACCTAAGAAATATTGAAGGCATCAGAACAATCAACATGTTTTTCATTCACAACAGTTTCGTCTTCATTTTGTTCATTCATATAAACTTCTTTAGACATTATATCGTCATGCACTCACTGATCTTCATTCATCTTAACAAAACATTAAAAAATTTCATTGACAAACAAACAACCCATAACCACACCATACATATATTATCACACAATTTTTTAATTTTTTTTACAGCATTTGATAATATAATGCATTAAAATTGATAACCATATATATTAAAAAACCAAGAAAATTGATAACCATGTAATACATTAAAATTGATAACCATATATATTAAAAATACTAATATTTTTGTACTTAATTGTAATTCCTAAAATTATAAGCACTAAAAAAACCAAGTTTAAAAATAAAAATGACTCAAAGAAATTATGAGTCTAAATTATTTTAAAATAAATATCACTTCCAAACTATAAAAACAAAAACTTACGAATGAATTATGAAATTATACCTATTTAAAAATATTTTAAATGATAATACTAATTATATTTAAGTAAACAATAAAAGAAATTTTAAAAAAACTAAAAAAAATCACTTACGGATGACCAATCCATAAATTTTATATAACTTACGGATTATCAATTCATAAGTTTTATACATAAAAAAAAACACTTACGGATTATCAACCCGTAAGTTTTATACCCAAAAAATAAATAAAAAAAAATCTAGAACCACCACCATAATCACCACTTGCCGATGTACCACCGTGTAGTTCAACCAAAGCGGACACAAAGGAGCTCTCCTCTCACGAGAATGAATGAAAACACAGAAAAAAAAAATAGAATGAATGAGTGAAGGTAAAAGGAAGAAGAAGAAGTAACAGGGATAATTAGGAAATATAAAAAAATTGTTGAATGCACAAGAAAAATGATGGGTGCACAAAACAAAAGCCTGGATAAATTGATAAGTCGAGCATTCTCAGCCCATCAAGTCAAAACCAGTAGTTTGCGATGACCAGAGTTGAAGTTCCACTAAAGAGTGTTTCCACGTGGTAGGTTGAACTAGCAGTAAATCATCTTTGAACCTTATTGAAAAGACAATAAAACTTTTCTTCCTTTGCTTTTTATTTAGAAAAAAGGTGGCAGTTCAGGAGCTAAAAGCTATTAACTTCTAGCTTAAAGGCTCTTTTGGCATCCTCCTTTGTAGCATTATCTGTATTTTAAGACCAAAATACACATTGAACAAAATTTTGTCACTTGCCTGCAGACTTTCGTTCTTTCCATAGGTTGTTTTCACCTTTTCAATAATACTTGTTGCAGTCTTTGTTATCAATTCATTTGACTGTGTAGGGAATGTCAATTTAACCTCAAAAGATGAATATTTCTACTTTCGTAAAATCATGGCTGGAAATAGAATGATTAAAACTAACAATCAGAGTTCATCCCAATGTGCGAGACAAACTACAAGGATCAAGTAACATTAACCAAAATTCACTACCAAAAAAAAGGTTTTTTACGACACTGAATCTACGACGGTTGTACAGGGACCGCTTTTGAAAGTAGAACGGTGGCATTTTTGTAATTATTGTAAGATAAATCGCATTTTACGACGCGCAATCTAAGACGATTACTAATAACCACCTTAAAATGTTATGTGCTATAACATTTATGCCGGTTTTTATTAAAAACCGTCGTAATTGTAAACAATAAAAAAAAATCAAAACCAAATAAGCCTCGACCTTCTGCATTCTCGTTTCTGGTTAGAGAGTAGAGAGAAGTTGCAATATTTAGGGTTTATGCCAGAGAAACAGAGGACAAAGAGTTCAGGAGCAAGCCCATCGTGCAGTACACGGAGGACCCGCGGCTCCACGCCGTCTTCGAGCAGTTCGGTGAGTCTGGGAGGTCCTTCAACTACTCCGAATCAATCTGCATCACATCGGAATCCATCCCCGAGCAGCAGATAATGGCTTACCTTGTCAAAATCCAGCGCGGCGGCTTCATCCAGCCCTTTGGCTCCATGATCGCCATCAACGAGCCCTCCTCATGCATCCTCGATTACTCTGACAACGCCCACGACATGCTCGACATTACTCTGCAGTCCGTCCCTTCGCTCGATGACAAGAACGACGTCGCCTTCGCTCTCGGCACCGATGTCCGAGCCCTCTTCACTCACTGCAGCGCTTTACTCCTCGAAAAGGCCTTCTCCGTACGCGAAATTAGCCTCATGAACCCTATCTGGGTCGCTATGTTATGCTTTTTTTTCAAGTTTCCATAAAAATCATTGCTTTTGTTTTTTATTTTTACCTTATCTTCTGCTAACTGTGTTTATTTGTAATATTTGGGGTTGAGCAGGATTCAAGTAAAAATATTCAGTTATCAGCTTTCCACATTTCAAGGTGAATTTTCCCTCTTCATGCTTTTAAGTTATACAATGAGCTTATCCTTTTGTGGATGTAAGATTCGAACCAGATCGTGCGTGCTAATATTTTGTAAATGGGGGTATCCAATCCTCTTTGTAAAGGTTGGCATCCGTTGAGAACTGGAGAAGTCTTGTATTTACCATGTTAGTAGCAATGACTTGGGAATTTGGTTAATGGCAGATTACATATACAAATTGTTTTAATGCATTTAATCTAATTGACAAAGGTTTTTATTTTCTGAAGAAATATACCCTACAACATAGCATTTTGTTGTGGAGATGATCATATATTTGTTTTGATCTTTTCTCACGTGTTTATTTAGGTTTTCGTTGCTAATCCTAATAAGCCTCGAGAAGTAAAAATTATTTTGTCGAAGAACCAGGAGAAGCTACTAGATTTGCTTCATAATCTGTCCCCAAGAAAAGGTTATAACACGTTTAGTAATTACTTAATTTGAAATCTACGATTACATAATGTTGTTCTGAATTTCCATTTAGTTTCCGAACCCTTAAATAAAAGTGTTCTCCTATAAGTCACGGGTATGAGCTCTTTCACCTTTTTTTCAGGTTCAGAAGATGAACAATTTGAGGAGGAAAAGGAGTTTATCATCAAGGAAATTGAAAGACTATTGATCTAAGTTAATTTTTTTTTCTACTGCAGCTGTGTGTGATTTTGTAACAAGTCCTTTTGTGACCTGTATATCCAAAGTTAATTTGCTGCAAGGATTTCATGTTGCTATTTATAGGAAATTATTATGGAAAATTTTGGAGCTTGTTCTATGAATTATTTGAGAATTCCTTGGGCTAATTCTTTGTAGGGAGACCAGTGTTCTAAAATTTCATATAGTTTTGTTATTTTTACTTTCATTGTGCATCATACATAAAATGGTATGTTGGTACTTTGATGTCACAAGTGTTTATTATTTTTATGATATTGGCGTAGCTTAATTTTGTTTGGTGTGTCACAGCTGCAGTCATTTCTTTTGTAGAAATCAACAGTTTAGTAACTTGAAAAGTCTCAACCACACAAAAAAAGTACAGCAGAAGAAAGTACTAGAATTTATTAAGTTACTAAATTATTAAGTTACTTGGTACTTGTGGATTACCTCTTAGTGCATAGCCCCTTTTTACGTTTATTAAGTTTTAGAATTATTAAGTTAAATGTTAGTCCCCATTTTTGTTTTTTCATTATTAAGGAACTCTTGCCCTCATATTCCCTAGTAGTTTTCTTATCTTCATTTTAATGAATTTATATATTGAAGGACCTTCTCATTTAAAAACTCTTGTAATTAACTTGTTGTACAAATTTTGAAACCAGGTTTTACAATAATAACTGATCAGGAGATGAAATGCCTTTTGTTATTCATTCGTGGCACACATAGTATCAAGGATACTCTTAACAGCTGTTACAGGAAATGTGGTACCATTTCATCATACTATTCAGCATTAATTGGTAGGATGGACTTGCCGTAGTTTAAAGCTCAAGAGGCAGTAGCAGAAGCATTACAGAAGAAGGTATTGTTATTCTATTATTTGTTTCACATGAGAAATAAAAAATGTGCTTTATTGAGGACTAGTTTTGGTGATATGCTTACAAACAGTGGTGGAGCTTGAAAAAGAAAAATTGCAGGGACCAGAGTAATTAAGATTATAATATATAAATATAATATTTTTATAATATTATTTCCTTTACATGATTTTAGGTATTTGATAATATTTTTAATGAAATCTTTTAAGATATTAAAATGTATTTTCTAATTTATTAATAGCATTCTTTAGGATTTTTTTAAACGGATTTTGTACTCTCGTGTGCTTCTGAATTATATATATTTGCATTCACCATTATTTTTAATATATTATTTGGCTGATTAAAAAAAATAAAAATAATTTTAATAAGCACAAGGCCCTTGAAAAAGAGCACTACTCCAATTGAGATTAAGTTGAGGAAAAGAGTAGCTTTGGGATCTGCAAGGGGTCTTTCATATTTGCATCATCATTGTGACCCAAAGATTATTCATCGTGATGTGAACGCTGCAAACATATTGCTGGATGAAGAGTTTGAGGCTGTTGTTGGGGACTTTTGAGGCTGTTTTTTTTTCATATTATTCAATCACAAACTAAGAGGATTACAAATTTATGGACTTTTATAAAAACTATTGTAAAAAGTCATATCCATATTCATTGAAGTATAATTTTTTTAATAGTGGGATAATATAGAAATTAAATTCATTTTACATTGGCTGGTGCAGAAAATTGTATTGGAAAGGGTGGTTATGCTGAGGTTTACAAAGGGTGTTTGCCAAATGGTCAGCTGGTAGCGATTAAAACGCTGACACGTGGTACAAAAAACGAAACTATAGGTGACTTCTTATCAGAACTTGGTATAATGGCTCATGTAAACCACTCCAACACTGCCAAGTTAGTTGGCTATGGGGTGGAGGGAGTAATGTATCTAGTGCTTGAGTTGTCTGAAAAAGGGTGCTTAGCTTCAATGCTTAATGGTAGGGTCCATTTTTCATTTCTATTGAGCCAATATTTTTACCATTGCAGTTAATTATATTGTTCTTCATTGCAGTTAATTATATTGTTCTTAATTTCTTCCCTGATGTTAGGTTCCAAGGACAAACTACCATGGTCTATTAGGCAGAAAATAGCATTAGGAACAGCTAAGGGTATAATGTATCTGTTAGAACAAAGTAGAATGTGAATGAAAGTTTGAAAAAAAAGAAAGAAAAAAAATGGTTTGCCATAAACTATTGTTACAACAGTATCTTCATGAAGGTTGTCAGAGAAGAATTATCCATAGAGATATAACAGCGGCAAATATCTTGCTTACTGAGGACTTTGAGTCGAAGGTATGGATATGCCTTTGGATTCTTTTGTACAAATATGATATGCATCTGTTTGTCTCTACATGGGATTCTTTTTGTGGGTTTTCAATGCTTTTGTTGAGTATGTTGCTTGTGGCTTGAATTTGCAGCTTTACGTGGGCTGCCACATTGAAGGCAAGGGTCCTTAAGGAGGTTTGGAACATAGCAGCTGTGTTTCCTGTGGAGAAGAATTTGGCCGGTGGCGGCGGCGGCAATGATAATGGTAGCAATGGTAGCTCTAATAGTAGCTTCAGTGGTGAAATTGTACTAGAAGAAAATTTCTTGGGGATTTGTAGCAGAGAATTGCTAGCCAGAGGATGTGAACTTCTCAAGCGCACACGCACTGGTATACTTCCTGAAATTTACATTTTTGTTTTGTTTTTTTTAGTGTGTCTGAATCAGATATTTGAACCTTTCGATGGTTTCACTGAAGGGAAGGGTGCACTGTTCAAACTTAGTTTTTTGCACATGAATATTTTCTTTCTGAAATTTTCTCACTACTGTCCAACATGCTATCTATTCAAGAAAGCTGGCCATTTTGACGATCTTAATTAGCAAACATGAATTTATTGAGAATCTTATAGGTTTGTATTATTAGTTATAGCCTATTAAAAATGTTTTATTAGTGCAGTAAAAAAATGTCTTATTAGTCATGACAAGATGAGAAGACGTTGAAGGGACCATCTAAGAACGGCTAGGGATATAAACATAACTATGTCACGGATTCAATGTTTTTATCTCATCACTGTTAGCATTGCACAATTAATACACAATGACATTAGACACGTTAATTATAATTATAACTTGTAGTATGAGATTATAGCTTTCTTTTGCAAGTGCTACTTATTACAATCAAATTATAATCACTGTCAACAAACAAATTTCATCAGTTTTGTTGCAAGTGCTACTTATTACAATCATTCTCTGTTTTTTCTACATATTCTTTTAACATTCTGATATAATTTTCCGTTGGATATTACTTATCTCACCTCATTATTTGCTTGTACCATGGATGTCCCTAATGCACTTGGGTGCAAATATTTAAAAAATTATCTTTTCCTTTTATTAGTTTTGTTGGATTTTGTTGAATTTGTGCTACTTTGTAAATGATTATAAACAGGTTATTTTTTTGAACTGTTAATGCATAATCTTGGGCTTAATTTTTGTTTGTGTTTTTTATGTATTTGTATGCTTGGCATTGAGTGTTTTTATCCTGCATGTTTTGTTTGTTCAAAAAAATTAGGTTTAGATCCAAACTGCCACACAAACGATGTGCTCCAGGCGGGGATAAACCTTGGCAAATAGCTGGTTCTGCATTGCAAATGATGTGGGATATAAAATGGTTTGAGGTATACCCAAAACACTTTTATTTTTGTTTAGTATATAATATAATGTTATCATAATTGTAGACTCACAATATTCAGAAATAAAATATGAATGTAAGCCTTATTTTATAATGAATTGGATTAGGGAAGAGAGATAGTAAGAAAAAGAAAGTGATAGATGCCTGGTGTACTAAAAAAAGAAGAAAGAAATGGATATAAAATGAGGTAAATAGAAATGAGAAGGAAGAAGAGTAAATTTATGAAATATAATTAAAGAGAAATGTTAGAAATATATTCCTAACATAGATTCTATTATTAATTCTTTTAAAAGCATTTTTTAAAAAAAATTACTATTTGTAATTTTTTTTTCATATTCAAACTTAGAATTCTAAAAAAACTTAACCCGTATGTTTAAAAATTAACTATTAATCAATTTGTCAAATTTTTTGAACATATGGAGTAGTTATAGACTTATAGTTGCCACTTATGGACGTCAAATTGACATAAAAAGATAAATATCTGTGAATTTCTGCACCTTTTTCTCATAAAAAATATAAAAAATGAATTAAATGAAGTTAAAAATAAATAAAAGTTGAAATTTTCATAAATTATGATATATATTTTTTAAAGAGTCATTTTTTAAGAGTCAATTATTATTGAGTTTTTTTTTTATTAGTCCAACTGTCTAAGACGATGGTGGCTCATGCATAATTGGTGGGTCAAATGGTCAATCCTCAAACTTACGGCATACAAACGGTGAGTAGCTGAAATCACGTCCATGTTCCCCATTAGTTTCACAATACTTATATTATATACGGTCATAAATGTTATTGCAATTGTTTAATATGGTGACATTGTGTAGTATTACTTTTTAATACTACGATTATATAAGGTCATAACACATCTTGGTAGCTTTTCTTGTTACAAATATGTTGTTAAAGCATGAGTAGTTATAAAGAGCATGTATTATTTGATAAATTAAGTAATATGGAAAAAAAATGTTATGGTTTCCTAATTATTCTCAATGTCTCAAACTCAAACTCGTCTTCATTCTTGTATTGTTTTCTACTTCCACTTAGTTCTTCCCTAAAAAAATCCAACAAAACATAGTTAAACAAGTAGTCTCTACATCCATCTGCTGAACCTCTTGCTTTAACACAATGTAGCAACTACTTTGCCTTTTCCTCAATCCAATCTTGTTCTTTAATGTCAACTTCAATATCAGCATCATCTTTTTCATATTCTTCATCATAGCCAGAGTTGTCATCCAATGAGAGACACTAGTCTAACTTTGCAAGGTCAAATTTTGCAAGACTCTCCAATTTCTGAACTGTTTGTATGAACTTCTGTTTTCTCACTACTAGAAAATACACTTTCAACATCGGTTATTTAGAACATTCTACATCGATTCTAAAACCGATGTTGAAAGTGACGATGTTGAATGTATGAATGTTAACATCGGTTTTGGAGAATCGATGTTAACATACATATGACAACATCGGTTCTCCAAATACCCGATGTTAAACACAATGAACAACAACAAAAAAAGTGTAGGCATGATGAACGTTGACATCGGTTTTCCAGTAAAACCGATGTTAATATGTTAGTTTAACATCGGTTTTCTAGAATAACCGATGTTAATGTATGCCCTTAACATCCGTTTTTCTAGAAAACCGATGTCAACGTTGATGATGCTTACACTTATTTGGTGTAGTTCTTTGTGTATAACATCGGTTAATTATAAATAACCGATGTTACTATTCAAATATTCACATCGGTTATTTATAATTAACCGATGTTAATGTACAATAGTTGACATCGGTTATCCACAGATAACCGATGTTAAAATACAAACGCTGACATCAGTTATACACAAAAAACCGATGTTAATATACAAACGTTAACATCGGTTTTCTATTATAACCGATGTTGGTTATGATATTAACATCGGTTTTTATTAATAACCGATGTTGTTTTCAAATATTTTTTTTTATATATACTTTCTGTTTTTACAGTAAACCCAAAATTGTACCTGTCAAATGCAATTTCAGGAGGCCCAATTCACAGCAAATAAACATTTTATTCTGCTTTCAAGCAGTTTTAATGATAATAAACATCAAATAATTGATTTATATATTATAAAGAACAATCAACAAATGAATTCAATGTTCGTGTTACATAGAAAATGTAAAAAATGTCAAAAATGTTAAAAAATGTCCCTAAATCCTAGGCCTGATCTCTAACTCGGAGATAAAACTGTGCCCACTGAATCCGCAATGCTTTTAATCTCTCGGGCTCCAATGGTCTACGGTCGTTAAAATACTGCATGATTAAATAAATCATATTAAGTTAATAATGTAATACAAATTATAAATAAATCGATTTTCTTTGAAATAAACTTACCGCTTCCCAATTATTTCTAAAACTTCCTAAAATGATGGTGGACATCCAGTGCATGACATAGTAGCCGCACTCAGTAGTTCCTTTTTGTCTATTACACTAAATACATAATGAAATCTGGATATTAATTAAACAACTAGTGTACAGACACATAAAGAAATATATATAAGTGGAAGTTTTATGTAAATGACGTACCTTGACGACAATCCACCTAGCAGGAGCCTTTGATTTAGGCTGTGGAGCATCATCAAGACCCTTGATAGCACTGTTCCATATGAGTAACAATTAAAAACTGGTGTTGTACGTTGAGGTATTACAATGCAAATGTATTGAAAAGAACACTAACCTATTAATAATCCCCTTAAGGTAGTTGTCTGCCCTGTTATGCAATGAACAAAACTAGACAACTAAGTGTTCCTTGGGCAGGATGACCACCATCTGCCAATGTCCGCTGCAGTGGAACCTAAAATGGGTTAGTACATTAGTAAACATTAATTAAATTTTGTTATTTTGTGACTTACCCATTTAGGTAGGCTCCAAGATACATATCGCGTTGTGAACTCTGCATCCAACTCTTTATGTAACTTTTAGATTCAAACTGCGATTGCCCAGACCTCTGAATGGACTGAGGCTCGAGGAATCCATAGATATCAGAATTCCCCGCTCGCATACATGTTTCAGTGAGATGCCTGTTTATGTTAAGTCAAAGTTAAATATTTATGAATTGAAAGCCATAACTTAGGTAAATAAAAGCCTTTTATATAAAGATTTACAGAATCCACAACTGTAACACTGATATGCTGAGACATTGACCACCGTGTGCGATTTCGGAGAGGTCTTCGTGCTTTATGTACAGGGGGAAATCTGGATTAACGACCCCGAACACGGTGGCATCCCATCTAACCTGATAAGGCCTCAAGAAAATCTCTGGGATGGTCAATGTCATCAGATAAAGCGGATCATCGACCTCCGGATCGGGCTTCGGAGGTGGTTTTGGCGGAGACACAGCTACCTATTCATGAAACAAAGTTAAATAGCCTAATTTGAAAAGAAGAAACATATAGTAAGGACAATAAGTACCTGTTGTGATAAAGACTTGACCAGATGTGTCGGCCAAGCAAGGAAGGTGTGAAGTGCCTGCCCCACTAAGGAAACCTCATCAGTGGGTACAGGAACTGGAGCATCTGCATCTCTAACCTCCTCCACACTCACCTTTACTTGGCCAAGCAACAAAGGAGTGTTATGAACAACAGTGGATCCCTCATAAACTCTCCTGATGGCAACCAGGCGGGCAAGATCTATTTCTATGTACAAGACGTACCCTGTCAGAGTCACCGGTCTCAGGATCGTTTCCCGAGGGATCAACACAACTCCCCTTTGTGCTCACTCGAGGACCGAAGGGACCAGGACCAACCAGAGGCTCAGGAGGCACTGCAAGTCCCTGAGATTGCATCTGCGACTGAAGGTGGCTGAAGGATGCCATGACCTGCCTCGTCACTTTCTCTGTGATGGACTCCTCTAGCTGGTCCCTGATCTGTTGAGTCAGCTGGTGTAATTCGTTAGGAGGTAGGGAGGAAGCGCTGTGGGACGTCCGTGGAGCCGATCCAAAGTATTGCTTGATGGTGACACCGGCTCCAATACCACGGACACGTCTAGGGTGCTCTGGACGTCCAATAGCAGCGGCCAGAACATCCTGACGTCCATGGGGGACGAACGATCCCTGTGTGGCCTGCTCCTCAAACGAATCCTGCACAAAAAACACACAGTGGTACATGGCATTCTCAAAATATTTAAACATAATTGTAATGGTTAGTTGAACATGACTTACATTCTTCTCAGCGATTTCCTTTGCGGCCTCAGTCGTCATCTCCCTTGTCTTCTTCGTGCGGGCCATCTTCCACTTCACGTGGTGTCTGACCGAGGATGGAGGGTCGATGACGCCATCAACGCTTCCTGACTGTGCAGCTTCCTGCAGCTTCTTCTTGGTCTTCTCAGCTCCAAATAATCATAACCCCCACGAGACAAAACGTGGGGGGCAGTATTCTGCTTCTGGATGGCCTGTGCCTTCATGCGCACATCCTGAAAAAATTAAACAATAATGTTTGAAATGGGTAGAATGAAGTATAACAACATCATGTTTAATATGAAAAACAACTTAAATGGCAAAGGAACATACCTCCCAAGAAGGGTCTCTGCAAGTCTGGCAAAACTGGGCCCACATTTCCTTGCTGATGTCGTATTTGTCACAGACAGTGTCCTCGACACCGTCCTGATCGGCTGCAAGGGCCCATTTCCTCGTGAGGTCTGATTTAAACTGCCTCCATCTCTCCCCCACGGTCTGTAGTAACTTCCTTTTCGTCCTACTGTCAGAAGCCTCTGGGATATCAAATTCCGCCTGACAACATGAAACAAAGTTTATTTGTTACAATAATGAAATTTTTTGGCTATTAATTACACACAATCAAATAAGAAAAGAGAAATACCTGAATATCCTCCCAAATCAGGTCCTTCTGAGCAATAGGGACCTCCTTCCAGTTCTCGTAGGTGATGTCCACCTTATCACGTGCCACAATCCCCAAATATGTTCTTAATTTCTTATTGTGGGGACCGTCGGCCTTCCCTGTAGCAGGATCAACATGCACCACTGGTCTCTCAACACTAGGTGGTCTAGTGGACAACGATCGTAGGCGTGAGGCTTTGCGTGTCCGCTTCACGGCAGACGTCGAAGCCGATGCGTCCGAAGTAGGAGGAGGAGAAGGAGGAGGAGGAGGAGGAGGAGGAGTAGTGGAGGCAGGTGGAGAACCCATGATCTTTTATACAATAACATACAAAATTGGATTAATGAAAAGAGGATTAGTGATAAGTTTTTTTTGGAAGGCAAAAGTATAAGATTATTAAACAAAACCCCACCACATAAGGAGACAAGACAAATTAACCAAAGGACTCTGAAAGATAGGTAGTTGTGCTTTTTAATTGTGATTTCATCCATGTTTTCTTTGATATTGATTTTCTTAGGACTTCATCCATGTTTTGACAACATTTGATTTTCTTTTTTGCAGAAAAGAAAGAGGGGAACGAGCAACAATTTGAAGGTTGTACATTCAGGAACTAAAGAATTCAAAATAGCTAGTAATAAGAGGGATTTGTTTTTGGGATTTTCTGAGCACCAAGAGCGGCTACGCAAGAAGCTTGCACTTGAGGAGGGAAGGATATTTGCAACTAATGAACAACTTTCTTAACTATTTGTCCTTCAGATTTTACTGTTTTTTTTTCTTATATGTAAATATAAATAATATAAGGTTATGCCATAGGGACATGGTCATTTTTACCCCTAACATCTTAGAAGTAATATAGACCCATGTTTTTTACGCCATACCCTTATACCATTTATATTTGCATATTAGCAAAAAGAAACAGTAAAATCTTAAGGACAAATAGTTAAGAAACTTGTTCATTAGCTGCAAATATCCTTCCCTCCTCAAGTGCAAACTTCTTGCGTAGCCGCTCTTGGTGCTCAGAAAATTCCAAAAACAAATCCCTCTTATTACTAGCTATTTTGAATTCTTTAGTTCCTGAATGAACAACCTTCAAATTGTTGCTCGTTCCCCTCTTTGAGAATGAGGAGGATCTTCATAGGACTTCATCCAGCTGATGTTTATCGGCAGTTTCATCATCCACCACCCTTTTCTTCTGTGCCTTCTCATGTTCATTGTTGTTAAACCCATATTTATGCCTTCTTCCCTTCATGTCTTGTTTGATCACAACTTTAGCTGAATCTCCCATCTTCAGCATAGTTGAATCTCATGTCTTATTGTCCAATGCCACATTTTGATGGCCTGTATCTCTTTTGTTCGTATGTTCTACTGCTTCAGCTTCACAATGCATAGAGCAATCAGAATTTTCGAGTCATCACCAAAGGCTTCTGCATCAGCGTTGACACTCTCCACCCTCTTTGGTTTATGCTTCTGTGTTTTCTTCCATGCTTCCTCCTTATAATTCTCAGATTTATTGGAGGTCCCACTAGAAGGATCAGCACCAATCCGTGCCTGTTCCTCCTCTACCAGCTCAATATCTTTCCTTTCACTTTTGCTTTTGAAAACTACACTGTAATTTACAAAACAAAAGTTGAAAGGAAAGATATTGACCTGATAGACGAGGAAGAAGCACAGATTGGTGGTGATCGTTCTAGTGCAACCTCGAATAAAGCTGAGATTTATAACGAGGAGGCACGGAAGAAAACACAGAAGCATAAACCAAAGAGGGTGGAGAGTGTCAATGCTAATGCATAAGCCTTTGGTGATCACTCGAAAATTCTGATTGTTTTATGCATTCTGAAGCTGAAGCACTAGAACATACGAAGAAAAGAGATACAGGCCATCAAAGTGTGGCATTGGACAATGAGATAGGAGTTTCAACTATGCTGAAGATGGGAGATTCAACTAAAGTTGTGATAAAACAAGACATGAAGGGAAGAGAGCATAAATATGGGTTTAACAACAATGAACGTGAGAAGCCAGAGAAGAAAAGGGTGGTGGATGATGAAACTGGCGACAAACATGAGTTGGATGAAGTCCTAAGGAGGCAAATTGAAACAAAAAACCGATGCCTCAATAAGAGAAAAATGTAGTTGTCACTTACTAGGTTTGGTGACCTCTGTCTCTGCAGAAAATTACATTAGCCGATGTTAATCAATTCTCCTTCATCATGATCATTTCGATTTGCATGAACGTCGTCAGCTTCTTCTTCTCCGACAATGTTACCAGTGATTTGAGCGGTCAAAGGACTAACATAGGTGTCCATGTATGAATCATCATCTTCTACATTAACACCAACTGTTTTGCCCTACAGAACCACGCACCACCTTTCATCACAAGGGTCTTGACGTAAAATACTTGTCTAGCTTGTTCTGCCATGATGAAAGGGTCATTGTGGTAACCAAGTTTCTTTAGATCTACCAGGGTAAATCCTATATCATCGGTGCGCACACCGGTGTTGCTGTCAACCCATTTACATTTGAAAACACATACTGTAAATTTCACGTAATTAAGCTCCCAAATTTCATCAATGAACCCAAATTAAGGGATGGAAGCTACACAGGGATTGGCGTCATTGACACTTGCCAAGTGTTGAGATTCAGCCCTTAGGGTGACCCCGCTGTTTTGCATTGTACTTTTGTCATCTTGTGCTTTTGTGTAAAATGAATACCTGTTTATGTCATATCCTTGCCAGGTTATAACATTTCTTTTAGGCCCATCTGCTAGTTTTCTTAATGTTTCTGAAGCATTCTCATCTGCAAAGATTGTATCTTTAAACCAATCACAGAAAGTTTTGTTATGCTTTTTCAACGCCCAATTCTTTGACATTTTCGTATTATTCTGTTTGACTAAAGCTTCATGCTTAACTATGTATGGCAAAACTTCATTACTGTTGTTCAAGACATACAAGTGAGTTGTAACAAATCTTCTACACTTGGAGTAATCACCTGCAGTCCTCTTGAACCCTTACCACCTACTCTGTCATCATGCCGACACTCAGGAAGCCCAACAACTTTAGCCTTCTCTAAGTATTCTGAACAAAATTCAATGGCTTCTTCTGCAATGTACCTCTCAACAATAGATGCTTCCGGACGATATAGATTCTTTGTATACCCTTTTAAGATCTTCATGTATCGCTCAACCGGGTACATCCACCGTAGATAAACAGGACCACAGCATTTGATTTCTCTGACCAGATGCACAATCAAGTGAATCATGATGTCAAAGAAATCAGGGGGAAAATACATCTCCAACTGGCAGAGTATAATTGCGGCCTCATTTTCCAACTCATCAAACATTACTGGATCAATCACTTTGCTACATATAGCATGGAAGAAAAAGCACAGGCGAGTTATCGTGAACCTGACTTTGTTTGGCAAGATGTCTCGTATAGCCACGGCTAACAATTGTTGCATGAGCACGTGACAATCGTGAGACTTTAACCCTACAAGCTTAAGCTCCTTCAACTGCACAAGGCTCTTAATATTTGAAGAGTATCCTTGTGGAACCTTCACCCGACGAAGACACTGACAAAAACTTATCTTCTCCTTCTTGGACAAAGTATGGCAGGCTGGGGGCAAGTAAATTTTCTTCCCATCAGACCTTGGATGCAACTGTGCTCTTATACCCATATCAGCTAGATCTTGACGGGTATTCAAGCCATCCTTCGTCTTGCCTTGAATGTTAAGGAGCGTCCCAATCACACTGTCACAAACATTTTCTCCACATGCATAACATCAGTACAATGTCTAACGTCAAGATCACACCAGTACGGAAGATCAAAGAAAATGGACCTCTTCTTCCATATGCAACTCTGACTTTTATCCTTCTTTTGGGTCTTCCCAAATACAGTGTTCAGGTGTTGAACCCGCTGATATACCTGCTCACCAGTGAACGGTATCGGCGCAATATCATGCTCTTGACTTCCATTAAAAGCTTTTCTCAGTCGTCTATAAGGATGATTGGGTGTTAGAAAGCGGCGATGCCTACTGTAGACTGTTTTTCTCCCATGTTTCAGTTGTGTGTAACTTGTATTTTCTTCACAGATGGGGCATGCATGATGACCCTTAACACTGTAACCGCTGAGATTCCCATATGCTGGGAAGTCATTAATGGTACAAAAAAGCATTGCACACATTTCAAACGTCTCCTTGCGAAACGCATCAAACACTACAACCCCCTCGTCCCACAACTTTCTCGGATCTTCAACCAACGGACTTAGATAAACATCAATGTCATTTGCTGGCTGTCTTGGGCCCGATATCATCATAGACAACATCATGTATTTTCGCTTCATGCACAACCAAGGAGGCAAATTGTAAATTACTAGCAAAACTGGGCCATGAACTGTGTTGAGTGCTTAAGGTGCCATATGGATTCATTCCATCACTGGCTAGTCAAAGTCTAAGATTTCTTGGCTCCTTCCCGAAATCCGGATACAAACCATCAATCTTCTTCCACTGGGAGCAATCAGCCGGATGACGGACCATTCCATCAGAAATCCTTCCATTTGCATGCCATGTAAGGTCTTTTGCGTCGTCCTCGTTAGCAAACAGACGCTTAAACCTTGGAATGATTGGAAGATACCACAAAACCTTCGCTGGGGGCCCTTGTTGGAGTTTTCATCAGAATTGCTTTCCTCTTCATCCTTCACTTTGTACCGTGAAGTCCCACAGATAGGGCATTTGGACATTTCTTGGAATTCATGCCTGTAGAGTATGCAATCATTGGGGCAAGCATGAATCTTCTGATACTCCATACCCATGGGACACAATATCTTCTTCGCCTTATAGTAACTTTTAGGCAGCGTGTTGTCCTCTGGAAGCAGATTGTGCACTACCTCAAGCAGTGAGGTGAAACTTTTGTCACTCCACCCATACTTGGCCTTCACATTAACCAGACTTAACACCGCAGACAACAGGGTTAAGGAATTCTTGCACCCTGTATACAAAGGCTTCTTTGAATCACTCTGCAATCCTTCATACACAGGAGCGTGTGCTTGTTGAAAACACTCTTGTCCAAGGTCACGAATCATGTCTTCCAAGCGATCTCCCATTTCTACATCAAACGGTTCAGATTGGGACCCAGTATGCATGTCAGTCACTTCACCATGCCATATCCACGTCGTGTAATTCTTCTTCATCCCATCACACAATAAATGGTCCCGTATGTCGTCAAGTAGTTGTCGTCTTCCATTCAAACAGTTGATGCAAGGACAATAATATTTTCCTTCTTCATTCGGTCGACCTCTTTCTAAAGCAAATTGCAAAAACTGCTCGACGCCATCCTCATATTCTGGGCTCATGCGACTTTGATTGATCCAACTTCGATCCATCTAAGCAAATCCATGCATGCAAATCTCACTTTTTTATTTATAGGTGTGGCCCTATCCCATTTAGGAAGACTGTCTTTTATGTTAGCCTCAAACGTCATGGTTAGCATTATTTTGAACAATTTGAGTAAATTTTGGCAGCATTTTGCATTGGTCTCCAAGTACACGACATGACATCGGTGAAACGAATTTCACGATAATCAAGTATGCACTCAGAGAACAACTTGAAATGCATTCAACCAAAATTTCATCAAATTAATCAAAATAATAATAACCTGACCGAATGAGTCTAACATAAAAATACAAGTCTCCCCAAACTGTCCAAACGGACAATTCAAGACTAAATACAATGACTAATGCAAACTATCCGCAAGAATCATTGCATTCAGTCTCAAACGGGAATCTACGGTTCACTCAGCATGAACAACAGTTATTTATATAGCAAATTACATTCAGCACGTATAACAACATTCATGACATACAAGAACATTCATGACGTACAAGAACATACAAGGACATCAACAGTTCTGTGTGTGTGTGTGTGTGTTTTGTGTTTGTCTCTTTATGTGTGTGTGTGTGTGTGTGTGTCTATCTATGTGTGTGAGTGTGTTTGTGTATGTGTGTGTCTGTGACTCAGTGTGTGTGTCTGTGGCTCAGTGTGTTTGTGTGTTTGTCTGTCTCTTTATGTGTGTGTGACTGTGTGTGTGTGTGTGTTTGTCTCTTTATCTGTGTGTGTGTGGGTGTGTGTGTTTGTGGTTGTCTCTTTATCTGTGTGTGTGTGTGTGTGTGTTTGTTTGTCTCTTTATGTGTGTGTGTGTCTGTCCATGTGTGTGAGTGTGTTTGTGTATGTGTGTGTTTATGACTCAGTGTGTGTGTCTTTGTGTGTGGGTCTCTGTGTGTGTCTGTGGCTCAGTGTGTTTGTGTCTTTGTCTGTGTCTTTATGTGTGCGTGACTCTGTGTGTGTGTGTGTGTGTGTGTGTGTGTGTATCTTTATGTGTGTGTGTGTGTGTGTTTGTGTTTGTGTCTGCGTGTGTTTGTCTCTATGTGTGTGTGTTTGTGTATCTGTGTGTGTCTCATTGCAGGGTAGCAAAGGATCATTAAATTGTAAACATCATGAGCCACATGATGAGGGAAGCAGTATCAAATTAATGCTTTACAAGCTTTTGGTCAATCTAAGGAGTGGTGTCTTCATGCTGCAAATTGATGGTTTCTGAGTGGAAAATCCTAATTTGGTTAAGCCTGAAATTCTGCAGCATTTGCAAAGCAGATTCAAATTAATTGAAGTTATGTACGAGCACTGTAGCTTTTACAAAAATAAGCATTGCAGCTTATTTAAGGCACAAATTCTGCAGCATATGCAGTATGTGGGTGTGTTTCAGTGTGTGTGTGTGTGTGTGTGTGGGTGTGTGGCTGTGTATGTGTGTGTGTGTGTGTGTGTGTTTCTGTGTGTGTGTGTGTGTGTGTTTCTCTGTGTGTGTGTGTGTGGTTATGTGTGTGTGTGGCTGTGTATGTGTGTGTGTGTGTGGCTGTGTGTGTGTGTAGGTGTGTGGTTGTGTATGTGTGTGTGTGTGTGTGTGTGTGTGTGTGTGTGTGTGTGTGTGGCTGTGTGGGTGTGTGGCTGTGTATGTGTGTGTGTGTGTGTGTGTGTGTGTGTGTGTGTGTGTGTGTGTGTGTGTGTGTGTGTGTTTGTGTGTGTGTGTGGCTGTGTGTGTTGAAGATGCAGCAAGATCTCAGCTGCAGCAAGGACTTAAAATAAATTATGGGAAGAGCAGCTTTGGGGTGTTGGGCCAATCTGAACAATGGAAATTGCAGGCTGCCAGTTATCTGAATTGCAGAATCATGCCTCTGCCTTTCTCTTATTTGGGAATACCAATCGGGGCTAATCCAGAGGAGGTTCCTATGGGGTGGTGGCCTTGATCAGAAGAAAATTGCATGGGTTAAATGGGACTACTGGCTCATGGAACAGGAACCTTTAAGGGAGAAATATCCCAGATTGTATAACATATCCTGTCAACAGCAGAAGCTTATTCAGGATATGGGATGTCAGTCTGCAAATGTTTGGGAATGGAAGCTTGAATGGAGAAGACACCTTTTTGAATGGAGAAGCCAGTTTCTGTGTGTGTGTGTGTGTGCGGAAGCTTGAATCAAGAATCTGTCTAAGTTTAATGCAGCATCCCTAGGCTGCATTAAATCTCATTACAGGAGCATCACTACATCCAACAGATGGGAAGTCACAAAGACAATGGGTGGGAGTGGAGCTTTATTTGGAGAAGGCCATTGTTTTGACAATGAAATTGATACGGCTGGTGTTTTTCTCAATGAGGTTCAGGATATGGCCATTCAACAACATGGACCTGATGTGTGGGAATGGACTGCTGACCCTACAGGTCAGTATACAGCAAACAATGCATATAAGGTAATAATGGGAGGAGCAATAGCAATAACCCAGGAGGAATGTTTTGTCAAATTATGGAGCATAAAGGTTCCAAGAAAAATAGCAATCTTTGCACGAAGACTAATTAGAAATAGACTTCCGACAAGACAGAGTTTGCAGCGGAGGCAAGTGCAGGTTGCTGACACGTCATGCCAATTTTGCAGGGACAGTGAGGATGATGCAATTTTCATTCTTTGGACCTGGCTTAGGAACTTTGAGAAAGGCTTCACAGAACATTTTAATCACTGGTGCAGTAGTATTAGACAAGCTTTTCTGTACTAGTAGAGGATACAATTTTGGCTACTAGTTTTGTACTTTTCTTAGGTTTCTATAGAGTGGTCCTCTAATCTGGCAGATGCCTTTATGTAATTAGAAAGGGAATGTAGTGGCTGAGACCTCTTCCAAGAGGTGCAACTCACATGTACTTAAGTCAGGGGTTGTAGCTGGTACTTAATTCATCTTGTGTACCAGCTATGTTCAAAATATATTTGTACTCACAGTACCTTTGGTACTCTTTCATCTATCTAATACATATCTATTTTTGCTGAGCAAAAAAAAAATTATCTTTGCTGATAAAAAAAAACAAAAATAAGTACACTGCCCCTAAAATACCAACATTATACTCACTACTGTTCAGCTTGCCATAATTTATATAAAAAAAACAATATAATCCTCATACAAATACAATCATGCAAGCATATTTCAAAACTTAAAATAGGAATAAACAACTCTGAACAAATTAACTTATGTAGACTTGGCAAATTTGTTTTCACTAATATTAGTAGGTCATCACCACTGCAGTAGAATTTAAGTTAAATTTAGATAAGTACCTTATGAAGAGGCCAGCTACCTTGTCACACCTAATAAGTTACAATTGAAGAAATTTCTGCATGTATAATTGAACAAATTTGTTATCAAACTTCTGTGTGTGTGTGTGTGTGTGTGTGTGTGTGTTTGTATGATGAGTGTGTGTGTGTGTGTGTGTCATGAGTGTGTGTGTCTCTGTGTGTTATGTTTCTAATTTAAAGTTCTAAGCTGTTTATTTTGTCTCAGGATGATGATGATAACATTGTTCTCCATATAGCAGCAGAAACAGCAAAAATGATACGTGAAAATCTTGATTAGCTCATTGTATGCTTGGGAATCCTAATGCTGATGTATTAGTCAGAAACTACTGCCAAGTTGCAGCTCTGTGCACTCATTGTCATTAGATTTTGATAATTTATATCACTTGCAAAGCATGACAACAAGTTTTCTTTTGGATTGAATTTCCTTTAATTTCTATATTAGTAACACTGGAGGTGAAGTAAAAAAAAGTAATCAATTACCAGGACAGAAGAATTTATCAGCCAATTTCTCAAAGGGGGTCCTGTCGTTGTAAATATACCTGCATCATTATCAACACAAGCATAAGATTGTTGTGTGTGTTTTTTTTATCAGCCAAAAATATAATATATTCATTAATAAGTACCAGAGGTACTAAATTGATACATATTTGTATAAGTACGAATCATAGCTGATTCTCTAACAAGCCTTGATATTATACAAGCTGAAAGAAAACTATGGAGCTGGGTAGCAGGAAATTTTTAAAATGAATATTCTGTCTTATAACATTAGAGGGCTTGGTAGAGGTATAAAGTGGGCCTCTATTAGGAGATTGGTTGGGAAACACAAGATAGACCTCCTCTGTTTGCAAGAAACAAAGAGGGACTCTTTGGATAAGGCACTGTGCCAGACTTTGTGGGGTCAATCAAACTTTGAATGAGAATGGGTCCCTGCTGTGAATACTGTTGGGGGTTTATTATGTATCTGGAACAATAATAATTTCCAGGTTGAGGTCAAAACTGCTGAAAGGGGATTCATTATGTTGGAGGGGTTTGGATGGCAGAAATGCAGAGAGTCGTGGTGGCCAACATTTATGCTCCTTATGAGATAGAAAGCAAAAGACAATTGTGGGAAAAGCTGTACTCAAGGAAGAGCCAGTCCCAGATTCAGTCTTGGTGCCTGGTGGGAGACTTTAATTGCATTAGACACCCAGTAGAAAGATTGGGAAGTAGACACTCCAATTCAGAAGCTAACCTTATAGCTAAATTTAATGATTGGTTGGATGAAATGGAGATAGATGATATCCCCTGTGTGGGGAAGCCTTTCACTTGGGTTAGGCCTAATGGCTCTTGCAAGAGTAAGCTAGATAGAGTGTTAGTTTCTGATGACTGGCTATCTAAGTGGCCTGATAGCTCCCAATTCAATCATGAAAGGAACTATTCAGATCACTGCCCCATCCTAATGAATTTAAATGCATTGATTGGGGCCCTAAGCCTTTTAGGGTCTTTGATGCTTGGCTGTCTAACAAGGACTACACTAAGGTGGTTAGGGATTGCTGGTCTGCAAATCATAGGCTAAAAATGCAAACTTCAGAACCTCAAACATAGGCTAAAAACCTGGAGCAGAGATAATTGTGGAGACCTAGGCAACAAGGTGAAGCAAACTCAGAAAAAGCTGAATGATCTGGAGGATTCTCTCACATCTCACCCCTCTGAACAGCAAATTCAACAACTTAAAAAAACACAGTCTGACCTTTGGGAGCAATCTTTTCTTCATGAATCAATAGTGAGACAGAAATCTAGAAGTAAGTGGATCAAACAGGGTGATGGCAACACCTCTTACTTCCACAGAATTATTAACTTTAGCAGAAGAAGGAATGCCTTTAGGGGGCTGCATATTGATGGCAATTGGGTAGATAAACCTGTTGTGGTCAAGGCTGCAATTCTCCAGCACTTCCAAGCCAGATTTACTAAACCTTCCTTGAACAGACCCAACCTAGATGGGGTTTCCTTTAATGTTCTGTCCAATAATCAGAGAGAAATGATGGTGGAACCTTTTAAAGAGGAGGAGATTTCTAGTGCTGTGTGGGCTTGTGGGAGTGACAAAAGCCCAGGGCCCGATGGCTTCAATTTCAGGTTCTTAAAGCATTTCTGGAATGAATTGAAGCCTGAATTCCTAAGGTTTTTCTCGGAATTTTATGTGAATGCAGTTTTCCCTAAGGGTCTCAACTCATCATTCATTGCCCTTATCCCTAAGATTAAGGATCCCCAACTTATTAGTGATTTCAGACCAATATCCCTTATTGGCTGTGTTTACAAAATTATTGCGAAAGTCTTATCAAATAGGCTAAGCAAGGTCATGAATCACTTAATAGATGAAAGGCAACTAGCCTTTGTTAAGGGCAGACAATTGCTTCATGGGGTTTTGATTGCAAATGAGGTTGTAGAGGAAAGTCCAGAAGCTATATACGGGTGGTTTAAGTAATCAATTGCTTTATCGGGTGACACCGTACCTCCTGCAGCTAATGAAAGTCCAGAAGCTAATGGAAATTCGAAGAAACCAGATGAAATAGACATCCAAGAGGCAGAGTCTCAATGGGAATTAGCAAAAAGCATAAGAGTTCATAGTGAGTTACAACAGCCAGCAGTCATCAGCAAGATAACGGAGATGGAAATCAGAGATAAGCAGGAGGTTGCAGAGATGGGAAATAGACAAAGTGGAAAAAATATATTGATTCTATGGGATGCACTTAAGCATATAAAACAACAAGACCCAGACTGTATATGGTGCTTTATGGGTGACTTCAACAATATAAGGCATCATTCTGAAAGAGAGGGTATATCACCTAGGGGAGCAGAAGCTAGTATTATCAATGATTTCAACGAATGGATTGCCTTTTCTACTGGGTTAGCTTGGGATTTCTTTTGGAGGGCAACACCAGAGGTGCTTGTATTTCTTTTAATTCAGTACCACTTGTACTGCTTTGATTATCTTAATAATATAATATATTTTATGCCTTCCAAGAAAAAAAGGAAATACCTAATAGGAGAAAGGGAAAAGTCATCTGAGCACATCATATATATTACTACTGATTTCTGCTGTGCAAAAAAAAAAAAACCATACAAGAACAAAAAATGCTATTCAAGAAATTGAGGCAGCTACCAGATTTTTAGAACATACAACAAAGATTCATATTCATCCACATTCAGTACATTGCTGGAAACGGAGAGCAAAACCTAATAGATACACAACAAGGAGTGCAAACCTTTTGATGCAAGGAGAAGCAACTGAGGAAAATAGTGACCAGAACCTAATGGATACACAGCTTTCCAAGCAACACTACCTGCATTTGAAACCCTAGCTAGTAGTAGTAACTATTTAAGAAACTAACTAACAATCTATAAGAAGAAAGACCACAAACACCACGTACGCGAAAGCACAAACTTACAATGAAGACAAGAAGCTTACCTCGAACACAACAGCGACAATGCCGGCGAGATTGTACCTCAGGTGAAATGTACCTCAGCAGACCACAAACACCACGTACTACCAGTCAAAAGTACCTCAGGTGACCACCAATTCGCCAATCCTTGCACCAGAAACCAAAAAAGCTCCTTAGCTTAACCAAGGGTTCATGAAACAGACCTAGCACGAAAGGGAGAACAACAGCCTTCGATAGAACAACACAGGTAGATGAAGCGTACCTGTCACGGTCTTCAGTGTAATGGAGAACAACAGCCTTCGATGTTTACATTGCAATGGAGAAGAGAGCGCGAAAGGGTTCACAGAAAAGAAGAAAGAGAGAGAGGCTAGGGTAAACGGAGAAGAAAGGAGCGCCAGGGAAATAGGTCGTTTCAAATACAATTTAAAATGTAAGTTTAACATCGGTTTTCAATAAAACACCGATGTTAACAAATTGATGTCAATGTTAACATCGGTTTTCTTCAAAAAACCGATGTTAACTGATTATATGTTAACATCGGTTTTCTGAAAACTGATGTTAACGAATCGCCTATAACATCGGTTTTTTTCAAAACCGATGTTAACAAATTGACTCTAACATTGATTTTATGAAAACCGATGTTAACGTCGCTTCGTTAACATCGGTTTTCTTGAAAACTGATGTTAGAGTTACTTCATTAACATCGGTTTTCATAAAACCGATGTTAAGAAATACACATTATTTACAATTATGCCACCGTGTTTACGTTAACATCGGTTTTGTCATCCGCCGATGTTAAATCAGCTTTTTCTAGTAGTGTCTCCCTGCTCAAAAGTGAAAAGATTATTAGCACCATTTTCTATGAAATCTATACAATTAGGACAACACAATTGATGAATATCCATGGAAAATAAGTTAGTTGATTGCATGTTTGGTTCATCTTATTTCAAAGAAATAATCATTTTTTTTGCAATTATTAAGATAATCTTTTTCTTCTTCTTTTAAATGATTATTTTCCTAAAACCAGTAGTACCCAAACATGCACATATAGAATGTGTTGGTTAAATGAATTACAGAATTAGGACTTGTCATACCCTAATTTCGTCCGGGGATTATTACTTGATGATATGCAACCTTTGATTGGCCGCTTCGAAATACTTGGCACCCTTTGTTGCACAATCTGTGAAGTCCCGAGACGTGCTGGAAATCAAAAGGAAGCAGGCTTACGCGATCCGTGAAATTTTGTAATATGACGGAAATCGTAAGGAGGTGTTTTTGCGCAATCCGTGAGTTTCCGTAACTTCTTCGAAAGCTAAAAAAGAGTAAATACATAATCCGTAAGGATTCGTAACCTTGCGGAAGGAAAATAAGTATCGTTACGAAATTCGTAAAGTTTCGTAACGTTACGGAAAAAGAATTACCAAAAAAAGTAAAGGGGGTGCATTTAGTAAAAAGGGGGGGTACAAATAGTAATCAGGCCCACTTGGGCCTTCCAGTTTCTTCCTCCAGAAGGCGGTTGCTTCTGGAGGAAGCAACCTTGCTCGCCTGGGCGAGCTGGGTGGCAAGCTCCTCCCCTATTTTGCTATAAATAGGGGGAGGAATGAAGGGGGAAAGGGTTCAGCCTTCTTGGCACTTCTTATTCTCTCGAAATTGCTGAGGAAAATTATTTCCGTGAAGAAAATCCAAGCCGAGGCGATTCCATAACGTTTCCGTGAGTAATTACGCGAAGATTTTCAACCGTTCTTCGACATTCATCGTTCGTTGTTCGTTTTCTTCAGTCCTCAACTGGTAAGTACCTCAAACCGAGCTTTTCAATTCATTCTATGTACCCGTGGTGGTCCACATTTTGTTTCATGTATTTTTATTCTCGTTTTCATTTACTTTTCGTACCCCCTTTTGACGTGCTTCAGTCATTTATTTAAGTCATTTATCGCCTAATCAAAAAATAAAATAAATTTCCACCGATCATTTGATTTGTGATATCCGTTAATTTCTATTAAAATGAATTCTGACCGTTCGGTCGTACCGTAACCACGTTGGAAATCAAAAAACAGGTAAAATAATAATATAATAATCAAAAATACCCTTTAGTAAAATGAAGCGAAAAAATCAATCGGATGTTTTCTCTTTGGGATTTCTCATTCTTAATTGAATTGACTAATAACTAAAGTGAAACTAAGGCTAAAACCAACTCGCCTAGTCAAGCTCGTCCACAAAAAGGTCACTAAAAAAGAGTTTGAAAGTTTATCATTTCAGTTTTTCCTTACCAAGTAAATGGATCGTTTTTAAGGTCCAACGCCTTAAAATGATTACCTTTCAAGTCAAAAGAATCGCTTGATTCACTCTTAAGAAAGAACTACGTAGGTCTGATTTCCTCTTCGATGGAGGGTACGTAGGAGCAAAAGCCCCGCTTTTGTCGACCTCAAAAAATAAAAAGAAATAAAAGTTAAGGTAATACAATTTCCACAATTCTAAAAAATAGGTTGTTGTCCTTCGAGACAAACGTAAGAGGTGCTAATACCTTCCTCAAACGTAAATACAACTCCCGAACTTAGAATTTTCATTTTGACCGGTTTCCTTCGGTTTTTCCGACGTTTTCCACAAATAAACGTTGGTGGTGACTCCGCGCATCTTTCCGCCTTTGGAAAGCGCACCCGTGAGCCTCGCCTTCGCTCGCCCGCAAAAGGGCATGTTGCGACAGGACTTAGAAGAGACAACTGAAGTGAAAGAAGGAACTTAAACTTACTTTGAATATTGGCAAGGCTTTGATCAAAAGTTGAGAATTCATCAGTGGTGGCATAAACTGGGTTTCTGGTAGGGCCATTATGAAAATTGTTATAGAAGTTACATTGGCCCAAGAACAGTCTTCATTGAGGCTAAAACAAAAGGTGAACGAATGGAGACTAAAGCGGGTGTAAATATGAGAACAGGTACAAAGGTACTATAATAGACCTTCTAGGAATGAAGGATAACTTAAAGGGATATTGCGAAGATTTGAGAGTTTTAGAGAAAGAAATGCAGGAAAACATTAGAAAAAGGAAATGTATGGACCTAATGATGTGATACGAACAAACAATACCAGATACTAGTGCTAGAGAAAGAAGGGGGGAATGCCAAGGGGTTTAGCTTATCAAAGTAGAGAAGGTCGAAGGGGTTCAACTTTCTCTGGCCCAGCATAGCGGGACTGACTATAACAAGGTCACTGACTATAATTTTCAAATCAAATGACATCAAGCAAACAGGAAATAAAAAAATTAACCTTATAAATGTCAAACCAGTATGTCCGTTTCACAGGGTACATGACTCTCAGCCCTGATAGTATAGGACTGTGGAGAACAACATCCCTTAGACGGGGTAAACGAGGGGCAAGATCCAAAGTACGACTACTTCCAACAGATTGACCATAAAGGATGATGTCTTCCTGCTTAGCACCATAGTTCTCTTCCATATACTTATATACAACTTCAATGTCAGCATATGTATTATGCTCACTTGGCTATGAAAAATATCCATATTAGTTTTCTCATGAGGCTAGCTCACTTGGCTTACATGCAACAGGCTCCAGTACTTTTCCAGGGGAGTGGGCATTCACTAAATCCTACCAATAGCCTGGTAATATTTTCTTCATTGTATTTCACATGTTGTCATTAGGCTTATTGCATTTATAAGTTATCGTTAGCTTGGTTTCACTTTTTCTTTTGTGTGTTTCATTTCAGGTGTTGAAAGTTCTCTCTGCATCTCCTACAACCTTTTTTGCTAACCCAAAATCTAAAGTGACAACTCCTCCATCACTCAATGGAACTTCAATTATACAGGCATGACATTATTTTACCAACCAATTGTGTGTGTGTGTTGTTGTACGTGCCCTAGTTCTTATGCTTTTCAAATATGCAAGCAAGGCTTGATTCTTAATGATTTGGAATAGTATAATTTACAGCAATTATACACAAATGTATTTGTTTTAGAGTATCTGGTGTTACTTTTAAGTCATTAAATATGTATATTCAAATTATAATATGCATATTGTTATTGTCATTCATGAACAAAAAAAAAATATTTAAAAAAAGTTATTGATTCTACATCGGTTATTAGAACAACCGATGTAGAATTACTTTACATTCAACGTCTGTTATACGTAAAACCGATGTAGAATGCTTGTAGAAATATCGCATTCTAAGACGGGTTAGAGACACAACCGATGTTGAATGAGCCTAATTCTACATCGGTTTGAGGGCACAACCGATGTAGAATGGTCAGGATTCTAAGACGGTTGTGCTTCGAGACCCGTCTTCGAACCCAAGCCATTCTAAGGCGGTTCATCAACCGATGTAAAAAGACAACGAAATTTCAACATCGCTGACTACAATGACGCGTGGCAACCGATGTAGAAAGGTGATTTTAACCGATGTAGAATGCGTAATTTGTAGTAGTGATTATAGAGAACAACAATGGTTGGCAATGCAATCAATCATCCAGTATCAATACATCACTATTACCTGCAACTCATGATGGGGAAAATGTTTTCCCTCTATTACAAACTTAACAGTGTAATTTCCAACCACTAACTAACATTTTTCTCGTGTGCGAGTATTATATGATTTGTAGTGACCGCATTTTAGGCCTCTTAATTAGTCATTACATACTATCCAAACCTGCAGTGGAGGCTTCTTAATTAATCTTTTGGTAGGAGGATGCTTAATTATATTGATATGTAATTTGAAGCTTTTCATTGAATGAAAACAAAAAGATCAGAAAGAAATCCTAACTCAATTAAAGCATAATATTTATGTAAGCAATATTCTTCACTAGCTAATTGCATGATACAAAATCTATAAATCAATTGAAGGAAAGCATTTATGTGCTTTAATTTAAGCAGGCTACCTCTTCATCAATTCTCTTCCATGTGTCTCATACATGTCAATTGCTAGATTTTAGCTTAAAACCAATAACACTAATTGAAATTGTCCAACATATATATAAGTTGTATCTGGGGAACTAAGGCAAGTGATCTGAGACTTCCGAACACTCCCCTCTACAGATGTCTGAAAACAAACAAAGCTACTAGATTTTAGCTTAAAACCAATTGACATTAGTAGTGAAGTTGTCAAATAGATATATAAGTTGCACCCTAAAAATTGAGACAAGCAATGTGGAACTTCCTAACACCCCTCCACAGATTCCTCTTAGAACAGGTGAGCTTACTAGAATAGGCGAAAATCAAGATGTCCTATAAGCTTTGATACCATGAAAGATTTCAACTTAAAATCAATTGACATTAAGTGAAGTTGACCAACAAATATATAAGTTGTATCCTGAGAATTAAGACCGACCATGTAGAACTTTCTAACATCAATCAAGCATATGGGACAACGATAATTGAGCCAATGAGATTACTTGTTAAGCATATGTCATGTTTTGAGATCAAAGAATTCTCAAAGATTTAAGATACTCACCTGCCATTTTCTATCATCTCTAAGTAACATTCATTGTGCATTGAGTGACCACATTTCATAAAAGTGTGTCTTTCAATGAATAAAAAATGTACTACACAAACATATTAAAGTCCCATCACTAGCATGTTAATCTATGGTTTATGAATAAATCTTTCTAATATAATCACCAGGTCATATGATGTAAAATATTACTTAATTAATGATAGGAACTTAAAACAAAAATTTCGATATATCAAAAATCCAATGTAACAAAACATTTATGAGAGACTTAAAATAAAAATTAATCATTTATGATGAGCCTAAAATATATTTAAGAAAAAATAAAATAGTTCCATTCATAGAGGACTAGGTTAGGTTTGGAAATCATCCTGGTTGACTAGAACTGAAAATATGATGACCTGTCATGTAGTCATGTAATAGTCAAATCCGAATTGCCAATTCTATTTTTTCAGGAGCTAATAAGTGAATGACTATGTATTATCTTAAAAATAAATTCACCATTTTCAAAGATTTTACCTCCTAACTAATAATTCATTTTTATAATAAACTCATTTATTTTATTGTGATTTTGCTTTACTTTTTTGCATGAAAATACTTGTTAAATAAAAAATTAATAAAAAAATTGTTGAAGTTGAAATTCAATATAAAAAAATCAGGTCATAAATAATTTATTTATATATAAAAAAAGGTTATTGAGGTAAAAAAAAAATCCTAACTTTGAAATTTTATCTAATTAATTCAAATTCAAATTTTAAATTTGAGTCATCTGAAAAAGTAAGTCAAATTTAAACAACCTTTTTTGTCTTATGACTTAAATTTCAAGTCATTGGTTGGATTCTCCATATTAATTGGAGATCTTTGAAACGTGATCAAATATTGATCTTCTTTCTTTGGCCTTGAAACTTCCAAGCCATGCATTAAGAAGAATCATCACAATCGATGCAAGCTGGTGAATTATGTTTCATTGTAAAGTTGCTCTGATTGATTTCAGGCACCAACCACAGCGCCACAGACTTGTCCAGCGACCAAGAGAGAGAAGGCACACTTCTTCAGCTCCTTAAAGAAATAAGAATTGTGTGTCTATGTCTGTGTCTGTGTATGTTCTTGCTCTTGATCTTGAAGCACATAGTTCTTGTCACTTTCACCACTTTCTTTTCTTTAAGGGGCTGAAAGGAGATCCTCTTCTTGTTCTTCTTTTTTGTATGAAGGGTATGTGACTTTGTGATCGGTTACTGAAATAAAAAAGATATATTTGGAAAAAGCTAGTCAACCATTTTTGTAAAAACAGAGTCATCAACAAGTTCAGGAGCCTATGTTTTGCAGGCACCAATTTCTTTTTTTTTTCCATTTAATCTTATGAATGTAATTATATTATAGCATAGAAATGTTTCGTACGAGTTTGGGAGCCTACGTTTTTCCGGTACCGATTTTCTTGGCCTTCTCGTTTGAAACCATCACCGGCGAGCTCGTGAATTTTGAGTTCTTTTGTAAAGATGTTCATTCCAGGCACCAACCACAACGCCACACACTCGTCCAACAACCAAGAGGGAGAAGATGCACTTTTTCCGCTACTTAGTCAAGAAAATGGTTAAAGATTGAAATATAAGAATTGTGTTTCTGTTACGTTCTTGTTCTTGATGCACGTAATTCTTTATCGAATTCATCACTTTGTTCACTAGCTGAAAGTAACTCCTTTTCTTCATTTTCTTGGTAGTTAGAAGGATATGTGGCTTTGTGATTGGTTACTGAAATAAAAAGATATGATAAAAGCTAGTCAAATTGTGAAAAGAGAGTCGTCAACTAGTTCCACAGCCTATATTTTTGCAGGTATACCATTTTTTAGATATTTGACTTTTGGAATCATATTATTATGATATCTAGTTGCTGTAAAAATATTTACAGAGTATAAGAAAAATTAAACTTTATTGTTATATTCGTTAGTGTTTATCACATCACATAACACTCTCAACATTCCTTGAGACTCATGTTTCTTCTCTTCCCTTTTTTATATATAATTCATTGTATCAAGTCTCTTGTATCTTCCCTTTCTTTTTATACTTGCTTTGTGTAATCTTTGTTCTGATATTTTATAATCTATATTTACTCTGAAAATTGAAACCATGTTGATGTTGCATTTTGAAAAAATGATATTCTGATCACTTTGTAGGTTGATTCTTTACAAAGTATGTTCGTAGCTTTTGGTGTAGAAATATTGAACTGTTTTTTATAGGTTAAATTACTCATTTAATCTCTATTGTTTTATGATTCTTACCTTTTTAGTCTCTATAGTTTGAAAGTGGTATTTTTAGTCATATAGTTTACATTTTAATTCTCTTTTAGTCCCTCTAAGTTAAAAGTGTTCTTTTTAGTCCTTATAGTTTGTATTTTAATTCTTTTTAGTCCCTATAGTTTGGAAGTGATATTTTTAGTCCCTAAAAAAATATAAAAAAATTAGCTACAAATTAGTTATAATTTATCAATTATTTTTTTATTATAAATTATCTTACGATAAATTAGTTACAAATTACTTACTAATATTTTTGTAGTTAATTGTAATTAATAATATTACTCATATTTTGATGATAAGGAATAAAATGAAATTAAAATATAAAGTATATGAACTAAAAAGACTACTTTCAAACTATAGGAACTAAAAGAGAATTAAAATACAAATTATATGGACAAAAAAACACTTTCAAAACTATAGGGACTAAAAGAGAATTAAAATATAAACTATGGGAACTAAAAAATCACTTTTAAACTATAGGGACCAAAAGGTAAGAATCGTGAAACTATAGGAAGAAAATCAATAATTTAACCATTTTTATATTATACCTGGTATGTGTAATCTTTGTTCTGATATTTTATAATCTATATTTACTCTGAAAATTGAAACCATTTTCATTTACTGATTGTAGCTTTCTTTGGACTCGTATGAATAGAAATTTATATTAATTTTGTTCCTATATTCACAAAAGGGTACAACCAGGTGCTTTTTTTATTTCATGTTCTAAATGTAAATGCTATATTTTTTTATATCAAAATTCGTTAGATCTCATGGTTTACATTTGCCATGCCATCTAATGAGATAGTTTTGTTCTAACATTCTCATATCTAGCTCTATCTATGATTCTTCTACTCCTGCTATTCCTTATTGTTCCTTTAATTGTGTGTGTGTGTGTGTGTGTATGTGTGTTTTATTTTTTCTTTCTGCTTTAAGCCTTCAACATTTGAGATGGAGCTTGCAGATGTGAGGTGTGAATTATAAGGATATTTGTATTCTTTTTTTGGTTAATATGTTAGAGGAGCAACATACAAACTTGCATTGGTAAACAATGGTTTTGTCTCCCATTTCTTTAGTTTCAGTTTTCTCCAATGATTGGTGTCAACATATACTTAAGAAACTCTAAATAAAAAGACAAAAAATGTCTTCAAGAAACATATATTTGAATAGATAAATTTTTGTTAGCACAACCATAAGTAGTTTCTTTGTAACGAAACACCTTTGTTACAAGTTTATAGTACTCATGCATCTATAATAATACTATATTTGAACTATGCTCTTCCTGATAGGTCATCGGTATTAGCAGCCAGCACTCTGAATGTTGAACCTTCTTGGTATCTCACTATAGTAGTGCCTAGATGATAATAACAACTTTAAATTATCTAATTGTATATTTAAACCAAGGTACATGACAGATCAACGATTTTATCATACATTCAGCTTAGTATAAGTATTAACTATCAGAAATTTGTTATATAGTAACTAACTTGTAAAGATATACGGTCTATCATTACTCTCCATTATTGGTGATGGTTGAAGCTTGCATTAACAACACAAACTTTTTAATTAGCTCTGAATTTTGTTACTTTTCGATTTGTGGGGTTATTTTTAACAGTTTTGTTATTTTTTTTATTTTTTTGTACTAAATTTAACTCTCCTTTTAATTGGCTCTGGTTGTTCACCGACTCTTGTGATTCATCTTTAGTTTTATTAGACGAAGGTTTTCTTAGAAAGTCATTAGTTTGTATTTTTAAGTGATTTGTTCTGCTTTTGCCTTGTTCACGTGACTTCTATTAGTGTTGAAGTGTTCACAGATTTTGTCATGGAGAATAGTGGAGGTGGTGCCCTTTTGAGGAATAGAAGGTTTGAGAGCTTCTTGAATACAAGCTCTGGCCTAAGTATGGAAGAAACGCCAAAATTTAGTCAAAGATGAATAGGGAGAAAGGCTAAGGAATGATGTCTATACAAAAGATGATGGGTGGGTTTCAATAATCATACTTTGGATTAGAATTGTTACATGTTTTGTGTCTATGATGGTCACAACATTCATATGGGCATTGATCATGGTTGTACTCATACCATGGCCCTACGAGAGGATTAAACAAGGAAACAATTTATGGGCATGTGACAGGTAGAACACTGGTAAGCTACCTTTAGTATATAGTTCAACACTTTTGGAGTGAGTAGTTGTTAGAACTTTTTTTCTTTTAAGACTGATTGTATTTGGGATGATGAGATGAAAAGGATGATTATGCTCAGTATTTTTTTATTTTTTTTTAGTAGCCTAATTACATGTGTTGAAAGTTGAAACTTTTGGGGCAGCTTTACAAGTGGTGATGACTGATATCTCAAACATTGGATGTAGATGTGGATTCTTGGTAATCCTAAAAAGATTGAAGGTGCTGAGTACTCTAATGAGAGGGCCATTTACATTAGTAATCATGCATCTCCAATAGATATATTTCTTATAATGTGGTTGACTCCTATAGACACTATTGGCATTGCTAAGGAGGAGGTGTGTTCTAATGCTCTAATATTAAAAATTATTTTCTTCTTAACTTGAGTGCATCATTATAAAAAATGGTCAAGATAACTAATATAAATCTTACATTGTATTTTGGAAATTTTGTTACCTTATTGGGACTCTTCTTGTCTCTATAGAATAATTGTAATGTGGCCGTGTTCAATTGGGATTGTATTTGTTCTTGACAAAGCTTTGGAAATAGATATTTATGTGCATCTAATATCCATGAATATTGTATTTGCATGCTTGAAATATTTAATGTGTCATTAACTCATTATTATTATATGAATTGATGTAATTAATACACTACGCAACATTGAAAAACCATAATTATTTACATTAAATTTTCTTGGAAAAAAGTGCATTCAAAGCTTCAGAAACTATGCAATAATATGGTATCCTTTGTTTTGGAAACTTTATGTTTTGGCCAACCACCTTCATATAGACCAATCCAACCCAACCCAACTGCAGCTATCGAGTTCATGAAAGAGCCAAAGAGGTATATAACCTTTTTCCCTGCATTATCTGCTACCTCAATTTTGTATATGATTGGTTTTGAATTGGTTTAACAATGTAGGGTGGGACTCCTTTAAGCATAGAGACACCACCCAAATCATCTAGAAATACTAATCAGGATTTAATGAAGAAATTGAAAGAGTTTGATGGACTTGCAATGTCAATAGGCAATGACCATGCTGAAAGTGCAGAGCGTGGAGGTGAAAACAGGCTCTCATAGAGGTTTGTTGATCTGTTATGTTTTTTAATGAATACTTTTAATGACATACTTTTTGAGTTTCTAGATATCTCCCTTTCTTGTGTTGGGGGTGGTGGAGAGGGGAAAAAATTTCATTTGAAACTCTTTAGTGAGTTAAACCTACTTTTTCACGTGCTCTGTACATTTTAGCTTTCGAACTTTGATAGCAGTAGCAAGACAACTTGAAACTCAGTGAGTAACCTAGCTTTACAGCTTTATAGTTCTATTTTGCATTGATAGATATAAATCAGTATTCATTGCATGGTTTAGTTAGTAATTTATACTAATTTTCTTACCATTCTCAATTTATCTATCAATTGAAGAGGAGATTGAAAATCTGGTGTTAATATTGCTTATAATAACAAGACTGATACATCATTAGTGTTTCTTTCAAAATGCCTGAAGAACGAAGAATTTGATGCTAAAAAGAAGAATAGAATAATGATTGTGGGCAGGAATAGAATCCCTCAAAGGGTCATATTTATGCCATTTTTTCTATATAAACAATTTTCGGATTGTTGAAGAAGAAATTCCTTTTTGAGTTTGACTTTCCAATTTCTCAAGGGTAAAGCATGTAGATTAGATGTGTCAGTTCTCTAACAAGCTAAAACATCATAGCCAAGTCTGTTTACATATTAACTTTATTATAGTCTCTTGAGCAGGATTTTATGGTGCGTTTGAGTGAGCTTTTGAACATTTTTTTAATGTTTGCAGATGAATTCCTCGCACTTTTCAAGTTAATATCGAGTTATTAGAGGGGATGATGAAGAAAAAGATATGTAAATCCTCTAAGAACAACCCTGGTGAAACTGAAAGGTTAGGGTCTGCATTGTCTCATTCTGAGAAGCAACCAGATGAACAGGTAAGCACTCCATTGTCATAATAGCACATTTGTTGTTTTTGAAATCATTCTATCAAGCTAATGTGACACTAAGACTTGTTCAGACTTGATACCTTCTTAAAAAATCCAGAATCTTGTTGATATGATATCTATTAGGGATGATATTATCTAACAAATACAGGTTTTAAATTCTAATTTGGCTACTGTCCTGTGTGCTAAAGACAAAAGTCCTTACTTAATGGATGAATATAATTAATCATTTAATTACTAGTATGTTAAGATGGTCTTTGCTAGTTTTGCTTCTTTTTTTCTCTCTTTTTTCTGTAATTAAATGTTAAAATATGAGATAAATATGCACAAATATTAGATAAATGTCCAGGTATCAATAATACTACTATTATAATATATATTATAAAATTTCAATTTGTTTGTGCAATGGATGATTACAGGTAGGGAAATAGCTTACTTTGAAATGCTCGTAGACACTACTACAAAAAAAAACCCTTCAACATTGATTCAAGAAGACTTTTAACATCACTTTAGAATTGATATTGAATCGACCATCATTAAAGGTCGACAACAACTTTCGATGACGGTTTAAAAATCGATATTGAAAATATCTTTTTACATCGATTGTAGATACAACCGATGTAGAAAGTGTCTTTACCGATGTTGTAAATATACTTTTTACATCGATTGCAGCCATAACCGATGTAGAAATCAAGTGCATTTTTTTAATTTTTTTAATCAAATAGTGAGTGGAACAAAATGAAAAGGAATTGAATGAAGTTACCATTTCATATGGTTGATATTAAAAAGAAGAAAATAGTTGGTTCCTTACCATATCTTTCAACGATGAAGAGGAAGAGAAAGAGAGTATCAGATGAAATGGAATGGAATGCATTCCATCAAGTTCCATTCCATTTCATCCTATTCTATTTCATCTATTTAAAATTATTAATTATCTACGAAAAGAAATTACTATCAGGATAAACCATCTCATTTGGCATGCTAGATAGCGAATTTTATATCAACACTTCAACTATTAAATATTAGAATTTTGGTTTTTAATACCTAGCCTTATTCATATATTTCACTAGTAGATAGTAGCAATGTAGAGCAATTTCTATTATCAAATGATCATACACTACAACAACATCAGAGAAGGCTAGGGAACCATTCATGCCAAAAACTAGTTTTCCATGTATAGATTAACATGATAACTTCGAGGGGTTTGGGTGAAGGAAAGCTTTTGAGATAAGAGAAGGGAACTAATGGATGTCTCAAAAGAGTTAGAACTGGTTATTAGAAATATAAGATTGAAAACCAATGTTAAAGAATCAATCACAACATCAGTTTTTTATAAAACCGATGTTAACCGAGCACTAATAACATCAGTTTTATGATAACCAATGTTAAACTAGTGCTAACAACATCGGTTATGTTTACATAACCAATGTTGAGGACAACATTTCATTTACAAAAATGTCATCGCACATTTTTTTAAAGTCGGTTTCCTTAATGTTAAATGGGCGGATTTAAAAGCATATTTTCTAGTAATGAGAAGCAAAGAACAAGGGATTGCAATTATGGATCAATTTATCATCTAGGGACAAAATGTAACATATGAAGATTTGCTGGGAACTATCATAGAAATCGATTTTCTAAAAAACTCGTCACAAAGCTACATGTAAAAAGGATTTTATTGTAAGAATGCAACATATTCTATGACGATTTTAAAATTGTCTTGGAAAGTAGTCCATATTCTACAACGGTAAATTTCATGACGATTTTTAACTATCATGGAAGGCCTTAAAGAGTCATCATCGAAGACCTTATTTGTAGTAGTGGAGCAAACATTCGGGTTGCAAAAAATGAGTTTAAGGCTCTAAAAAGCATACTCACTTATCCCAATCACATGTGAAGAGCTTCCCATGTTCATAAAATTCACAAACACCGAAACATCCTCATTTCAAACATAATACATACAATCAAAGCATTCAAAACAAAATAAAGCTTCCCTTACTGAAAACAATCCCTAGGGTTCCAAGCTTCTTGTAGAGGGAAAATGCAAGAATGAACCTTGGAGAATCTCTGGGGTCTTTCTCAGCTTGTGATTCAAGATTAGCTAATAAAACCTAGATCAACATCAAAATAGTTTCAAGCTAGATTCTAACAAAAGACCAATTTGAGACCTCATGCAAAGGGAGAAATTGAGCTCAAGGAAACCAAAAAGGAGAAAAGGATTGTTACTAAACAAATGAAAATCAACCAATGAAACTAGCTGAATAATTATTTGAAACATTACTTGAATACTATGTTTGACAAAACTAGCTGAAAAACTATCTGGAAGCTAAAAAGTTAGTTGATAGTTGGAAGTTGAAAAACTAACTTATTATATTATTAGCGTTTAGTAAAACTAACTATCGAAGTAGCTAATAAAATCATGATTTATTTAAATTAGATAAATATATTGAGGATAAAAATGAAAGAAAATGTAAAAAGCTATAAGCTAGAAATTAGGATTTTCAAAAGCCCTACTTCAAGTAGTGTTTCAAAAAACGCTAAAGACTACTAAAAAAAGCTTGTTTACTAAATAGTTAAATAAGTTTTAGCTAGTAAAAAAGTTAGAAGTTAGCTTAAATGACTTCTCTACATAGCCGAAGTAGAGTTTTTTAAAATGCTAGCTTTTAGCTTTTTATATTTTCTTCCATTTTTATCCTTAATTTATTTATCCAATTTCCTAGTTTTCTTTTTTAAATAAATCACGATTGTATTATTTTTCTATCATTTTACATTTTTTAGCTACTTCAACATTTAGTTTTATCAAATATTATAATTTAATAAGCTAGCTTTTCAGCTTCGAGCTTTCAACCACCAGTTAGTTTTTCTGGCTTTCAGCTTTAAGGTATCAAGTAGTTTTTTGGCTTCCAACTAACTTTTTAGCTACTAATTAGTTTTTCGGCTTCCAGCTTTCAGCTTTGAATTAGCTTTTCGACTTTCAACTAGTTTTTCAGTTAGTTTTGTCTAACATAGTCTATATCTTGAATTTAATAACTATTATATCATTCTATAACTTTCAATTGGATAGTGTTTTCTTAAAATTCATCATTGGATTGAAAGTTCTTTTCGCATAGATCATACATCTAAAATTTGATATTAATCCAAAATTATTTTATACCTCGTTCTTATAAATTAAAATAAATGTAATATAAATATTTCAAAATATACTAATGGATCATTTGATTACCTTCTTATTCTTGTTTAATTTTAACAAAATTTGACACATACAATCTAGGTAATATGTAACTATAATTCATCTGTTGGATCAATAAAAACCACTTTTTATATCAAGTTATAAAATAATGTAATAGTACTCAAAATTACACCACTATAAATTAATCCCTCCTCTTAAAAAATACTTATTTGACATTAATTGTTAGAAAACTATTTTATATATTTTTTCTTCTCATAATGTTGATAAATGTCGAAACATTCCTTGAATCTTTTGCAATAACAACAACAACAATCATAATATAACTATTAAATTATTATTATTATTATTATTATTATTATTATTATTATTATTATTATTATTATTATTATTATTATTTTGACTTAGTTATACAACTAGTCTCTTAATTATAATTAAATATTTAATTTGATCTCTTAATAATAAAAAGTTTAATGAAATCCTCCAATCATTTAAAACTACTAAAGTCGTATCCTTTCTATCAACTTTGATAGTTTAAATGATTATAACATTTTTTAGGCAAAATTATAATTTTGATCCCTTATAATCTCAAATATATGATTTTGGTCTCACTATTTTTAAATTAAGACATTTAGTCTTTTTTCATTTTCAAGAGTAAATAACTTTGATCATTTCATTAATTAACCATTTAAAATCAAATGTTGACTTTGATGTGATGACGATTATGTAAGATTTTGACATAATGCTTATGTCACAAGAACTTAAATAAAATGAAAATAAAAAAATATTGATAAAAGTTAAACTCATGACATTTTATTTAAAGATAACGTAATAAACTACAAAGATACTTATTTTATTTTGTTAACTTTATAAACACGATTTTATACATATTATTAATCAAGAGTTATTATTTTTTTGAATTATAAAATTTTATAAATTAAAAAATATTTTTAATTTTATTTTATAGTATTTATTTTGAATAGTTTAAATATTTTTATTTTAATAATTTATAATTAAATTTCATAAATTAATATACAAATTATTTCCAGAAATTATTTCATAAATTGATTTTAATGTACATATTATTTTTACTCCAATTATTTAAATCAATATAATTACACCAATTAATATGTAAAATATATAAATTACTTAAATTTATTTTTATTCTAATTATGTAAATTCATGAATTTTAATATTTAATATTTTAGAAAGCGTATATTTTAATAATTTCATTTTAACTATAAAAAATTATTTATTAAATAATTTTTTTTAAAAAAGCTATATAGATCACAAAAACTGCATAAATTAATATGTAAATTATTCATATATTAGTTTATAAATATTATGTAAAGTTATTTTTATATATAAATAATACAAATTTTTATTTTAGTTTTTAAAAGTTAAATTTTTTTAATTATTTGAATATGATTTTAAATTTACTTAATTTGGTTAAATTACAAAAGATAATTTTTTAAATAATCTATATATTAGTTTATGTAATTGTTTTAAAATATAATTAAATAAGAGCAATTTTTTAATATAATAATTTACTAATTTATATAAAATTAAATTTTATAATAAAAATGAATGCATTTAATATTAAATTTTAATTAATTTATTTTAATTTATAAATTTTTATAATTTGGAAAAAATTAATAACTCTTGCTTATTGGTACATGTAAAATAGTGTTTGTGAAACTAATTTAACAAAACAATTATTTTAGTGATGTCTTTAAATAAAATATGATGAGTTTAACTTTCATTAAGATTATTTTTATTTTTCATTTTTTAACTCCTTTATCACTTAAATATTAAGTTAACTGTCCACATATGTGTCACGTCAATCCTAAGACACATCAAAGTCAACGTTTGATTTTGGATCATCAACGTATCAAAATTACTTATTTAAAAAAATAAAGAAACATGTCTTGATTTAAAAATAGGAGGAATATAATTATAATTTAACCTATTTTTTAAATGATTTGGAGGATTTGATTAAATTTTTTAATAATTGAAAGATTTAATTGTAGTGTTTTTAAACTGTTAAAGAAGTTAATTAAAATTTTTAATAAGTCACAGACTCAATTGAAATATTTTTAAATAATTGAAGGACTTGTTAATTTTTTTAATAATTAAAAAATCTAACTCATTTTTGAATTATAATTAAGACATCGGTTATATAATTAAGCATTTTTTTTATAAAGTAATGGAAGGTTTTATGTCTTGCTTGATCCCCAAGCCAAGCGATCAAGTGTGCAGAATAGTGTGCTCATCTTTGTTCTGGTCCCCAAATTATAAAGCCAAAATAACTTTTTCAGATAGTATTTATTTATTACGACGTTGACCTGTTCAGTCTTCACCGCTTTACGTTATTTAAGGGCAACGTGTTTATTCGAAAACAAAACACATTCGATAGATCAAAACATGAAACATTAATTCATAATAATTGTATAAAGGAATTTTAAATAATTAGGCTTTTTTTACGTAGTTGGGGTAATTCAATTTTAAAATATTTTTACTATTAAACTAAATGTAATATTTAATGAAACGCGTTATGTTTTGTATATAATAAGTATAAATATGTTATATTAATATTTAATTATCAGATTGAATATGTATTATAAAATCTTAGTTATTATATATTTAAACAGTAAATTGAAAGTTAATTAGCCTGATAAACGGCTAAATACCTTTTAAAAACTTAAATCTTAGCCTATTTAATTCAATTATTTTAAAATCCGAATTTAAATTTTTCGTTAAACAAATAAGCCAAAATTAGATTATAAACTCCTAACATTTTTCTTACGTATCTTTATCCATATTGACTATACATAAAAATTTATTTTGTATTGTTTATTTCATGACAACAGCTAGCAGTGAGGATTAGGACTAAATGAGTATTGACTTCAAAACCATTAGTTTTTTTTTGGTAAAAAATCATTAGGCTTAAAAGCAAATAAAAATAATTAATGATGATACGAAAAACCGAGATTTCCTTGGTGGCCAAGCTTAAAATTAAAAATCATAGAATCAATTAAATCGACAACTTTCAATATTAAATGGTATCTCTAATAAATCAAGTTTGGCGTTTTAATTTAGTACACACAAAAAGAACAACACAAAAATTGTTGGGGTAGTCTTAACAGCTTACTAAATAACGGATTCAAGTTTTTTTTTTTTTTAAGTCATTAACAAATTTGGCCAAAAGTTTCCTCCAATTTTTTAGGAAATTAAGGTAATGATATTTATGAATATTTAATTCACTGATTTTTTTAAATAAAAAAAAACAAAATCAGAGACAAAACTGGACCTAAAAACAGAACATGCTATAAAACAGAGATTCTGTTCTTTCAAAATTTCTCATCATCTCATGTTCTGTATTTCTTGGCCTTGGTTTTTTTTTTTGCTGCCATGGAGTGTGCGAGAAAAACCATCACCACCAAATTTATGAAATCATCCAAATTCTTCCCCAAAGTGGTTCGCATTTCGGTGACGGATCAAGATGCCACAGACTCCTCCAGTGATGAAGAGGCAGAACGTGTCAAAGTGAAGAAGATAGTGGTTAATGAAATTGTTTGTGTCAACAACAACAAAAAAAGACACAACAATGACAACAGTGGTTGTTGCTATTCAACCAAAGATAATGAAAGTCTCAAACAACAACGACAGCAAAGCCTTGTTTCATTAGGTGAGGAGGGCTACATGGACAGCAAACAAAGTCTCAAACAACACAAGTTTCGCGGTGTGCGGCAGCGGCCTTGGGGCCGGTGGGCCGCCGAGATAAGAGACCCTTTGAGGCGAACGCGGGTTTGGCTTGGCACCTTCGACACTGCTGAGGAGGCTGCTATGGTTTACGACAAAGCCGCTATTAAATTCAGAGGCGCTGAAGCTGTCACCAATTTCATCAAACCGCCACTGAAAGATGATGCCGTGTCTCTTGAAATATGTGAGAGTGTTGTTAGCGGAACGAGTTGTGCATGTGATTCACCCACTTCAGTTCTCGTGTTTCAGCCTTGGATGGAACCACCATTGTTGGAAGAAACCTTCAAAGAAGTTTTTAGTGGGTTAACTGATGGTTATGATGATGGTTTCTTGTTTTCCAATGATTCACTTTGTGATCAACCTCTTCCTACGACGTTTTCTAACGCTGATTGCATTATTCCATTGGATGAAGATTTTGAGTCATGTAAATGGGTTGTGGATAATTATTTCAGTGATGATACTTCATTGCAATGATGAGAAGTGAATTTCTAACAAACTGGGTTGGAAGAGAGTGAGAATTTTGGTGTCTGAGTAAGTGATAATTATTATGATGACTTTAGTTTCTGTGGAAAAATCTTTGTATTTAGTCTATGAAAAAAGATCTCTTTATCTTTGTTTTATGAAGAAATTTGTAAATAAGCAGACAACAGTGTTCTTAACTGTCATCTCCCAAGTTTTGATTTTTATTTTTGTTGTGAGATATTTTTCTTGAGGCATGGTGATACATTTTGCAAGGTTTTGCACCAACCATATTGCACTAAACTTTTAAACTGAATCCCCGTGTCAACTTCAATGGTTGGCCCCCTTAGGCACTTCATGACCACACATACTGCATCTTGGACTCTTGGCTTTTTTGTGTGTTGGATTGGATTGGATGATGGTCAACAAATAGCATTTTCTTTGGCAATTAAAAAAGTCCAATGTTGTGGTGTTATTATTGTTAGCCAAGTTATGCTAATATCACTTTCTAAAGTACCTTGCCATATTTGAAGGACCGCACAGAAGCCTCAATTAGAGGCATGCATTGTCACTTTGATTTTGGTACTTTCGAACATCGCATCTTCAAACAGAGGCATGCTAGTAAGTAGGTTTGATTCAAATGGGTCGAAATCCTTAAAAGTGTAATGACCAACTTAGTTAAAAGCTTCATAAAATTATAAAACTTGTGGAGTAGTTTAATCTTTGTAGTAAACATTTAGAAGCTTAACTGGTTTTAATTGACGAAAATTTTGATTTTCTTTAACTGAAGTTTGTATTCAAGCTCTTGAAATTTCCTCACATGAACAAAGTATTTGGGGTTTCACCCAATAGACATTACTGATAAACGTTCTAATTCTGTGGCTATACTGAAAAGGTGTTTACAAAAAAGGCCAATTACATGCTTCTATCATTAATTTGGTTTTGATATTTTTTATTTGTTTTAGAACACATACCCAGGCATGCAAATTGGTCTGATTTGGATATCATTCAGTTCACATATATGACAGTCATATATATACATGCATCTGACAAAGAAAAAGTTCCCTCTCTGCAATTCTTGCACACCAATCCCTTTTTTTTGCAGAACGTTGACCAAGCTTTGAAACACCACTCTCCCTTTGTCCATAACAAGCAAGTTGTTGCAATTTCATGAAGAAAGCAACATTGCACAATCTTTCAATTTAAAAACAAATAAAGACAATAGCTACCTCTAGACTCTTAGCTCACCCTCTCCAATGTGTTTTTATCTGAAGAAATTAAGATTTTGTGGTTTCTAGAGTCTTGGACAGAACGCACGGATATGTATATTAAAGCAGGTGCAGTAACTATTTAAGGGTCAAGGCACAATTAGTATAATTCTCTCTCTAATGTTTTTCAAATGAAGGACTTTTGCCAAAGGTGATATATAGAGAATCATAGTGTGTTGATACAAATGATTCATTAATATTTCACAAAATTGTTTTGACAAATGTTAATCAGTATCTTGAGAATATTGGTTAAAAAACTTAAAACAAAATTTTTTATTAAAAAAAATTATATCATCCATATTTTTTTACATTCTCCTGTAATTTTTATAATAAATATATTTTTTTAGTTTCTTAACACTAGTTAACAAGACCCAATTCCTTTTTCCTGGCTGGTATGGTTTTCATTCACATAATACACCTTTTGTATCTTCAGTGACTACATTCCATACTTTGTCTTTTGTAAAGACGTACATGCACATGGAATTCTTCAAAAGATAACACGCATAATAGCAAAGCTGATACCTTTATCTTTTTGAAGATCACTCGAAATACGTACATTCTACCATGCGTAGAGGGCTTAGCTCCAAAAGAATTGCTAATGCACACAAGCCACTCAAATACGTTAAGAACCTTGAGAAAAGTGACTTTAACATATCCTCTTCAATAATAACCCATAATTAGAAAATTTGACTATCTGTGGAATTCTAAAGTATCTCAAGAAGTTTTGATGTTTTGGACAGTTTACGAGCTTAACTTTTGATTTGAGATTTAGTTACATTTTAAATTCTACTGCATTTTAACATACTTAAGCTAACAGTAACAGCAAAACATTTTACTTATTTAATTGCCAATGAAAATGCTATTTGTACCATTGCACACTACAAACATTGTACCCGAAAAAGCTAAAAGTCCAACATGCAGTGTATATGTGTGGCTGTGAAGTGCCTAAAGTGGCCAACCTTTGAACTTGAAACGTGGACTCAACTTTAAGCTTAGTACTTGGTTGGTCCAAAATTGCACAACGTATGTCAATGCCTGGTGAAAAATATCCCACAAAAATATCAAAACATGGGAGTTAAAAACACCATAATTTGCTTAGTTACAAATACATTGTGAAGAAGGATATAGAAGCAATTTTTTGAATAAACTATAAATACAATTTTTGTTTTTTCCATATATATAAAGCCATAAATTAACCCACAGTCCTCTAAAGGAGACTGAAATACTCACTCAGAAACATAATATGAATCATTTGATAAACTAGGCAAAAGAATTTCACCCTAGTTAGAACTCAACAGTCCAGCGAGCTCCAATTCCACGTCCCCTGTCAAAAGCCCATCGACGCAAGCGAAGTTGCAAGGCCCATCGACGCCACCATTGGTGGCGGCCTAAGGTCTGATGTCGCGGTCGCTAGTGGATGACCAGCGTCGGGAATCGACGTCGAGGCAACAGAGGGCGGTGGAGGTGAAGGGACGTGAAAGGAGAAATGTGAGAGTGTAAAAACAAAAACGACAATTAATAAACCATTTTTTATTGCTTCTCAAATGGGGTAAAATCAGTTTTGAAAAGATGTAAAAAACCAACTCAAACTCATTTTTGCCATTTTGAAATTGTATTTTAAAACAGAAAAAATAGTAACTAACAATCACCCCAAATGAAGCTAAGACGTTGTTTGGGGCTGGTTTTTAATTTCTTTTTCATATTATTTATTTATTTTATATGTATAAGATTAGAATTTTATAATTTTTAATTACAAGTTAATAATTAAAATTATACTAAAATATCTAAATATATGTAATAAAATTATAAAATCATAATAAATAGTATTTTTTTAATTAATTATGAAAATGTATATTCTTTATTCACTTTACTAAATAGTTATCATAAAAAAATTAGGAAAATAGTTTTCATTTATTTTAATTTTAGAAAAATGAATTTTAATTTTTTGAATTTATTGAAATATATAAAACATAACTTTAGGTATATAGTTATTATTTAACATTTGACTTTACAATCCGATTGTTGTTATTGTCTATATGTAAAATGAGAGCTATTTACCACAGGTTAGTTTTTAAATATTTTAATCAATTGAAAAAAATTAAAATTAAATTTTCTAATGTTCAAATAAATTTAAACTATTTACCTAAAGTGATAAAGATTATAGATTTTATCAATCAATCAATAAATTATACAAAATACAGTTGTTGTGTCTAAAGCATACGTGTCAAGATCTAATAAAAGGATGTCCCGTTTTTTCCTCAAGAGTTTTAAAAAGGAAGCATAATTTTTTTATTTGTCTTCTATTTTGCTTGTCGCTATTACCATGCCAGAATCGCTTCTCCTTTCCCTTTCTCTAGCTACTGAGATGTTTCCGGTTAACTAGGTGTCTCTTGCCTATTATATTGATATATCATTTATATAACTAAAAATGGAAATAAAAATTAAATGTATATTTATGATAATTATATACAAAAAATAAGTCACGAAATTTTAAATTACATTTCAGAGTGAATAGGCAATTTAGTCTTTGTACCTATTTTGCATATTAATCTCTATTTTGCATATTAGTCTCTAACTTGATGTTAAATTCAAAATAGTTTTTATCTTTGCATAAGTTTTACAAAATAGTTGTTCCGTTAAATTTTAAAGTAACATCGTTAGTGAGGTCAATTTTAGTACCACGTGAACTATCCAAACGTGGCATGACACGTGGACGTGTCTCCTAAAAGATGCTACGATGATAACAAAACGAGTAAATAAAGGATGACGTCATTTGATGATAACAAAACGAATAAATAAGATGCACGTCCACGTGTCATGCCACGTCATCTTTTAGTGCCACGTTGGATAATCCACGTGACACTAAAATTGATTTCACTAACGACGTTACTTTAAAATTTAACGGAAAGACTATTTTGTAAAACTTATGCAAAAATAGAGATTATTTTGAATTTAACATTAAGTTAGAGACTAATATGCAAAATGGATACAATCTCAAGGACTAAATTGCCTATTCACTCCTTTAAAAAGTAAAAAATGAACAAATTTTTAGTCACTTGCTTGCCGTCTGTCACAATCTGTCTTCTTTTTAATTGTACTTTTGCAACCTTTGATTGGTGACTTAGGTCGTTGCATTTGGTTTGGCTTTGACACAAGTATACTCTTTAGTAAAAGTAAGCAACAAGTCTGTAATCTTGTTTACTTAGATTTTTATTTCTTATATTGATCTTGGTTATTGAATTCGTGGTTAGCTGAATCATTGTTATTTCTTTCTCTGAACTGATAGTACACTATGTTCTCTTCTATCTGATGCTTGATGTTGGTCATTTGGAAGTTGGAACTGATAAGATGGTTTTTAGTGCTTTCCAAATAAAGCAAATTGCTTTTTGCGCCCCTTTAACTTACATTGCATAAATAAATATTAAACTGTAGAGTTTTGTGATCTAGAGATCAAAATGAAAAAGGGTATAGAGTCTAGTTCCTTTGATGCAATATTAAAGATCAAACTATTTTGATATGATCCGGTGCTATAAAGTTTTAGTTTGTTTTCGTACTTTGTCTAAGCAAACAAGTTGAGATCAACTTACTTGAGTTTCATATCCACTTGGCAACTTGGCAATGAAATCATGTGCATAGTTGTCACACCATCCTTTGAACCCCCTTCTTTTCAAAACAAGATATCCCTTTTATAGAAGTGGCAAAGAGAATATCAAAACCTCAAACTCCCGTACATCCCAACACCAACCCCTTTGCAAAGCCCATAAACATATGAATAAACAGTTCTTATTGAAGAGATTGCATGTTCTGTTTCTGCTATCCAACCAACAACCCCATAAGACTCAATCATTTTCTCAGCAGGATCCATGACTTATTATAGCTCAAAAAGCGTTTTTGATAGGAAGATTAAAAGAAGTGTCACTAATGCCCTTATTATGTACTAGTTGATGACCAGAATACCCATATCTACTTTTGGAGATACATGGCCAAGATTAAAAGAAGTGTGTCACTAATGCACTTATTATGTCACTACTGCATTTCTACCAAAACTTACTATAATTCTTTTGTCTTTAAGCAACTTGGAGTTGATCAAGGAACTGCTACAGGCAAAGCTTGCAAAAGGAATTGTACAACAAAAGACACAGGAGAAAATGTGGATACTTTATTGCCTAATCTGATTTTTATGTAAGCTTTAATAATTTATGAACTAGTTCTAGTATTAGTGTTTTTATTTGCTAATCTTCTTATTAAATCCTAAAAGGATAGAAAAATAAAAATATATAATGTAAATGAGTTAAAGTTGATCAAAATAAGTATTTAAAATCATGGCTTTATTTATTTACATGAATTAAGTTTAAAGTTTCAATTTGACCTTTCTTTAAATGTAAAATTTGAATTTAACTCATTTAACTTATTTATATATAAAACACTAATATTCTTTATAGGAAGCAATTTTGTTTTATGGACATGATAATTGTGGGCGATAAAGTCCTCTCAGAGAGTATTTATTGTAACCGTATAATGAAAGTTTGTTAAATAAATTTTTTTAGTATTTTTAAATATTTTTAAAAATGTTACACTAAGCAGCATTTTTTAAAATGTTAACTTTTAACTTTTAATTTTTTATATTTTATTTCATTTATATCCTTAGAATATTTTTTAAATAAAATTTTTTTATTACTTTTTTTTAAATAAAACAAGGTTGTATTATTTATTTGTTTTTTTTTGTTATTCGTACATTCGATGTATCACCTTGCTCATCACTCTTTTTCTTTTTTCTCCAACTTGCTCACTCTCCTTATTTTTTTTCCAAGTAATGTTATTTTTAATTTTTAACCAATTAATTTTTTATTCTTTATTGTATTATTTTTCGTAATTGGTAATGAAACTACCTTATTCTATTATTTTTTGAATAATTTTATATTAGAAGATTTATTTTAGCTATTATGTTAATTAACATAATAAAAGTATAATGTTTATTTGTGTGTAGGTCTTTTTACTTTATTTTAAATTTGATTAAAAATATTTTTAAAAAACTAGTATAAGATTAATAGTAGAATACTTAATATAAAAAAAATATAATAATTGAAATTAAAATATGCAATCAAAATAATTTATCTATAAATAAAAAAATTATAAGAATTTAAAATTAAATAAAAAAATTAAACTTATAACTCCTTAAAATATATTTTTATTCATAAAAAATTGAAATTTGTATAAAATTATCATATAAAAATGTCCATTTTTGTCATTTTAAAAATTTTAGCTATTTTAACAAGTAGATTTACCAAACACTGATCATTTAATAAGTTAATTTGATAGTTTTCACCTTCCGACTATCAACTAATTTTGTTGAGCATGGTCTTATTAGCAATTCACTCATATACCTCAACCAACATATCAATAATATATTGATCAATAATAACTTAAATCAGGGTAAATTAAGAAAAAATAAATTATTGGATAAATGACTATTTTGGTCCCTGAATATATAAACTGATGATAATTTAGTCTCTAAAAGAAAAAAAAAATTGATTTAGTCTATAAATATGTAAAAAGTGTAACAACAACATCTTGCTATTAATTTTGTGGGACTATTGTATCTTAATATTCAAAAACCAATATGACAATAAGTTGTATTTTTAGGACCAATTTGACATCAAATTGTAAAGTTCAACAACCAACTTGTTATAAAGTTGTACACAAGACATAATTGTCACACCTTTACACATTCAGAAGCTAAATCAAAATTTTTATTCTTTCAAAGACTAAATCATTATCAACTTATACATTGTTAATGACTTGTGTTTCTTAATCAAGTGGTTTAGGGTTGAATGTTGACCTTGGGTATGAAATAAACTATGTTGGAAGGAGAACACGTAGCTCGTGTATGCTTATGGTTACTAATGGAGATTACTCGCGACTTTCGATGCTGAATACTTTGTACCAATACCTTGGTAAAAAAAACTTGAGTATTGGTCTAATAAAGTATAGATGGAGTTCATATTTAGAAAATAACATTGATCTAATAAAGACAAGTTAATTGATGAAAGTATTTTTTAATTTAGAAAATAAAATTAAAACCAAAAAATAAAATAATTAAAAGACTAAAGATATTTTAATCTTATCCAAATTTGTAATTATTTTAAACTAAAAAATATATAAATAATGATTGTGAATAAGCATGACAATCAGCCAAGAAAGGAACATGTATATCATTTTCCATTTCCATCCACGGTCAATAAAGTTAAAAGTAAAAAAATAAAATAATTAAAATACTACAAGATATTTTAATCTTATCCAAGTCTTTAGTTATTTAATAAAAAATGTTTAAATAATTATTATGAATAGGCATGACAACAAGACATGGTAGGGATGAACATGTCATTGCCCATCCTCACCCTCATCCTTGTTCTTGATCTTTGTTGGGAATAAAATTTTGTTTCCACCCTCTTTCCCATTGGGGTTTGGTTATCTCTACTACTAATTTAAAATAATATATTTGTAGATATATTTTACCTAATTTTAAATTTAAAACTAATTTTAGATCTGATTTAATTGAAAAGTTCATAAAAATGCAATGATGCATAAAATAAACTCAACCAATTATACTAAAAAAATGTCAAGTCTTAAAAAGATTAAATATATTTTTGAGAAAACATAATTAATTGTTTAAACTTTTCAAAAAATGCAATAAAGGTAGAGTACCCAAACAGAGAAAATATATTTGATTATGGTTGCACCAATATGTTTTGTTATTTCATTTTAAAATTTATAAAATGGTATTGAAAATTGATATTTAAAAATTTAAAAAGGATTGAACGTATGTTTTTTTTGTAATTGTACCTTAAAAAAAGATATAAATTTTATAATATTTATAGTTTATAAACTATAATTAAAATTAATTTAATTTAATTGCTGATATTATTCAGAAAATAATTGAAAACTATTTTTTTATCAAAAATATATTTGATAAATTATTTTAATATATTTAATATATTTATGAAAAATAATTAACATTATTATATAAATATTAATCGATATTTTGTTAGGTTTAAATATATATTTTTTCTTATAATTTAGTATTTTTTTCATTTTCTCCCTTGCAAATTTATTTTTATTTTAGTCTTTACTAAATGTGCGTTTTGTTTTTGTTCTTAAAGGACTTTAGTTAGCACTTTTTTTTTTTTTTTTACTTTTCAAAACACTTTTTTACCCTTCAAAATGTTATATAAAGTATTTTGAAGATGAAAAATAAAACAGACATGCCATGACTAAAATGAATGCTTTTTTTTTTTTATGCAGGAACAGAAATAAAAAAGCCTTAAACTGTAGAAATAGAAAATGTATTTAAGCATTTTTTTTAAATAAAGTTATTAAATTTAGAGTTAAATATTATTTTGTAATAATTATATTAACAAATTAGATTTAAATAATTTTTTAGTATAAAAATTTGAGTCTCGTAATATGAATAGTATTCAAGAAAAATATTAATTATTGAAATTATTTTATACAATTTATAAGTAAAAATAATTTTATTAGATTTTAAAGTTCATAAAAAAATATTGTTGAAACTTTGAGAGTTTTGTAGTCTATAATTATCTTGAGTAGGATTATATCCCGTGAATGATATTTGTGGTCTCAATAGTAAAAAAAAAATATATATATATATATATATATAAAACAAAGAAAGGAATGAGAATAGAAGAGACAGGGAGGAGGAAAGAAAAAGAAAGAAATGGAGGTAAAACGTGGGAGCGGTAAAACGAGGGGGTGCGAGAGTGATACTTTGGGTAGAGAGTTATAAATATGGATTATCATCAATTATTAGTATTTGAACTTATGAATTATTTGTTTTAATATTTATTATTATAAAAAAAGACTAAATTTTAATAACATTAGTAAGATTAAACAAGATGTTGTTTAGTTTCACGTTAATATTGGAGTAATATTTATATTTTTAGTATATATGTATATATAAATTGATAGCACACATAATAATTCTTAAATATAAATGTTTATAAAAATATTAATGATTTTTACAAATATGATTTAATACTCTCTATGATTAGGGATACTAGTAACATGAGGAGGTCTTCTATAGTAGTTTTCATCAACATAATCATTATTATCATGGTAGATGAAAATACATTCCTTGTGTGTCTAATGTTTTACCAATATTTTATTTGATGAGTATCAATGCATGTATTTCATAAATATTTGTAAGTATATGAATGATATTGGAGAATATTTCTTCAAATAAAACTTTAAAACAAAATTAAATTAAGAATTTTTATGTTGCAGTGATATTAAGAAAAAATATTCACTTAAATATTATAGTGAGCACTAAGCTTGCAATTTTTTTATAGAAAATTATAAGTAAGAACTACATCAATTAATTAATAAATATTTTAATACCATATTAAACAATTTTAATTATTGAAAAAATAATTATTTTTTAATATAATAAATATTTCTATTTGAATTTTTTTCTTTTTATTTATCTAAATAATAATAATAATAATAATAATAATAATAATAATAATAATAATAATAATAGTAATTTTGATTATAAGTGATATTTTTTTTCAAGTGATATATTTATTTATATAAATTTTATAATTCAAGTGATATTTTTTTGTACAAATTAATATGAGTAAAATTTAATTTATATTAACATAGTTTGAAGGATTTACAGACCCTTGTGTTTTTTCATCTAATATATTTGCATAATTTTAGGAAACTCTTGGTTCAAACTTTAATTTCATCTTATAGATACTTCAAGTTATAATTTCCTCTTGATAGGGAATACATACATGTTGGACATTCTTTCTTCTCAAATTGCATACTCCTGATAATCAACTCATAACTGGAAAAAAAAAAAGTCAATAAATAATTTTTTTTTTGCTGAATATAAAGATTTTAACATTAAATTTCATATTAACAGAACGGAAACATTTTTATCAGAAAAGTAATTATTTTTAATTTATACATGAAAAATATATCAAAATTTTTCTGTTTTTAAATTTATTTATAACAAAATTATTCTTTAAAAATATACTAAAATCTTTTTTTTATTTATAAACATATTTTTAATGACCAATAAATGTTTTATAAAAAAAAAATTAAATGATAAATATATTTTTAAATACAATTTGAATTATAAGGTTCAATGAAATAATTTTTTAATGATAAAAAATATTTTAATCTCAATCAATTTATATTATTTATGAATTAATTATATATTTAATTTTTTTCCATTTATATTAATGATTCTTAAATACTAATACTAATTTGAATTTGAATTTAATTAATTTATAACTGAATCAAATGACATCCAAACTTATTTGTAGATAGATAGATAAATTCAAAACTAAAATTTACCGCTACACATTAAGTCATTGGCTAGATTCTACACATTAATTGGAGATGGAGATCTTTGAACCATGATCTTGCTCTTCTTTCTTTGGCATTCTCTATGTAACAAAAGTGAAGAATCATCACCGGAAAAGAAAAGCAAGCTCGTGAATTATTATTCTGAGTTGTTTCGTAGTAAAGTTGTTGATTGATTTCAGGCACCAACCACAACGGCACACACTCGTCCAGCGACCAAGAGGGAGAAGGCGCACTTCTTCAGCTCCTTAAAGAAACATGAACTGCGTGTCTGTCTGTTCTTGTCGCATTCACCACTTTCTTTTCTTCAAGGGGCTGAAAGGAGATCTTCTTCTTGTTCTTCTTCGTTGTTAGAAGGGTATGTGCCTTAGTGATCCGTTGCTAAAATAAAAAAGATAGTCAAATTCAACCATTGTCGTGAAAACAGCTGAATCATCAACAACTAGTTCAGGAACCTATGTTTTGTCGGTACCAATTTTCTTTTCATTTAATTTAACTTTGGTGAATTTAATTATATCATAGGGTAGAAAATCTTCATACTGTTATTTAATCAAAGGTTATCATGTCTGATAAGATATTTGACTTTTAGAATATTTACTTTAAAAATCATATTAGCATGATTTCTATTTGCTGTAAAATTCTTTACATTGAGAGTATATGATAAATTAAATTATATTTTTATATACCTTAGTGTTTATATAATCTGTTTTACAAAATAAATATCTAAATCTATATCCTTAATAGTCTCACAAGAACTTCTTGTTCAACCTTTCTTTAAGCTATTAGCAATCCATTTTTGATGGTTTGGTCGGTGTTTTAATAGTACAATCTTTTATGCGTAGAAAAGTCTAACATAAAAATAAGAAGCTAATAGTTATAGTTTACACATTCCAAAGTAATTATTTACTTTCAACGGAAAAATAAGGCTACAGCCTTATATCTCCTAAAAAATTCTTGATTTTCTAGATAAAATGGAAGATATGAAAACCTTGAGAGTTTTTCTAGGTCTGCTTACTTATGCAAGAAACTTTATTAAAGACCTAGGAAAATATACAACTCCTCTTCACAATAAAACATCTCTGGACAAAGAAAATTCAATACGGAGGATATAAAATTAGTTTAGAAGATTAAAGAAATGGTTAATAATTTGTCATATCTATCTTTACCATTAGATTCTGACTATCTAGTTATAAAATGTGATGGTTGTGAACAAGGATGGGAGTCATCCTAAAGAAAAAGAAAAATAAATATGAAAAAATTCATGATGAAGAAATTTGTAGATATGCTTCAGGAAAATACCATACAAAACCATAAGTATACTTAACATCTACAGACTATGAAGTAAATGCTGTAATAAATGCTCTAGAAGGATTTAAACTCTTCTTAATTAATAAAATCGAAACTACCATAAGAATAGATTGTGAAGCAATATCCTTAATAGTCTCACAAGAACTTCTTGTTCAACCTTTCTCCCAAGCTATTAGCAATCCACTTTTGATGGCTCGGTCGGTGTTTTAATAGTACAATGTTTTATGTGTAGAAAAGCCTAACATGAAAATAAGAAGCTAATAGCTATAATTTCCACATTCAAAGTAATTATTTACTTTCAACGGGTTTTCAAACATGTTAGTAGTTGTTGGTCCAGGTTGAACTAGGCTTTTTAAGGCTTGATCCTAACTTGCTTTCCAAGTCAAAGAGCCAAACCTGGCTCATTTACATGATACAGGGCTTGTTTTAAGGACTGACCTAACCTTTTTAAAAACATGGACTGTTTGGAAAACTTGTTGAGTATCAGATGCAGATAATAATAAGCAATAAAAGGTTTCCTGTAAGTGAAAAATAATTAGATGTAGGTAATCTTGTGAATCTTATTGAAAGGATAAAACTCTCTCTCCTTTGTTCCTGTTTAACATTTTAACAACTGTCTACAAAATAGGTAGCAGGGCACAATTAACTTACAGCTTAAAGGCTCTTTTGGCACCCCCCCCCCCCCCGCCCCCAATTCCTTTCTACCACATTGAATTTTTCTCTACCTTTTTCTCTGTCACAATCTGTATTTTAAGTCTTAAGACACAAAAAAGTACAAATTTGAACAAATTTTTAGCCACTTGCTGTTAGAGCACCTCAATAGGTGTTTTTACACATTGATCTTACATGCAAAAACGAATCTTGTTAGGATCTCCTCTTGGAGGGAGGAATTTGATCTTCAGCATGACAAGGTTGCTCTTCTAGAAGAATACTTTAAGATCAACACACTAATTGAAAAAAAGTTGTACAGTGCACAATAAAGAATTGTTTTGTTCTTTATATTGCATCGAACACGATAGACAACACCTTTTTTTTACAAAAAAAAAATTGTTACCTTGATTCGGATAATCCAAGTTTAGTTCTGGACAAAAATATAACACATTTAAAGTTTGTAAGAACGAAAAAACGTACCAAAAATTTTACAAGACAAATTTTGAATTTTTCTATATTTATAGGAACTGAAAACATATTTTAGTCATATTTTAATCATTAAAAAATTTTATTTTTGAATTAATTTTTTCATCATAAAAAATTATATAATTAATTGTTTTAAATTTATTTTAAAATAAATTATAAATAAATATTAAAAAAAGAATTCCTTGTAGGATCTAAAATGATTTAAGATAAAAAAAAATTTGATCTTCTATTGAAACGAAAAATTAGAGAGATCTTTAGAATGATACGGGATTAACCAAAAAGTTAATTAAGATCATAAATTTTGATCTTCTATTCAAGATGATCTTAGTCTTTCACTCTTTCCATAGGTTGTCGTCTTCTTTTCAATTGTACTCTTTGCAGCCTTTGTTGGGTGGAAGTAAGCAACAAGTCTATAATCTTCTGTACTTGGATTTTTTATTTATTTTTTAATTGATCTTTGGTTACTGAATTGGTGGTTTGCGGAATCGTTGTAGTTTGTTTCACTGAACTGATAGTAAACTATGATTTCTGCTATCGGATGTTTGATGTTAGTCATTTGAAACTATTGAGATGCTTTTAGTTCTTTCCAAATGAAGGAAATTTCTCTTTTTTACATTACATAAATAAATATTAAACTGTGGGGTTTTCTGACGTAGAGACCAAAATGAGAAAGAGTATTAAGTTATGTCCCTTTGATGCAATATTAAAGATCAAACTGTTTTGATATGATCAGGTGCTATAAAGTTTTAGTTGTTTTCATACTTTGAGCAAACAAGTTTAGATCAACTCACTTGAGTTTCATATCCACTTTTCAACTTGACAATGAAATCGAAACCCCAAACTGCCATACTTCCCAACATCAACCCCTTTGCAAAACCTTGCTTTATTCCAAATTTCATAGTTTTCTTGAAGTGCACTACAAAATTTGTTTAATGTTTGATTCTCCCAACATATGAATAAACAGTTCTTATTGAAGATATTGCATGTTCTGTTTCTGCTATTCAATCAACAACCCCTTAAGACTCAATCATTTTCTTTGCAAGATCCAACATAATCTTCCCAAATAGTGCTGGAACAATGAACATGATTGAGAGTGGTATGGCTGCCAATGCAAGTCTCCATGAAAGTGATGCAAAGATATGGAAGAATAGGAATGTTGATATTTCAAATTCATGTAAAGGTCAGATTCATCGGTTTCCAAAAGGCACTTGTTAAAGAATTAAAAAAGAGAAATTAATAGGGAATTGCTACAAATGTTAATGCACTCTCACAAGATTTTCATCTAAAGCTTTCTATCTTTTTTATTCTTTGGTGAATCTAAAGCTTTCTATCTATTAATTATTTATCCCAAGGGTTCTTATACGAAGATCCATCACTTATTATAGATCAACAAGCTTTTTTGATAGGAAGATTAAAAGAAATGTTAATGCACTTTTTTTTTGTGAAAACTAATTCACTTGTTATGTACAAGTTTATGACCAAGAGAATTTTTCAAGTAATGCTTTTTAGATACACGGCCTGATGGCCAAGAGATTTTTTCAAGCAGTGATCGCTTTTTACTGTTGCATTTTTTACCAACACTTATTATAATTCTTTTTTCTTTGAACAATTCCATCTCAATTTATTTTCTTTGCTCAAACAGTTTGAATTGATAGTTGGTACTTTTCGATTACAAATTTTATGTGTGATTGCTATTTTGAAGGAACTTATATATTTGTGATGAAAATCTCTTTCAATCAAGAATTTGTTTTATGGAATCAGTTTCAATAAGACTGTACTATATGATGCCTTTATTAAATCATCTTAAAAGCACAGCAGCATTGAGTTTTTTTACTAAACCTTTAAAATTACAATGAGTAAAATCGTGGTCCCTTCTCGCAGTGCCTAATATTAAACCTAATTTGAAACTTCAGTTTGTTTCTTTTCCTAAACAAACAAGCTTGACTGAGCATCTAGAGTAGAGTGTCACTTTAGTTCTTAAAATGGGAATTTAAAGAGTGAAAATTATATGTCTCGACAAGATCAATCTTGAAGACCATCGCATAACAACGTTATTTTGTATGGTGTCACATGCTGAAAACTATATTGAGATTATCCCTATTTACAGCTTCCTAACGTTTCACAAACACAGAAAATCTTAGCCTTTAATTAAAAGTAAGAGAGAGAAAATTTAAATAATAAAAAAGGAAGTCATGGTACAGATTTTCAATGAGAGAATTCAAGTGAAAATCTCACATGACAGTATCCATTCCTAGAAAAAACAGAGGGGTTATGGTCCTTATGAAGTACTTCCAAATTACGATGAAGATGATAAAAAGTACTGTTTTGAATAATTTCGTTTATACCATCTTAAAATAATAAAAAGGAATAACAGTGAGGATTAATTTGAAGAAGAGAAAAAACAAATTAAGCCAGAAGTCAGATCATGTTCTGGATCCTTGGATGCATTATTGCATCATGTACACGAAAAGCAAAAAAAAAGGTTTTGTACGATTTGATATATATCAACAAAAAGAAAAGAAAAAATGTCGAGTCTATAAAACAGCAAAGCAAATAGCTTCCAATAATATAAAATTAATAAGGCCAACTTTGAAGTAATCCTAAATCTGTGACAAAAAGCTTTAGCCAAATCTCATATTTGAGATTGTACGGACAATGCATTTAACTAACTAATACTTGTCCGCGAGAGAATGATATAATAAAGTCTTAATGTGTTAGATATCTATTTTAGGATTAACAACACTAACAAATATTATTCAATATACACAAACTTAAGAATCAAACGCTTAACTTAACCATGGAGAGTGGTGGATCTTATTTTTAAAAAATAATATTTTTTAAGATACATATGAAAAAAATATGTTTTATTCCTGTAAAATTTTTGAAATTTGATTTTAGTCTCTTCTATAAAATTGTCTATTTTTCCCTTAATTTTGAAATGCATCATTTTTTATCCTCAAAGCACTATTTAAACCTTTTCTTATGCCTCTATAAAGCATTATTTTAATTATTTTGAGGGGCAAAAGTGACATTTCAAAATTAGGAGATGAAGAGTGAATCAAGAAAATGACTAAAACTGAATTACAAAATTTGTAGAATAACAAAAACTTATTTTACCTTCTAAAAGAGAGTGAAATGCCCGACCGAATCAATATAAAAGGAAAACTAATCAATAAAAGATAAAAATTGATGAGAACTAAAAAAGTTAAAGACACTGAGTTAAATTATGAAATTAGGGGTACTAAAAACAATAACACTAAATACATCTTCATATTTTTCACAAAGTTAGGGGTGCATATGCACCCCTTGAGTCCTAAGTAGGTCCGTGACTGAGAAGGAAAATGGTTATTTATTAATTATATCACACCCAAAATATCCCCAAGAGTAAAATATTATAATTTCTTAAGATGTTAAAATCTATTTAGGGACTAACATTTTTCAACAAATATTATTTTATATATATAGACTTAGAAGCAAACCCATAATAATATGTTTAAGGGATATAATTATGTGTTAATTATACCACAACATACTAGTATTAACTAACTAATACTAATCATTATTAAAAACTCCCACACTTATATCAAATATAACAAGTGCAAAATTCCAAGAGGGTCATGGCAAGAACATGCCTAAGAACATTGGAAGCTCACTTGATCCATAGGAAGGCACCCATGGCAAACTTTCTCTTGCTCTCAACATCCCCAAAGATTGGTAAACCATACTCTTTGAGCAAGCAGTCAAGCCTCCACTCTGGCATTGCCTCATAGTCAGCTTGGGTGTACCTTGGATAGTGCAGTGGCATCTGAAAGTGCCCACACCACTCCACGCCATGTTTGGAATTTGCAACTCCAACTACGTTTGGGGAAGGCCGAGTAGTCACTGATTCCATTCCTCCACCACTCCGATTTGATTCTCTTTTAGCCTTGCTTTATTTGCTTGGACAAATGGGCGCATAATTTATAGGTGTGGTGGTGTGATGTGTGTTATTGATTTTTACTTCTGAAATTGTTATCTTCCTTTCATTACGGTGCTGGTATGAAGAAGTGGTGGGTCCCATTTCTTTTTTCAGGTCCTCCCATTATTATAATGACAACTGGATTTCTTTTTTAATTTTAAGTAAGATGTACTGTCAAAAGATTTTCACATTTGATTTAATCACATTTTGGTGAAATGTGTTATGTTTTAGGTAACTTTTATATTAACTAGTCACTTAATGGTGTATACGCAAGTGTTGTTTCGTTTCGTTATGTTATTTTTTTTTAGCATTAAATTGTGCTTAGATTAAAAAGTAAAATATTTCAAAAAGTATAAAAATTATTAAGAAAAAATATAAAAAAATTATTTGTATTTTATTTCCAAACTACTTTTGGTGAATAAAAAGAGTTGGTTCATCTTCATTGCTTTAAAAAAATGGACAGCTCCATTTCAACTTTCCTTCACATAACTTGTGGCACTATAAATCAGAGGCTAAGATCCTTCTCTCACCTAGTGGCTGCTAGCTTATGCGGTATGTCCCCTCTCATATATTTTCTCCTTTTGTTCTCTTTCTCTTTCTCTTTCAAGATTTTACATTCAATTGTAATTGTAATTTTATTTTAAATTTCCCATTTTATCCCTATTTAAGAAATGTGTCAACAATATAGGATCCAATATAGGATCCAATATTGGATCTTTTCCATTACTTTTTAAAAACTGGACATCTCCGTTTTAACTTTTTTTTTTTGGAAAAAAAATATAAATTATATTAAACCCAAAATGATACAATAATAAACGGGGCATACCCCGCAGTTAAAGAAAATCAAAAGTCTCCCTAATATAAGAAGACATATATCAAGATGCTAAAACAAATGCAACAGGTGCGCTTGTCTATACATAAGAAACTTAATCTTGCTAATAACCTCTATGACAGAAAATTGATAATCTTCAAAAATCAGCTTGTTCCTAGACAGCCAAATGCAGTAGATTGTAATTGCTATAGCCAGACAACGTAATTTTCCTTGAACACCTGATGTGGATCTGCCCCTAATTAAAGAGTCAGTAATGCGCTGTAAAGAAGTGAAACGCCTGCGGAAAGGAGCCAAATCACGAATGTGAACCCAAACTTGGAGAGATTTCTTGCAAGAAAAGAACAAATGAGCATTTGACGCAGGCTCATTTGAACATAAAGGGCAGAGGGAACCCTTGTTCAAAAAAAGCAACTTTGTCAAGAGTAAGCAGCCGATTCCTTTTAGCAAGCCACAAAATGAAAGACATCTTAGGGGGGATTGTTTGGTTCCATATAACAGAACACCAACTAACAGTAGGCTTGACACCTCTAATGTATTCATAGACTTTGTCAACAAGCAATTGTTCATTGGTGGTGCTCCAAGATTGAATCCTCTTTTTGGCCTCTTCCGTACTTAGCTCTTTAGAGATAATAAAGTCCCTTATTTGAATGATTTTCTTTATCAAAACTGAATCTGATGAAGAAGAATTGTAATTCCACACATCGCTCCCTCTGAAATAGTAATGGTGAACCCACCGAACCCATAGAGAATCTTTCTTACAATGAAAGTCCCACAGGATACGGGAAAGAAGCGCAAGGTTCCAGTCCTTGAGATTAAAAAGGCCTAAACCCCCTTCTTTTTTCGGAGAACAAACTACTGACCAAGCAACCAAGGGCTTGTGTTTGCCAATATCCGCTTTGCCCCACAGAAAATTACGGCACGAATTGTTGATCCGGTCTAGAACAGATTGCGGCAAAGGAAAAATCTCCATCCAGAAATTCACAATTCCTTGAATAACTGCTTTGATCAACTCTAACTTACCTGCATAAGATAAAGACTTTTTGCTCCATCCCTGAATCAGGCCAGTAATCTTGGAAAGCAAGGGAGCATAATGACATACATTTAATCTAGATGATAAAAGGGGAACACCTATGTATCTGAAAGGAAAGTCACCCAAGTTAAATCCAGTAAGCTGCTGAATATGAGAAAGCTCATTAACTTTTTCTTCACATAACATGAGACACTACAAATTAAAGACTAAGATTCTTCCCTCACCTACTCGCTACTACACGTACGCAATATGTCCCGTCCCATTTATTTTTTCATGTTGTTCTCTTTCTCTTTTCAATTTTTACATTCACTAGTAATTTTATTTTAAAATTCTCATATGGTCCCTGTTTGAGCGACGTGTTAATAATATAGGATGTTCATTTTTTACTTTTCACCTGCCTATTTTTTTAATAGATGTATATAGATATATGGATTACCCGTACATATGTACGGATCGCTCCGCTTTGATCGGCTATTTTTTTTTTGGTTTAGTACTGAAATTGTGTTACACCCGCCTATCCTTTTAATAGATGTATATAGATTACCTGTGCATACCCTTACCCACTCTGCCTTTTTTTTTTTGTTTTAGTACTAAAATTGTGCTACGCATATATACATGGTACGACCCATCCCATATATTTTCTCTTGTTCTATTTCTCTTTTTAGTGTTTATATTTAATAGTAATTTTAAAAAGAAAATCATTTTACTCCTATTTAAGTGATGTGTCATAGGATACCCATTTTAAACTTTTCACCCGCCTATTCTTTTAGATGTATATAGATATAGATGAACAATCATTAATAAAATAATTTAGAAATTTCAAATAAAATTTAATCAGCAATTTAGAATGTATTTAACAAATTTAATCAGTAATAATATATATAAACTATAACCAGGTACTTAAGAAACTTAAATTCCCCTTGTTGGATCTAGAACATTAATCTAGCACACATCAAGCAATGAAAACTTGAATCACACACACAAACTCACCAAGAAGAATGGAGAAGATGAACAAGAAAGAGATGGAGGAAAAACATAATAACGGAATTGCACACACGTATATTTTCTGAAACGGAAAAGTATTTATCTCATAACAAAAATGCTTCCCCTTATTGTGAAATTACACTTATTCCCCTACTTATATCAGTAAAAGACAGAATTACCCCTTTCTCTAATACTCTCCTTTAATTCTGTATCTATCCTTTAAACTCAACATTACAATAACAGTAGAAGAAAACAACAAATCACAGATACAACACCCTCACAGCACTTAACAGAGATCTTCACTGCACTTCAATCACTCCCAATCTGCTCCTTAACTCTTTGAACTGATCAATCTTCAATGGTTTAGTGAATATGTCTGCTACTTGCATAGTAGTTGGACAATACTTAACACTTAGCTTGCCTTTTTTCACTTGCTCTCTAAGGAAATGAAATCGTGTTTCAATGTGGTTTGCTCCTCCCATGAGCAACTGGGTGTTTAGCTAGATTGATGGCAGATTTGTTGTCCACCATCAGTGTAATAGCACCCTCTTCCTTCATCTTCAGTTCACCAAAAATATTATCAAGCCATTGAGCTTGACATGCTGCCATAGCAGCTGCAATGTATTCTGCCTCACATGAGGAGAGAGCCACCACTTGTTCCTTCTTTGAACTCCACGAGATTGGGGCATCACCATAGAAGAACACATAACCTACTATGCTCTTCCTATCACTCTTATCTCCACACAAATCAGAATCACTATATCCCAGAACATTACATTTTTTGGCAGCACTGGGAAACAGAATACCATAATCGAGAGTACCTTTCACATACCTCATTATTCTCTTGGCAGCACGGAAGTGAGAAAGTTTAGGATTCTCCATATATCTACTAATTAAGCCAACAACATACAATAAGTCAGGTCTAGTACAACAAAGATACCTCAGTGAGCCCACCATTTGTCTATACAAAGTTACATCTACTTCTTCTTTATTAGGATCTTTCACCAAGTTCACACCAGTGGCAGTGGGTGTGTCTGCAGAATTGCAGTCAACCATTATGAACTTCTTCAGTACATCTCTTGCATACCTCCCTTGATGCATGATCACTCCCTCATCAATTCTCTTGAATTCAATTCCAAGAAAATAAGAAATAAGGTCCAAATCAGTCATTTCGAATTCTCTCATCATCTCTCCTTTAAAGTTGGCAATTTCAGTCTCATTATTTCCTGTCACAAGCAAGTCATCTACATACAGGCACACTACAATCAAGTTAGTAGTATTGCTGCCCTTTATATAAACACCATGCTCAGTTGTACATTTGAGGAATCCAAGCTTCATTAGAAAGCCATCAATGCGCCTGTTCCAGGCTCTAGGCGCCTACTTTAAGCCATACAAAGCCTTGTTCAATCTGTACACCTTCTCTTCACTTCCTTTTATTTCAAACCCAGGTGGTTGACTCACATAAACCTCCTCCTCTAGAGGACCATTCAAGAAGGCTGATTTCACATCCATATGGTGCATATGCCACCCTTTTTGACTTGCTATAGCAGTAATAATTCTCACTGTCTCCATTCTTGCAACAGGTGCAAACACCTCCTTAAAATCAATGCCAGCCTTTTGCAAGAATCCCTTTGCCACTAGCCTGGCCTTATACTTGGAAATCTCTCCTTTCGGATTCTTTTTTACCTTATAAACCCATTTTACTGCAATAGGTTTTTTCTTAGCAGGCAGAGGCACAAGTTGCCATGTATTATTCTTTTCAATAGCTTTCAGCTCTTCTTTCATAGCATCAGTCCACTTTGTGTCATTCATTGCTTCCTCCAAGCTCACTGATTCAGATTCAGCAAATAGAGCTAAGTGTACTAGCTCACCTTCCTCCCCTATTGCTGAATCATGTATCAATTCATAATCCTGTAACCTGCTAGAGGGTTGTCTAGCTCTCTGTGATTTCCTTACTCCTCCTTGGTCACTGTCATCAATTACTGCAGCAGAAGAATCACTTGGCTCATCAATAGAAGCTTCAATCACAACTTTTGTAGGCTCCTCTACCATCTCTTTATCCCAATTCCAGTCCTTGGATTCATCAACTACCACATCTCTGCTCACGAGCACTTCTTTGGTTACTGGATTAAACAATTTGTAACCACCAGTGGCATGATAACCCAGCAGTATCATTATCTCACTTTTGCTATCTAACTTCTTTCTCAACTGATCAGGCACATGTTTATAACAAATAGAGCCAAAAATTTTAAAATGACTAACCACTGGTTTGTGTCCAGACCATGTTTCTTCAGGTGTGATTTTATTGAGCCTTTTTGTTGGGCTTCGATTTAGCACATACACTGCAGTGGAGACAGCCTCTGCCCAAATAAATTTTGGTAGCTTCTTTCCATTAAGCATGCATCTGACCATATTCATCACTGTTCGATTTCTTCTTTCTGCTGCACCGTTATGTTGGGGAGTGTAGGGAGGTGTCACATCATGCACAATACCTTCCAGTTCACAGAATTCATCAAATTCATTGCTAGTATACTCTCCTCCTCCATCAGTGACTATAGTTTTTATCAAGAAATCAGTTTGTCTCTCCACCATTTTCTTGAACTTCTTGAATACTCCTAGCACTTCACTCTTTCTCTTCAAGATATACACCCACATCTTCCTAGTGAAATCATCTAGGAATGATACAAAGTATCTACTCTCACCAAGAGATTCACACTGCATTGGGCCACACACATCAGAGTATATCACTTCAAGCTTTTCTCTTGCCTTAGTTTCAACAAATTTCTTAAAAGACTCTCTGTGTTGTTTAGACTCAACACAATTTTTACATAATTCTTTTGGTACATTTATCAATGGCAGCCCCCTAACCATGTTGTGAGTATTCAAGTCATGCAAGTCTCTAAAATTCAAGTGACCATATATGTGATGCCACACCCAATCATCTTCACTCACTACTGCAGCTAGGCATTTATGGCAAAGTGCTTCCAGATTGGCTCTAAATGTCCTGTTTCTAGACATAGAAACATCAAATATCAAACTGTTTTTACCACCTGAATCAAACAATTTAAGTTTTTTTATCTTCCATAATCACCTTATGGCCTTTCTCCACTAATTGTCCTAGACTGAGCAAATTGCTCTCTAGTCCAGGTACATAGAATACACCTGATATGCAGTACTGTGTACCATTCGGCATCTTAATCATCACATTTCCAACTCCTTCTGCTAGCATAGCTCTACCATCAGCAAACTTGATTCTATTTTTCTTGCTTGCATCAAAGTTGACAAGCCATTCTTTATGACCAGTCATATGTGTAGAACATCCTGTGTCAAGGTACCATTCATCAATGGTGCACATTTCATTTGCAGTAGTCACCATGAGCATCACTAGCTCATTTTCTTCATCATCACCTTTGGCAAGATTTGCCTCATCACCTTGGGAATCCTTCTTCGCATAACACTCATCTGCAAAGTGTCCCCACCTATCACAATTATAACATTGGATGTTCTGTTTATCAAACCTTTTCCTACCACCTCTTCCTCTACCATTGCTACCACCTCGATAGTAGCCTTTGCCCATGCCTCTCTGCGACTGATCAGGTTTATTTTCAACATTATTATGGCCTCTTCCACTACTAGAAACATAGTCATTTCTTCCTTTATTGTTCCTACCACGACCTCTTCCTCTAAAACCACTTCTTCCTTTGTTACTGTCGCCAGAATTCTTGTTACTAGATTGAGCCAATAAGGCTTGTTCAACAATTTTCTTCTTATTTCTCTCTAGCAATCTAAGTTCTCTAGATTCTAGTGAACTTTGCAATTCTTCTAAACTCATTTCACTTACTTCCTTGGATTCCTCAATTGCACATACTATATAATCATATTTTTCCAACAGAGATCGAGTAATTTTCTCACAAATTTTTCCATCAGTTAGAGTCTCACCTTGTGTGGCCATCTGATTGGTGACTACCTTTACTCGTGCAAAGAAGTCAGCGATCTTCTCATTCTCTTCCATCGTCATTGAGTCAAACTGTCGCTGCAACACTTGAAGTTTCACCTTCTTGATTCGATCTCCACCAGCATAACATTTCTCAAGTTTATCCCAGGCCTGCTTCGCTGAGGTCGCCTTCAAGATCAGATTGAAATTCGCATCATCTACACTATGATGCAGAAAGAATATTGCCTTCGCATCCTTCTTCTTGCTATCCTTGTATGCATTCCTCACTGCCTCAGTAGCGGGTTCTGAAGGTTCCGCCGCTACGCCATTCTTCACTACCTCCATCACGTCTTGAAATTCAAACAACGCCTTCATTTGAATATGCCACCGCTCCCAATTTTTTCCGTCAAGAACCAGCAATTGCGCATGGACGTTTCCTCCATTTGTGCTCAACTTCATTTTCACTCAATTTGTGTTCAATTCACTGAATCGATGAAGAACACTCACTCACACTCGTGTTTCCCAAATTGCAAATTGAAACCTCACTGATTTCACTCGTGTTTCCCGATCCCAGGCTCGATTAGGCTCTGGATACCAAAATGTTGGATCTAGAACATTAATCTAGCACACATCAAGCAATGGAAACTTGAATCACACACACAAACTCACCACCAAGAAGAATGGAGAAGATGAACAAGAAAGAGATGGAGGAAAAACAGAATAACGGAATTGAACACACGTATATTTTCTGAAACGGAAAAGTATTTATCTCATAACAAAAATGCTTCCCCTTATTGTGAAATTACACTTATTCTCCTACTTATATCAGTAAAAGACAGAATTACCCCTTTCTCTAATACCCCTTATACTCAAACTTATATAGATTTGTAATGTATTTAACAATATTTTTATTGATGATCATTTTAGACATAAAATCATAAATAAAGTTAACATTTTATTTTAAAATGAATCGACATGATAAGAAATTTAAATATCTCTTGATTATACCAGAATGTATTTTACAAATTTATTATATATGTTAAGTAATAAGTTTTTAAAAAGAATTTCAATGTAATATTGTGTTGAATTTTATAAATGTAAAACTGCTAGTTAAGACTTTTTTGGGTAGGAATTAGCAATATGAAATTGGGAATGTTCGAATTTCCTCCCTTCAAAAATTTTAGTACATTTTTCATTCTCACAAAATTGAATTGTGTCAAATTTTGGTCTAGAACTAGGTTCGGGTAAATCTAAACCAACATGAGAATTTTTGGAGGTTAAAAATAGTCGCAAATTACAAAATATGTTTGTGATACCTAATAAATACTTGACTTTGTATTTATTCCATGGTAAATGTTAAATTTATTGGATTTTTATATATATTTTGTGACGTTTATTTGACATTGTAGTTAACTTTAAGTATTATTTTGAATCAAGTTAGTTTTAAATTCAGTTTTTACTTTGTCTTAGGTAGAATTTTATGTTTTATTTATTTTCATTGATTTTTTTTTTATAGTTTTTCAGCAAAAATAGGTCATTTTGGTCAGAGCTCCAGAGACCCAAAGTTAACAGAAAGTTCTAGAAGAAGAAATTGCGAAAATTGAAGATAAAAGTTAAGAAAATCAAGAGTAAGATTTTTTTCAAGGATAAATTAGACGAAGAAGATAATTGAATTAATTAGAGATATTATTTGTTTGTAATTTCTTGTAATTATCTCCTTAATTAAATCTAGCTACAATTCTATAAATAGGAGACTAGGTATTCATTGTAACGATGTAGAAGTCTCGAACAGTTCTTAGAATTATATTTTAGACTTCCACCTACTAGACGTCTCCATTATTTCATTAAACACTCTAGGTTTCATTGTATTATTTTTTAGTGCAATTCCTTCCACCTAGGAGAGGAAAAGATGAACCTTGTTTTGTTTTAATTCTATCAATTCAATACTTCATCTTGAGTTCTTTATTTGCTTCCATACTTAATGTTTTTATTTGATTGACCATCTAATAAATGAATTTAAGAATTGATTTGCGCTTTAGTGAGCCTTAATTGACATTATCTCTAGGGATAAAATAATTTTGGTTAAGCCTCTCTAATTCCCGACTATTAATGTTGATCGGTACGTTCAAGGGATTGGGTATCAGACAAGTAGTTTAGAATCTATGACCATACAAGAACTGGGATAGAATACATTAATGAATTGAGGATGAGCAAGAGAGATGAGTAGGGAATTGTGAAGTTATAGTCGATCAAGAAAATTTTAAGTCCAAACTCCAAACCTAGACATTCATTCATCCAGATGGATGTCACCATCCAAGTCTAATATTTTTATCTCTGCTTAATTATTTTATCATCATTTAATTTTTATTGCAATTTATTTTATGTTATTTATTTCATGACAATCACAAAAAATAAAAAACTTAGTTAAATAATTATGTGAAATTTCTCTATTATTCCTTTGGGAGATGACCTGGATGATAGTTTAATTATTACATCATGATTGAGTTACACTTGACCTATAAGTTGAATCTAACGTAAAATAAAATCCTATCACTTCTTAATAATTTTTCTGCTCCCTGGTAAAACAAAAATTTTATTTTTTGTCCTTGACACTTTTTTTAGTCCCTGATAAATTAGAAAATTTTGTATTTGCTCCCTAATAAAAAATTTCATTTGTTATTTGTCCCTTTGAAAAGGACCACTCACAAATGAAAAAAAAATTATCAAGGAGCAAAAACAAAATTCATTAATTTATCAAGAACTAAAAAATGTGTCAATGAGAAAAAAAAACTTGTTGTTTTAATAGGGACCCAATGCAAAAAAAATAAATTATTAGGGAACAAACACAAAATTTGGATATTTATTAGAAATAAAAAATATATTTTAACCAATAAAAAAAGGTAATTTGTGGCATAGTTTTTCGCAATTTGTGTCGATTTTTCTTCAATTTGTAACAATTTTTTTAATTTGTGATAATTTTAAATCCCAAAAAATTTAACCGCATATTGCACACAAAAAATCACAAATTACTAAATGTAGATTTAGATGTATGAACCTTGCCCTGGGCGAAATTTATTACATGAATTATTGTGAGGATGAAAGATGTACTAAAAATTTCACTAGAATTAAACTCAAATATTTCTAATTTTATGAGTATAAATAACATATTTTAGTCTAAAAAAATATGAAGAATGAATAATACATGTATTAACAATATAAAATATATTCATATTATTTTTTAATCATAAATTGTTATGTATATAACAAGTTTGTTAATTTTATAATAATTATCTTAAATTCTATATAATAATAATATCTAATTACAATTATTTGATATGATAAAAACTTATATATTTATAGTATATTAAACTCTAATTATAATTACTTGACATGATAACATTTTTTACTTTGTAACAAATATTTTTTAAATTATATATAAAATAATTAATTTGTAATTTGATGACGATAGTGTAAAAATATTTACACAAACAGTAAATTAAATTAAATTTTAAATAAACCGCATAAAAATATCAAATATAATATTTTGTTTGAATAAGGTTATGTTTGAATTTCACCTGATAAATGTTTAATAATATAGTTATTCTAGAACTCAGTGGAGCCAAATAATGTTATATATTTAAGCTTTTAAAAAAAATTGTCACAAATTGTCACAACTCATGAACATAGCTTCAACATTTTCTTCTATAGATTATCTCTAATACTATTTTAATTTTACAAATACAATATTTTTTATAAAAAAATGTTGGACCATGAGAGTTTTTGCAATTTTATAAATCTACTACTTAAATTTGGATTTTCAAAAAGAGTGTAGAGTAAGCATATGAGAGATCAGAGGCACAAATGATTTAAAAATTAAGGATAAAATATGTTTTGAGTTTATGATAAATTAAGAAATTTTATCTCTAGTCTCTAATAAAGATTTTCTTTGTGTTGAATTCCTAATAAATTAAAATATTTATTTATAGTCTTTGATATTTTGTTTTAATTTATGATAAATTAATAAATTTTATTTTAGGTTTCTATTATTTGTCCTCTTGAAAAATATTTTAAAGAAAATAATATCAAATTATCTACATAGGGACAAAAAGGAAAAAATAAATATATTAAAGGACTAAAAAAACAAAAATCATTTTTTTGTTTTATATTATAAACTTAATGCTAAAGGAAAATTTATTAAGAATTTAAAATAAAATTCATTAATTTATGAGGAATCTAAAATATATTTAATCCTAAAATTAAAGTAGTAGATTGTCGAAATTTCTCATAACTGTAATATTATCTAGGAATTTGCACTCTACAAAAATTTTGTGTTGTTATTTTTATTCATTCAATTTGTTTTTTTATGGTTTTCTTTTTTTTTTTAAACTATTGTACCCTAAACTATTTGAAATTAAACTTTAATTTTTTTAATTGGTCATTGAATTTCTGTATTTTTTTAAATAAGTGCTTTGATCTAACTGTCAGATGAAAAAAATTAACCAAAGGAACTTAATAAGTCCTAAATTCAACATTGTCACTTTTGTCAATTTACATTGAGGATTATCATAAATCATTCTGATTCAAAATGTAGTATTCTCGATCAAATTCTTCAACTAATATATTTCTTCTTTATAGATCCACTCATTCTGTTATAAACCTCTTCAAGTTTCACCCTACAATAGACTCAAACAAGTTATTTAAGTAGTTAATTTTTCATAACAACAGTTACACAAAAAGATCCAATTAAAAAATAAATACAAATTTAAGGACCTAATTAAATATTATCAAATAATTCAAACAAATTAGTTCTTTATATTTATACATTAACAACGTTGGCCAAAATCTCACTTCGTATCCAATGTTTGTTATTAACGTGTGTACGTGTTCGTTAACTCCCTATTTTTGCCCTTGAGGGTTATGGGTTATGTTTACCCATCTTAAAATGGTAATATAGGGTTCATGGTGAAAATGGAGCCACATTCTCTGTAAAGGTTTCTTCTCAAATGAGACGTTCTTCAACGAGGATGGGTTGTATAGACTAGAGATATTTTTTACTACAGAAAATCATACTTGATCTAGATATATAGGATTATTACTCACTCTATGAGTATTTAACATATGTATGTTAAAGATTCAGACTTCTAATTGATTTATGCACTTCATTCTTTAACATCGAAGATGACACAAACTTTCTAATGTAATCTTTATTAATTATCATCATTAACTTTCTTATTAATTATGTAAAATATTTAAGATTTAAGTAGACATAAATGCATACTTAAAATTATGATGATTAATATTCTGTTAAATTAACTTTTAAATGATAGATAAACAAAAACAATTTTTTTCTTATAAAAGCAAATAGATATTAAAAAAAAACAGAAAAATAGTATAACGTTGTCTTTTTTTCTTTTTAAGAGAGAACAGTGACCCGGTTCCGACTAACTGTCTTTAGAAAACGTCTACTTGCAATGGCAGTAGATAATTTCTAATAGTCTAGAGAAAAAAAAAAAACAGATTAATTTTGTTTTATTATGTGTGTAAAATGATATGTGACCCACGTTACTATCATTATGCCAAATATTTAGTTGGCATAATAATTCTCGATTGAAAGATATTCTATCTATTTTTTTTCATATGTCGATTTTAGCTGATGATAGTTCTTTCCGGCGACGACGAATAATAATAATAATAATAATAATAATAATAATAATAATAATAATAATAATAATAATAATAATAATAATAATAATAATAATAATAATAATAATAATAATAATAATAATAATAATAATAATAATAATAATAATAATAATAATAATAATAATAATAATAATAATAATAATAATAATAATAATAATAATAATAATAATAATAATATAATTATTTATATGAAATTATAATAATAATAATAATAATAATAAACATATTTGAAATTAAATAGAAATGAAAACATAATTAAAAAGATAATACCTAATGTTGTCTTAAATTTTAAAATAAATAGATAATTAAATTGTTACGACTTAAACACATGAGAAGAGCTCAATATAAATGACTAATTCATTAGGTAAGTGAATTTATAATTTAAGTACCATTCAAATAGTTTGTTCAATGTAAAACTTCTAACGTTGTTACTTCCTTTAAGAACCGATGTCAATAACTCTTAATGAAAACACCAATTTTTAGGACTAAAACACGAGAAGATAAAATATTAGTTCATTAGATGGGAGGTCTTATGACTTAAGTATTATTGCAAACCAAATTTTCTTAAAAAACGAACGGATCAAATATAAAAAAATAAGGCAATCTAAAACTCATACACCAACTGATAATAGATCCATATTAAATATTAAATTTTAAAAGAAAACAAATAATAATTTTCAGGTTTTGGTTGTGAAATTAGTATTTTTCTCCGTCTGATTGTAATTATTACCTTAAGTTATTTTACATTAACTAAGAAAAAATTAATAAATGAATAGAAGAGAATAACAAATTTACAGAATTAACCTTATCATCATTAATTCATTTATAATTTTTGTAGCCCATATCATTAATATTATAAGGAATATAAGTGAAAAAAGTAATTAATGTTACAAACTAAAATGACAATTATTTTGGAACAAATTATTTCTTCTTACATGATGATTATTATGAGACGAAGAGAGTACTATATATGATTTTTTTTTATCACCTGGTGTGAACTATCTATAGACTTTGTTGATAACTAATCTCTCTTGGGAGACCTAACTAACCCCTTTTAGTAAAATTTCCTCTTTTAATCGAGTGAATAGGTAATTTAGTCTCTGAGATTGTACCAATTTTGCATATTAGTCCCTAACTTAATATTAAATTCAAAATAGTCCATATCTTTGCATAAGTGTTGCAAAATAGTCCTTCCGTTAAATTTTAAAGTAATGCTGTTAGTGAAGTCAATTTTAGTGCCACGTAGACTATCCAACGTGGCACTAAAGGATGACGTGGCATGACACATAGACGTGTCTCCTAGAAGATGTCACGTCATTTGATGATAACAAAATAAGTAAATAGGCAATTTAGTCCCTGGCTTTGTACCCCTGTTGCATATTAGTCCCTAACTTAATGAAAAATTCAAAATAGTCCCTATCTTTTGCATAATTGTTGCAAAATAGTCCCTAACTTAAAATATGCCAGAAATCGTGCTTAAAGTGTCCATGCATTGCGAAGGTTGTGCCTTGCACGATTTTTGGCAGCGCAAATTCCTCCTTGGATTCCTTGTCATGTTTTGATTCCTTTGGTTTTTTGTCTTCTTCTTTCTTTTCTTCTTCCTTTGTTTTTTTCTCCTCCACTTTGTTTTCCTCTGGTTTTTTCTCTTCTTATTCAGAACAAAAAAAAAAAAAAAAATCAGAACCTGGAATGATACATTGATGGTAATTGAAGAAAAAAAAAGAGGAAAAGAGAATGGTTATGCAGACCTCGCCCATTGGTGTTGACGACTACAGAAATAAAGTTGTTACTGTGGATTTTTGGTTCTTTTTATTTGTGCAAGTGTGTGTGGGTTCTTTTTCGTATATATGCCTCAATTGGTTCAGAACCATCAGATTTGAAGAAGTCACTCATTCTATCATCATCAAATGACGTGATACTAAAATTGACCTCATTAACAGCGTTACTTTAAAATTTAACGGAAGGACTATTTTGCAACACTTATGCAAAAGATATGGACTATTTTGAATTTTTCATTAAGTTAAGGACCAATATGCAATAAGGATACAAAGTCAGGGACTAAATTGCCTATGTACTCGTTTTGTTATCATCAAATGACGTGACATCTTTTAAGAGGCACGTCCACGTGCTATGCCACGCCATCCTTTAGTGTCACGTTGGATAGTCCACGTGACACTAAAATTGACCTTACTAACAGCGTTACTTTAAAATTTAACGGAATGACTAATTTGCAACACTTATGCAAAGATAGAGACTATTTTGAATTTAATTAACATTAAGTTAGGGACCAATATGCAAAATGGGTACAATCTCAAGGACTGAATTGCCTATTCACTATCTTTTAATCACGTTTTATCTATTCACGAAACTGAAATTCAAAATCTTATTTAAGGAAATATGAGCCTAATACTACTCAGTCAATGATATGTTAATTGGTATATATAAGTTTATTTATTTTTATAATATTTTTTATAAGTTATATCTTTTATAATTTTTTATTGGTTGACATTGTAAAATTTTTAATTCAATGTTTTATAGAAAAGTGTAACATATGGATACTAATACATCTCTACACTACTACATATGTAATTGTAAGATAATTATGAGACACAGAGCTATAAAAGGGCAATTTTATGTGTTTTCCAAGAGGGCATGAATTACAAAAATAATTGTGCGGAGACTTATTACATTGGAGAAAGTTGTCTCGGTGCAGAGAACTTAAGATAGTAGCTCCTGGATGTCCTAAACGGTTGTGCCATAATTCCGTGGATAACGCGGCAAAGGTGGATGGTGGCAAGGTTGTATTAGGTGGTCTTGTGGCAATGGGATAGAGGTCACCAGAACTGTTACATCTCATTAACAGTATTCCTGTCTGAAAATCCTTCACAGAAAAACCAAAAGGATCAAATTCAACTGACACATCATTATCTATGGTAAATTTACGAACAGAGATAAGATTTTTTATGAGTTTTGGTGCATGTAAAACATTAGGTAATTTTAGAGGATGAAGGGAATTTGGTAATGATGCATGTCCACAACCAATTACAGGAATATTTTGACCACTACCGACAGTAATATTATTACTCAAATTGAAGTAGGACGTGAGATTACCTCCGTTAGCCGTCATATGCGAGGTTGCTCCGGTGTCCATGTACCACTGATCATCAGGAGTAGAAAGTGAGAGAGTATGCATGGCAGCTTGAATATCCGTTGGAGCATATGAGGAGGTTGGCGCTGCATTGGCGACATGAGCTTGGTGAGACGGGTTGGGCCCAAGGATGCCGGGTTGTTCCTTTGGATTTCTTGCTGTGGGATACGGACAAGGTGGTGTAGCCCATGGTTGCCATGGCGGGGAGCTCCACTGCTGATATTGATTTGGGTACGGCGGATAAGCCCACTGCTGATGCGGGTAGTATGGTGAAGGCCACTGCTGTTGCGGAGCACGACCGCCGCCACGTCCATTGTTTCTCCCTCGGCCTCGTCCACGCTGTCCTCTGCCATGGCTTCGGCCACCACGATTGTGGTTACCGTTGTTGCCGCGGTTAGGACGGGATGTCGATGAATCAACTGGTGCGTCATTGTGGGATGCCATGAAAGATGAATTTTCGACTGAGTTTGACACCTTTTTCTGCAGTGCTGTTTCTTCCAAAATGATCATGGAACGAGCTTTATAGAACTGAGGAAGTGAATCAGCATGACGAATTTGGGATCCCACAGCAGCATATGCATCGGTTAGTCCCGAAATGAGTTGAAGAACTAAACGTTCATTTGATATAGGGGCACCAACATTAGCTAGTTGATCAGAGAGAGACTTGAGATGCTGACAGTAGGAGGAAGCATCAGAGAATTGCTCCATATGAGTTCGCGAAAATTCTTGCTCTAGGTAGAGAGCCCTAGAATTCTTGTTATCATAAAAGATGTCGAATAAGCGATTCCACGCGGTTGCAGCGGTGGAATTATGTTCGATGATAGTGTTGAGAAGATCATCGGAGATTGTTCCATATATCCACTGCAAAACGACGGCGTCGAGACGAAGCCATAACTGTGGATTGGTAGTTTTAAGAGAGGGATCTGCGGCTGGTTCAGAGGGAATGATATGGTCAATCACTTGAAAAACTCGAGCATGAATTTTGAAAAGTTCGGACCACGTGTTATACGTGCCTTTTTCAATGCTCAGAGTAATCTTAATGAAATTAGAAATATTTGGGACAGTGAGAGCAGGGTGAGTCGGCGTAGGAGTGGAAGGAGGAGGTGGGTCGGAAGAATCAGCAGAGGTAGTCATGGCTGTTTTGCAGTGGTTGAAGAGAGAAAAGAGAATGAAAGATAGGAAGAGAGAAGGGTGGTTTGGGATCAAACCAAGTCTGATACCATGTAAGATAATTTAGGCCGTGCCTTTTCCATTGATCTGATAGTCTTTTATATGCACAATACAATTATGTGGTTATGATTCTAATAATCATTGGTTATGATTCTAATAATCATTGTAGTTAATACTAATAATGTTTCTATATTTACATATCTAATAAATCATTGGTTATGATTCTAATAATCATTGTAGTTAATACTAATAATAATGTTTCTATATTTACATATCTAATAGTAATCTTTAATAATATTTTTTGTCTAACATTTAGTAAAAATGTATCTAAAAACTTTTGACAATATTTAGAAACTATCTCTAAATACAAATAAGTTGCTAATATATTTTTACAATATTTTATCAAATATTGTGTATAATTCATGTCGCTAAAACCTTTAACGACATGAATTATACATAATATTTGATAAATTATCATGAAAATATATTAATAATATTTATTGTTATTTGATGATATTTTTTAAATGTTACCCAAAGTTTTTAATTATATTTTTATTAAGTGTTAGAAAAAATATTATTAAATGTCACATGTGTGCCATTATGATTTTAAATTAAAAAATCTTTATGACCGTATCTAACAAAACCTTTTTACTGTCTATAGCGAATCCTTACCTTGAAGCATCCAAATCTGAAAAATAGAATGTATATTTTAAGTTCATGTCTCTTACTATTCACCAACGTCGTGTTGGGTAACCAGCAGACCAAGATGCCAATACATTAAACTGAGAAAGAAATAATTCCGACCCTCTAGTTCAATTATTCAGACAAAGGTCAGGTTGACGGTTTTATCTCAAGTCCACTAGATTTTGTCTATTTAATGCAGCTACATTTGTGAACACACAAATTTAGTTCCTCACCACTCTTTTACTCCTTGGAAAGAACATGGATGCTTGAAAGCAATTTATCTTTCAAATAAGAGAGCATCAATTATGTGCATCAAACTGTTCATGCTGGCCCGCATCCACTGTAAAAACACAATTCAAATTAACTAGTGATGAAGAATTGTGTAGCTAGTACAGCAACCACCTACAAAGTAATCTAGACCACATATGATGGCTTGACATCGTGTGCCCATTGGACCAATGGGTGGAGGCCCCTCTAGAAAGAGAGGTTCACTGACTTAGCTGAAGTTAAGGGTGTCAAAATGTGTGTATCTACCAATGAAAATTAAGTCAAAGCAGAAAGGACTAATTTCATATAATATGGTGAACTAAGAATTTGAGTGCACGCTAAAAGGGGTGGTTATTTAGTGTTTGAGTGTCTTAAACAAGATTACTTTCAAAGAAGAGAATACTTATGAAAAAATATATACATGTATCTTAGACCGACTCAATTAACTTAATATAAAATGTATACTATTATTAATATTATTGATTTTTTTTTCCTGGATTAGAGCAGTGGCAGAATTTGGCCATACTTTTTTTGGGGCCAATATAGTAAGAAATATGTATATACTCAAATTTCAAAATAACATAATTATATATTCCTTCTATCTTAAAATTAACGTATTTTTAAGTTATTTTACACAAATCACGTAAAGCTAATAAATTAATGAAAGAGCATAATAATTTTATAAAACTAATTTTATTATCAATATTACATTAAAAAGGTAAAGTGGTATTTATTAGGGTTATTAGTGAAAATAAAAAGCAATTCATTTTACATTAAAAAAGTAACATGAAACTTATTTTAATACAAATAATTTTTTTAAAAAAAATATGACACTTGTTTTGAAACGAAAATAATAATTATTTTGTTTTGGGTGAAATCATAGTTATAGGAAAAAAATATGATTTTATTTCCTATATATATTTTTTGTTAAACTTGATTTTAGTCTTTGTAATTTTAAATGAACTAATTTAGTCCTTCAACTTTTAAAAATATATGAATTTAATCCATTTTCATGTTTAAACTTAAATGACGATTTTTTTACCCCAACAAGATTGGATGAGAGACTAAATTTACATTTTTTTTAATTTGAAAACTAAATTTATCAATTTAAAAATATAAAGACCAAAACTAAATTTGGTGACCCAAAATAGAAGGACTATAAACACATTTTCCCTCATAATTATATAACTCAAAATACAAAACAATAATAAAGTAATGAAAAAGATCAACACATTTTAAATTGATCTAACAAATAAAAGATATTTCAACTAATTCAACTAATTAGTATAGAATTTAATTATTTATTTAGTCTTTATAGTGGTATGAATTTTACTTTTTAGTTCTTATGTTTAAAAATCATTTCTTTAATTAGTTTTTATACATAATATTTTTTTTATCTCTTTTGGTCCCTGAATTTAAACGACAGAGACTAGAAATTAAGAATAAAAATGATATGTATAGGAACTAAAAAAATCAAAGATTAAAAATAGTATGTGTGGATGGACTAAAATAGATTATTCTTAAGTATACAAATTAAAAGATACAATTTATGTAACTCTAAAATTTAAACGACTAATTAAACATTAATATAATATCAAGATAAAAAAAAAACTTATTATAATATAATATAAAAAATTCTGTTACCTTTGCATAAATATGACATGTTATTTTTTTGTGTAAAGGAAATTAAATAATTTTTACACTATTGACATATCAATCTGTAACAAGCCTAAAATCCCTACAGGAGGATTATTCCTACATCCTTACACTGTTACTCTCACTTTTGAATCTGCCGCATGCATCCTATAAAAAGTTTTGTTTATTTTTGTTTCTTTCAACCATTCGTTAATGTTAAAAACAAATACAGTATATCTTATTGATGGGACTGCCAATATCTAATATATGTTCCAAAAAATTTTGGGAGCCATGGCTCACCCCTCTCCTGTATAGCTGCCTTGTTATATTATGAGTCACTGTAACAAATCTGTTAAATAATGAAAGTTATTTTTTCGTTTAGTGGAGGTTTTTACCCTCCACAAAATAAATTACGGAGGTTTTCAAAAACCTCCGCAGTTATATTCACCACAAACAATTAGCGGCGGTTTTTGAAAACCTCTGGTATCGAAAATATTTTGCAGAAGTTTTTTTGTAGAGGTTTGAAACCTACGCTAACTGTGGAGGTTTTTTAAAGGAGGTTTTAAACCTACGCTAACTATGGAGGTTTATTGAAAGAGGTTTTTATACCTACACTAAATATGGAGGTTTTTTGTAGGAGGTTTTAAACCTATGCTAAATGCAGAGGTTTATTAAAAGAGGTTTTAAAACTATACTATGGAGGAGTTTTTTTTTTAAATCATGCTAGCAATAGATGTTTTACAATTGATTTTCTAATTCTCCTTATATTCTTGTATATAATGATTTTGTATACTCATTTTAGTTTCATAATCTACATGTATTATAATTTTTCATTTTCTTATGATATCGATAAAAAAAATATAATAAAAAACTCATAATGAGAACGTAGAAATTATATTTCAATAACCAAAATAATAGCATATAGTTTAAAGATTTATAATTCAAATTTCTATTGTAAATCAAAGTATGACATAAAATCCATAACAAAGTAATATTAGTTTTGTACTAAACTTTAAATCCAAAATACATTATAAGCAAACTAAGGGTTGCTAGCACCAGAAGATCCTCTTGCATCCAAAGGTGTATTAGGAACACTTGAAGCATCATTTGGCTGAAATAAGAAAAGAAAAAACACTTAGTCACATATACTATATACAAGGGTGTATCACATATACTAAATCATAATGACCATCAATAAAAATAATCAATTCTAAACAATTGTTTTAATATTCTAAACTTATGCATGATTATTACCTTGGTCATGTATGTTTACTTAAAGACCTTGTTGGATCGAGTGGCCTCAGAATAATTAAGAAGAGGGGGTTGAATTAATTATTTCTAAATCTTTACCAATTAAAAAATTACTCTTCTAAGGCTTTTACTAAATTGTTAAGAGAATGAGGAGTATAAGAGACACTTAACAGAAAGTAAAAGCGGAAATTAAATGCACAGCGGAAAGTAAAAGAGTAGGGAAGAAGAAAACAAACACACAAGAGTTTTCATACTGGTTCGGCAACAACCCGTGCCTACATCCAGTCCCCAAGCGACCTGCGGTCCTTGAGATTTCTTTCAACCTTGTAAAAATCCTTTTACAAGCAAAGATCCACAAGGGATGTACCCTCCCTTGTTCTCTTTGAACCTAGTGGATGTACCCTCCACTAGAATTGATCCACAAGAGATGTACCCTCTCTTGTTCTCAGTCAAACCCAAGTAGATGTACCCTCTACTTGTACCACAAAGGATGTACCCTCCAATGTGTTAAGACAAAGATCTCAGGCTGCTAAACCTTTGATACTTTGTGAATGGGGATACAAAAGAATTCTCAGGCGGTTAGTCCTTTGAACACTTTTGTATTAGGGAAAGGGAATAATCAAAAGAATTCTCAGACTGTGTCATTTTGAATTCTTTGACAAGGGAGAAAGGAGACACAAAAGAATTCAGGCGGTTAGTCCTTTGTTCTTTTGGAAAAGGGAGAAGAGAGACACAAAAAGAATTCAAGCGGTTAGTTCTTGGCGAATTCTTTTTGGCAAAGGGAGAAGTGATGAGAATCATGAAACTGGCCAAATACAGGCTAAAGACCCAAGTGGAGAAGGACGAAGGCCCAAGTGGAGAAGGACAAAGCCCCCGAGTGGAGAAGGATGAAGGCCCAAGTGGAGAAGGATGAAGGCCCAGAGGCAGAGACACTATCAAGACTATTAATTTTTGCTGAAGGCCCAAACTAATTTGAAGGCCCAAGTTAAATATGTTTTTAGTTATAATTTTTATTTATTGTAGTTTTGGCCCAACCTATTTAGAAGGCCCATGTCTATTTTTATCTTTTTGTTCAGATACACTATAAGTATTGGTTTTTATTTTCAATAAAAAAAAACTTTTGGCATTTTGATAAAATTTGGTGAGAGTTTCTCTCTGGGTTCCTTGTTGAACCAATTATCAGACTTATCAAGGTAATCCTTGTGGCGTCTACCCTGACTTATCTTCCTTCACCGGAAGTGGCGTCTACCCTGACTTATCTTCCTTCATTGGAAGTGGCGTCTACCCTGACTTATCTTCCTTCACCGGAAGTGGTGTCATCCAAACCTTCGTAGCCTGTATCAAACGATCTGCCCCGTAAGATTCTTATCATCTGGTATCAGAGCTTCGGCTCATGATACAGGTTCTATCTTATCCTATTATTTTTCTTTGTAATTTGTCCTGGTTCGTGTTTTGTCCTTGTTCTGTTATTTGTTTTTCTTGTTTGCGTCTTGTTGCGTTCTTGTTTGTGTCTTTGTTTCGTTCTTGTTCTTGTCACGTTTGTGTTCTTGTTGTTGTTCTTGTTTCTAGTGTCTTTCAGACTTTGTGTCATAAAAAAAAATTGTTTTGGTTCTGTTTCAAGTAAAAAAAAAGTTGCAGAAATTTTGAAGAAAAAAAAAAGAGAAGAAAAGAAGAAAGAGAAAAAAGAGAAAGTGGGTGTTTGATCTTTCAACACGAAATTGAGGCAGTTAGAGGCTTTTTTTTTGGCAGAAAATCGTGTACCAAATCCCCTTATCTAGATTCTCCTCTGAATTCTGAGCGTTTTGATATATAGTGGGCCTCAAACGGACAATCGTAGCAAAAGTTATGAGCATTTGAAGTTTACTTGTCATATCTGTTATCTTATCTGTTATCCTATCTGTTATCTTATTTGTTATCATATCTGTTATCCAAATTAAATCTAATTTGTTATCCAAATCTGATCTAATATCCAAATCAAATCAAATCAATTTTTTTATCCAAATCAGATTTGTTATCCAAATCTAATCTGTTATCCAAATCAAATCCAATCTGCTATCCAAATCAAGTCCAAGTTGTTATCCCAAATCAAATCTGTTACTCTGATAATTATATTGTCTTTCCTTTTATTTTATATTACCTTGTGTGTCTAATTCGATCCATCCAGGAACTTAAGAGGGAGTGAGTGGTAAAAGGCAAGAGTGAAAACATCACACAAAAGCCTATATTGAGAGCATCAAACACGAGTGAACTACCATTAAAGAGAGAAACACGTGAGAAGAGTGTGGTGAGGTCCTGAATTTTTTTTAATTTACTGCAAAATTCTTTGTTCCTTAATCATGGCAAGAGCTGGTGACAATGGTGGTGTATATCATCAACTGGACGAATCTCAACGCTTATTTCTGGACGCGTGGACTACACAAATGCAACGTTTGTTGAACCGTAACAAAGAAAAACCCTACAGACGAATAGCCAAATCTTCTTCATTTACTCTTAAACCTCTATCCCCTAGAGAAGTGTGTGATGACCAAATCAGAATGGGAGAAAAGAGAGAACAAGAGAAAGAAAATAGTGAGGCACCACAAAGGAATATAAAAAAGAAGAGTGATACACCCGAGGAAAAGAGTGATACACATAAGAGAGAGAGTGATACACATGAGAGAAAATTTAATTATTTTGCAGAGGCGAGTGAAGTGAGGAAAGTGTTACCTGCTCATGAACCACTCAATCTACAGTATTGGAAAGACAGTAAAATTTCTACTGATAATTCTAATGAGTTTACTATTTCTATTTCTCCTAGTGTTCAACCATTATTGCAGGAATTTAAAAATGTCTTTCCTAAGGAGATTCCTCATGGACTACCACCTTCAAGAGGCATAGAACATCAAGTTGATCTCCTCCCCGGAGCTTCATTGCCTAACAGGCCAACTTACAAAAGCAATCCCCTAGAGACTCAACGTAAGGATGCACATGCCAAAGTTGAGTATGTAAAAAGATTGTATGACCAAGTGAAGGTGCAAATTGCAAAGAAGAATGAAAACTATGCCAAGCAAGCCAACAAGAAAAGGAAGGAAGTGGTACTTGAACCCGGTGATGATCCTGGACATTTGAGGACAAATGTTTTCCAAGAAGGAGGGAATGATGAGAATCATGAAACTGGCCAAATACAGGCTAAAAACCCAAGTGGAGAAGGACGAAGGCCCAAGTGGAGAAGGACAAAGCCCCCGAGTGGAGAAGGATGAAGGCCCAAGTGGAGAAGGATGAAGGCCCAGAGGCAGAGACACTATCAAGACTATTAATTTTTGCTGAAGGCCCAAACTAATTTGAAGGCCCAAGTTAAATATGTTTTTAGTTATAATTTTTATTTATTGTAGTTTTGGCCCAACCTATTTAGAAGGCCCATGTCTATTTTTATCTTTTTGTTCAGATACACTATAAGTATTGGTTTTTATTTTCAATAAAAAAAAACTTTTGGCATTTTGATAAAATTTGATGAGAGTTTCTCTCTGGGTTCCTTGTTGAACCAATTATCAGACTTATCAAGGTAATCCTTGTGGCGTCTACCCTGACTTATCTTCCTTCACCGGAAGTGGCGTCTACCCTGACTTATCTTCCTTCATTGGAAGTGGCGTCTACCCTGACTTATCTTCCTTCACCGGAAGTGGTGTCATCCAAACCTTCGTAGCCTGTATCAAACGATCCGCCCCGTAAGATTCTTATCAAGAAGGGAATGAAAAAGATGAATAACACAAGTTTTTGAACAAAGAACTTTTCTTGGAAGAGAAAGTTTTGAACAAAAACTTTTAGAAAGATGAAGAGAAGATGAAACAGAACAACTGTTGAAAGAGATGAAAGAAAATATTGAAAGATGATTGAAAGAAATGATTGAGATGAATTGATAGAAATATTTCTTAGAAAGATTGATTGAAAATACAAAACAAAGCCTTTCTTTTATAGACTCTTCATGTCTGGTCAAGAGAACCATTTTGAAGAGTTATAACTTTTAGAAAAACTTAAAACCAATTTGAAAAAGTCAAAAACCATTTGAAGAGTTACATCTTTTGATTTATTCAGAAACAACCACTGGTAATCGATTACCAAATCAGTGTAATCGATTACTCAAAGCTTTTAGTGAAAGGATGTGACTCTTCACATTTGAATTTGAATTTCAACGTTCAAAGGCACTGGTAATCGATTACCAAAACATTGTAATCGATTACAACTTTTTTGAAATCAATTGGAACGTTGTAAATTCATTTGAAAACTTTTTCAAATCCATTTTGCTACTGGTAATCGATTACAACAATCTGGTAATCGATTACCAGAGAGTAAAAACTCTTTGGTAAACATGTTTTGAGAAAAATCCATGTGCTACTCAGTTTTTGAAAAAACCTTTTCATACTTATCTTGATTAAGTTTTCTCTTGATTCTTGAATCTTGAGTCTTGAATCTTGTTCTTGATTATTCTTGATTCTTGAAAACTTGAAACTTGAAACTTCTCTTGAATCTTTCTCTTGATTCTTGAATTCTTTGGCATCATCAAAATAACCTTTGAAGGCGCTCCACAGACCTAACTTAAGATAAATAATATTAAGAGCTAGCCAAAATGAATAAAATTATACCTTAATATTGTTGATTAACTATAAAATCTACCTACAAAACTGTAAATTAATTAGCTTAATAAACACACGTACCAATTACAAAATATATTTCCTTACTAATATGTGTGAATAAATTAATAAACTATAGACATATGTAAAACAGTTTTAAGAGTACATTGTGTATCATACTAACAAGTTTTAGGATACCTCACATATACATAATGATGTATGCATATTAATTACTTACATGTGTTTGATCAGGAGTGAAATAACTAGCGAATTCTTCAGGGATCCTTCCTTCCTTCATTATCATGTAGGCCTTAAAAGTTGATTCTAAATTGTTGTATTTCTCTTGCCGTTGGTTTGAAGATGGAAAGGCAACACCAAATGAAGAAGAGCTCAGACTAGAAGCTTGAAGTCTTGTGTTCCTGAATGTATTAGAAGGAACAACTCCTAATCCCATGCATTGCACTTTCTCAGAGTGCTCTAACCCTAACACTCTACCAACAGCATCAAGAGGAGAAACTTCATATTCATCAACTATGCTTTGAGTCAATCCTACTTCAATTTTTTCCTGCAAACATGTAATAAAATGAAATATAAAAGTTTTAAGATTAAGCACAATCCTTGAAAACAATGTTACTAAAGAAAAACATACCGCTACAGTCTTTGTTGCTTCATTTACAAATGACCGATCTTTCCTTTTATGAGTTTCAATATATAATTGTCCACGACTTGGTAGCTTCCCAGTTTCTAACAACTAAGATAAATAAAGAGTAAGTAAACATTGAACTTCTTTAATTAGTAAAAGTTAACATTTAGTGTCATTACCAACTCATTTCTTCTTCTAGGATTAGCTTTGGATCCACTAGTGTGTGGAATAACTTGCTTGCTTCGAATTTCTTTATTTCTCCTACAAAGTTCCTATATGCAAAGAAATTTCAAGTTTACAACTTGTAATAGTAATCATATAATTAGTTATAAAAACAATTCAATAATTAAAACAATGTAATTGTACCAATGTTGATGGTTTATGACGATAATGAACAAAACGAGCCCATTGATCTTTATCTATGCCTATCGGCACATTTTTTATGATTTCATCTCTTGTTTTGGTTGGATCGTTGAATTCATTCCATAAGCTTTGCCTATTTGCAGCCCATTTTCTTCCCATACTCAATTTGCAATACCGTTTTGCACTAGCTTCATTAATCTTAAAATAAAATCGAGGCTAAAAATAGTAAAGATAGGGTTTCTAAGTGGTGTAGATATAAAAAGTTATATAACTAATTGACATACCTTTAAAATTGTTTCAAAGCAATCATCAAAATAAGCTTTAGGTACGCCTGAAGGTCCAGACCATCTATCATAATCCATAGGAAATAATTTCCAATCAACTGCTAGTGTTCCAAGAAATCCTATAAGCAAGGCTTGTGCTTCACCAATTGCTTGGCCTTGGTCATCAAAATTCACAATGATGCATAACTCCCTAGGTAAGCTATTGACTCCCCTAACTTTCACCTTAATCTTCTTGATCGTTTCTTCAGAGTCTTTAACAATAAAAGAATTTCTCAATAAGAAAATGTAATATACTTCATATGATGATAATTACAAAAATAAAAATAAAATACAATACTTGTATACCTATTGCCTCAACAGTCCAACAGTGTGTAGACTCACGCCCAACATGACATCTAGTTGTTTCATCTTCTTGTGGAACTTCAGAGTTGATACATGAGAAATAGGGACATTACCAGTTGGGACTTCGGGAGCTTGTGTGGAATCACTTGGTGGGGAAGAAATTTCAGGATTCATTGCTGGAACTTCAGATGTTGATACATGAGAAAGAGGGACATTACCAGTTGGAACTTTAGGAGCTTGTGTGGAATCACTTGGTGAGGGACATTGTGGTTGAGGTGCTGATTTTTGTGGATTTCTAAAACGCTTCACCTTTGGCATGACTACATATTCATGACAACAATATTAAGAGAAAAATAAATAAAGAATAATAAAATTTAAGATGACATACTATCAAAATTAAAACAAGATTAAAATAATTAATAAATGAAATAATAACAACATTTATAAGTCAATCAACTATATCATATTTAGACAAGTGTGAATTTATTACTATTTTAGGAGTTACAATTCAATCAACTATATCATCATTTAGATGGTTTGTAGCCAATTGTACATATTGATCATCAAGCCTAGAAAATTGTTCAAGTTGTTGCTCTTGGTATGGCTCATTTTCATATGCATTTTCTTCTACTTCTTCTCCCATGTCATATAAATCTCTGGGCTTTATGTGTACAACAACACTTCATCCTTCATTGACTACATCATCTACATAATACACCATTTGTGCTTGAGATGATTCAATGTATGGTTCATGTTCTTCACGATCACCAATATGAATCAATCTATCAAAGTTAACACAATTAAAATCCCAACAATCCTTTTTATACCCTCTATCTCGTGTAGTATCAGCCCATTTACATTTAAAAAGAATAACAGAGAATCGACCATAGTAGTTAATCTCAATGATATCTTCCAACTTCCCATAATAAGGTAAATCTGCTTGCCTTAAGTTGCCATCAACGCTACTTGAAACACATGATGTGTTAGATGTTTAGAAAACACCATTTTTTTGTGTTTTTAATCCTTCTTCTCGAGCCAAGGTTCAAAATTTGAACCCATTAATATTATATGCAGTAAATCTTGTTGCATTGTCCAAGGGTCCTCGTGCTAAAAACTTTAGATCAGTAGACATTTCATTCATTGTATCTGGATTCATAATCTAAAAAAAATGGAAGTTAGAGTTTGAAACAAAGACGGTAAAAAAATCCTTATCCACTAAATGACTACTCACCCGCTTTCTAAACCAATCAACAAACTCTTTATTGACTTTTTTCTCTATCTCTGTAGACGAAGGTCTTCTTCCTCTTGAACTCCTTTTTATGAATTCTCTAAATTCACTACATAAATTAATTATTATAATCAATACACATGACTATTATTTATAAGTAGTATAACAATAAAAGTTTATGTCACTTTACTTACTCCACAAATGATATGAACCCTCATGGCACAAGGGCTGACTTAGGATCGTCTAGGATTAAACCTTGATGGAAAATGCGGAAATTGATTAAGGAAAGGATGGAAAATAAGGTGGTTAATTTCGTGGGTCTTAATAAGGTGGTTCTTGGCATAAAATGGATTATTGGGATGGTAAAACGTAAGTTAAGTGGTGGTTGGACAGAAATATAGTAATGACAATAACTCAAGCTACAGGGCTCCAAATGAGGTGATTCCAAAACAAGGTGAAAGGTCTCGTTTTGAAATTCAATTTAGGCTCAAGAATCATTTAATTTGAGTGCGTAAAATGGAATTTATGGCCACGAGATAATTCTGGGCAGAAGTGGATTTTCTGGAATTGTGGTTTGAAAGAACAAGGTTGAAGATGAAAGGAAGGAAAAAATCAATCTTTCTAGCGAGGGTAACACACAAAGGTTGTGAAAGTCCTTTGATACAGCCAGGGTGTTCTTGAATCACTCAAGAATTTAGGAGAATCACTCTCACTAAGATAAAAGAGATAAACTCTAATTTTCTGAATAAAACTCAACTTGTGTTTATTGATAAAATGGTTTAGCTTATATAGAAGCTTTACATCAGATTTTAGTAATGACCCACTAACCTAGAATTAAAATAACTTAATGTCATTAACCTAGGGAATTAAAAGAACTTAATGGCTGAGTGTAACTGAAATTGTGGAAACCAAAAGTCACCCCCAACAGCCAACAAGTCAGCCACCATTTGGTCTCTCAAAAGGCTGATGCCTAGGTTGCCAATTGGGCCCTTATTACAACTTGAACTACACCTAACTAAAGCCCCTTTAGTTGATTAACCCAAAACATATTTTTGGTCAGCCAACTTTACAAGGATTAGACCATTATTTAGACAAACTAAACACTCTAAATTTGAGACAAAGTGGTGTCATTTAGTCCTCCTCCATTTGGGCCATGATACAACTCACAACCTTGGACTTTTCTCCTTGAAACTTGGGCTTGTATTCAAATAGTATGGACAACACTTGTTGAAGAGCTTCCTTGGCTTTCCTTGCTCTAGCCCTTGTCATAGGTCCTCCAAGTCCTTCAAGTGGATCCTTGCCCTTGCTCTTGGTCATGTCTTCATCATTCTCTCCCTCTTGAGAAGGATTTGTCCTCAAATCGGATTCTCCATCTGCATCAAAAAGAGATAAGTCAGAGACATTAAAGGTGGAACTAACATTATACTCACCGGGCAGCTCAACTTTGTAAGCATTGTCATTGATTCTTTCAAGCACTTGAAATGGTCCATCTCCCCTTGGTTGAAGCTTTGATTTCCTTTGTTCCGGAAACCTTTCTTTTCTCATGTGCACGCAAACCCAATTTCCAGGTTCGAAGACAACCTTCTTTCTCCCTTTGTTGGCTTGTTTAGCATAGCTTTTATTTTTCCTCTCAATTTGATCTTTGACTCTCTCATGAAGCTTCTTCACATAGTCCGCCTTTACTTGACCTTCTTTATGCTTAAAAACAGAAACATTAGGCATAGGCAAAAGATCAAGAGGAGTTAGTGGGTTAAAACCATAAACAACTTCAAAAGGAGAACAATTAGTGGTGCTATGAACAACTCTATTGTAAGCAAATTCAACATGGGGTAAACAAGCTTCCCAAGTTTTTAAGTTCTTCCTCAAAACTGTCCTAAGCAAAGTTCCCAAAGTCCTATTAACAACTTCCGTTTACCCATCGGTTTGTGGGTGACAAGTGGTTGAAAATAACAATTTAGTGCCCAACTTGCTCCACAAAGTCCTCCAAAAATGGCTTAGGAACTTAGAGTCCCTATCACTAACAATGCTCCTTGGCAAACCATGGAGTCTCACAATCTCCTTAAAAAACAAATCAGCCACATGGGAAGCATCATCAACTTTTTTACATGGAATAAAATGAGCCATTTTAGAAAACCTATCAACAACCACAAAAATGGAATCTCTACCATTGCTTGTTTTTGGCAGCCCCAAAACAAAATCCATGGATAAATCAATCCAAGGATACTCCGGAATTGGCAATGGAGTATACAATCCATGAGGCTTTACCTTAGACTTTGCCTTTTTACATACAATGCAATGTTCACAAAATTTCTGCACATCCTTTTTCATATGAGGCCAATAAAAATGTTCTTGTAATGTTTCTAGAGTCTTTTGGACCCCAAAATGCCCCATTAAACCTCCTTCATGTGCTTCACAAAAAAGCAAATTTCTAGTAGAACATTTAGGCACACACAATTTGTTTTCTTTGAAAAGAAAGCCTTCATGTCTAAAGAAACCATTTTCTGAAAAAATTTCACAATTTTTAAAAATTTCTCCAAAAGGTTCATCATTTTCATACATGCTTTTCAAACATTCAAGACCAATCAATTTTGTTTCAAGCATAGAAAGTAAGGCATGACGCCGAGAAAGAGCATCGACTACAATATTACCTTTTCCCTTTTTATGTTTGATAACATAAGGGAATTGCTCTAGGAATTCCACCCACTTCGCATGCCTTTTGTTAAGCTTGCCTTGCCCCTTGATATATTTGAGGGACTCATGGTCACTATGAATGACAAATTCCTTGGGATAAAGGTAGTGTTGCCATGTTTTCAAAGCCCGTACTAAGGCACATACAACTCCTTATCATAAGTTGAATAGTTAAGGGTAGGACCACTTAACTTTTCACTAAAATAAGCAATTGGATGGCCTTCTTGCATCAACACAGCCCCAATCCCAACATTTGAAGCATCACACTCAATTTCAAAAGATTTTTGAAAGTTTGGCAACGCAAGTATGAGTGCATTAGTTAGCTTTTGCTTTAGAACATTGAAAGCTTCTTCTTGTTTCTCTCCCCATTTGAAACCAACATTTTTCTTGAGCACTTCAATGAGAGGTGCTGCCAATGTGCTAAAATCCTTCACAAATCGTCTATAAAAACTTGTTAAGCCATGAAAACTCCTCACCTCGGTCACGGACTTAGGTGTAGGCCATTCTTGAATAGCCCTAACCTTCTCCTCATCAACTTGCACTCCTTTTGAACTCACAAAAAAACAAAGAAACACAACATGGTTAGTACAAAAGATGCAGTTTTCAAGATTGGCATACAATTGTTCTTCTCTATGCACAGTCAAGACAGATTTTAAATGATCAATATGCAAATCAAGTGAAGTGCTATAGATAAGAATATCATCAAAGTACACCACAACAAACTTTCCTATGAACTCTCTCAAGATATGGTTCATTAATCTCATGAAAGTGCTAGGAGCGTTGGTTAGGCCAAAAGGCATAACCAACCATTCATACAAACCATATTTTGTTTTAAAAGCAGTTTTCCATTCATCCCCTTCTCTAATCCTAATTTGATTGTATCCACTTTTTAAATCAATTTTAGAGAAGTAACATGCACCATGCAATTCATCAAGCAAATCATCAAGCCTAGGTATAGGATGCCTATATTTAATGGTGATGTTATTAAGGGCTCTACAATCGGAACACATGGGCCATGTCCCATCCTTTTTAGGGACTAAAATCACTGGGACAGCACAAGGACTCATACTATCTCTTACCCAACCTTTGCTAATGAGTTCATCCACTTGTCTTTGAATCTCTTTGGTTTCTTGTGGATTACTTCTATAGGCTGGCCTATTGGGCAAAGAAGCTCCCGGAATGAGATCAATTTGATGCTCAATTCCCCTCAAAGGTGGTAGTCCACTTGGCACATTTGATGCAAACATGTCTTGAAAATCCTTCAAAAGAGTTTTAACACTAGAAGGCACTTCAAAATCATCAAAAGTGTTAGTGGTCAAAATCTGATTTTTGCAAAACAAGATGTATAGTGACGGTTTAGCATGAAACAACCTCTTAACCTCACTTTTTGTCGCTAAATAGCTCTCCCTCACTTCTAGTGTTTCACTATTCTTTTGTTCACTCTTTTTCCTCTCAAGTGTTTCCCTCTTTTTCTCACTCTCAAGTGTTTTGCTCACTTTTTCTTTTTCTCTTTTCTCTTGAAGAAGTTTTTCTCTCATTTTCTTTTGATCCTGACACACTTCTTGTGGACTCAATGGCTTGAGCACAATCTTTTTGTCTTGGTGCATGAAAGAGATCTTGTTGGTGTAACCTTCATGATTGGCTCTTTTATCAAATTGCCATGGTCTCCCCAAAAGTAAGTGACTGGCCTCCTTAGGAACAACATCACAAAGTACCTTATCATTGTATTTTCCAATGGAAACGTCCACTTCAACTTGTTGCCTCACTTGCACCTCCCCATCCTTACTAAGCCATTGAAGTTTGTATGGCCTAGGATGTGGTTTAGTAGCTAAATTTAGCTTTGACACTAATCTAGCACTAGCCACATTGGTGCAACTACCTCCATCAATGATCACCATGCACACCTTGCCATTGATTAAACATCTAGTGTGAAAGATGTTTTCTCTTTGGCTCTCCTCCTCATGCTTCAATTGACCACCAAGTAACCGCCTAATCATCAACAAATCTTCCTCTGGAGTCTCCTCTTCCTCTACGTACTCACTCTCCTCTTCCTCTAAGAAAACTGGCCAGATGCTATAGGTAGAACTCAAAGTCCTAGCAGGATTAAAACCATCAGTAGCAAGGCCTAAGTGAACATTTCGAGGATCTGAAGAAAACTCAGGATGGATTAAATCAAATGTCTTCCATGCCTCTCCATCTCTTGGATGCCTTAACAACCCATCTTTATTGTCTTCCAAAACATGTCATCTCATATCTTTTGCAGTCTTACGACATGTGAACAATCTTTGCAATCTTGGTTTCAATGGAAAGTAACGTAAAACCTTTGCAGCTATTTTCTTCTTCTTGTTGGGTTTCCATCTAGATGTACCACAATGCTTACAAGCATCCAAACTTTTTTCATCATCTCCCAAATACAACATGCAGTGTTTTGGACAAGCATCTATCTTTTTATAATTAAGACCAAGCTTGTTAATAATTTTCTTTGCCTTATAAATAGAAGGAGGAAACTTTGCTTTTTCAAATGCGTCATTTAACAAATCCAATATCATAGTCATTGCCTTGTCGCTTAATCCACACAAAACTTTTATATGATATAATTTGATTATAAATTCTAGTTTTGTGTACTTGCTTCCTTCATACAATGTTTGGCTCCCATCGTTTAGAAGCTCATAAAAGCCATTATGATCTTCTCTTGATTCATCATTTACTATTCCATCTTCATTTAATGGTGGTGATGCACCTACATTAGGGTCATGTTGCCTATATTGTTCAAATGCGTCATTGATCATCATTTCCATTGGGTTTTGAGGTTGAACACCACTATCTTGGAAAACATCTTCCACTTGAGAAGATTCTAATGCTTGCTTTTCACCATGAAGATCCCATATAACATAGTTTTGAGGAAATGGTTTATATAGCAAGTGATCTTCAACTATGTCTCTAGTTTGCCATTTCATAAACCCACATTTTGGACATGGACATCGAATCGTTTCTCCTACAGCTCCATTCTTAATAGCAAAATCTAAGAATTTACTCAAACCAATGGAGCAATCAATTGAGTTTCGGGCCTTTGAAATCCATGACTTATCCATTACAAAAGATACCTAAACAAAATTATAATATAAATTAAGAAGAAAAACTATAATAATTATTCTAACTAAAAAGAATAATTGGTGGGGGAAGAAGCATAACCTAAGATTCAATACCAATTTTTATGTTACAGCTACTACCATATATGTTATAAAATAAGAATAGGTATTTAGAATAAAAACCAATGGAACCAACATAAAAAATGAATTACAAAAAATTATAAAAAATTGCACTTGTTAGCTAACTAGTAGAGGTCGTAACATAAAAATACTATCATGAAAATGTAATGTACGTTGTAAACACATAAAAATAAAGATTACAATGTTTAATCAAAATAAGAGAGAGATGAAGTACCTTTGAACTTCCAGTAAATGAAAGCAGGAGAATGTGTCTTTTGCTATTGCCTAACCAATTTCAGCACCTCTCAAGAACTTCAGCTACAAGCTTTAAAAAAAATAAGGAAATTAAGTTAGTATTATATGCGACAAGTTAGTATATATTTCCATTGAGTTGGCATATATGTACTAAATAAATTCATTGAGGCAAAAAAATGGAACAGCCCACCAAACCACACACATGAGCTGGTGGAGTGGGACCTGTTATAGCTGCAGATGCTTGAGTCATTATGTGGGTATGCTTCCTAAGAAACTTTGTTTTCTTTATATGAATATATTAATATACCCTCCTTCCAACCAATGAAATCATGTATAAAATCAAACTCTATTTTTTAACATAGCTGCTTAAAAGTTAAATAACTATTAATTTTACTTTGTCGACAAGCCTCTTGTGTGGCAATTTTATTTCACAGGGGTAACACCTTTTTAGAGAAAGTTGATAATTAACTTCAATAGATGGACAACATATTAGAAAAAAATTTGTTGTTATCCCCCTAAATAAGTTAGCTTATTTTAGGTTCATAACCTTTTTTTAGTTTAATTTTGATACACTACTTGTATATTTGTTTTTACACCATTGGCATATTAGAAATTAATATAAATATAATTTCAATTATATGACAATTCAAAATTAGATGAATATTGTAATTCTTTTACACTATTGACATATTCTAATTTAAAAAAATCTTTTTCTCTACTTCTAATTCTTGAAGTTCTATGTTAAAATGAACTTGCCTCAATATATATTATTTGAAAAACTCGCTTTTCTCTCTCAACCTATGTTCAATGACTGAATCATTAAAAAATTAAGCATATACTGTATTTTTTAACACATGAAAAGAGATGGGGGAGTCTGACACGGTGTCAACTATGGAAAACAGAGCCATCCAAAATCTGCAACAAACTCGCCCTTGTTTCCAAAGAGGAGAAATCCAATTATGTAGCATCTATTTGAAGGTAAAAGTGGAGCCCATTGAAGAATTTCATCATACACCGAGTACAATAGGGAGAAAGGGGCAAAGTGTAAAATATCCAAAATGAAAAAAAGAAAAAAAATTATTAATAAATCATTTATCTGAATCATATCAATTTACTTAAATTAAATTTTAAATTTAACCCTTGTAAATGAAAAAAAATAGTATCTACATTTCCACATCTCTTTTATAAAAGGAATCTATGGCTACCTTGGTGAATGTTGTGCTTTGGCCCTCCAACAAATTGCTTTTGCTTTAGTCAAGTCTCCACTGCACTACACCATAAGTTTTTCAGTGTCTCTCATTTGGCCTTACTGGTTATAATTAAGCAGATACCTCTCCCTCCCCCACCCCTCACTGCTAATATAATTAACCTAAATTTGGCTGCCATTATAGAATTTATTTAGTACATATATGCCAACTCAATGGAAATATATACGATCACACTTTGATCAGAGTAAGCCTCAATTGTTTTTTTTTTAAATAAGATCAGAGGCAAATGTTAGTGATCAGAGTATCAGAGGGATACATATCATAGGCACGGGCCAAGTAAAGCAACAAATCTCAAGAGGTTGCATATTGATTAATAAAAAATACAGAGAAGGTATATGATGCTCTTCTTTATACTATCTATTAAGCACTAACAAGTAACCGCCAACTTCATTCACTCACATATGCTTCAAATCAGAGGTAAAGCCAAGAGAAATGAAAAGAATCATCAACATGGCAATGCTGTTAAGACATCACTGAAAACAATATACACCTAAATAATCAATGAAAATAAATATCTCAGTTAGCAATAAATATACAACCGATAGGAAAATTTGTCCTAAGGGAACAGAAAAGGGATGGTAATATCATCAAAGTCAAGGCCATTTTGTTGTCACACTGAAGCCTTTATCCGAGGCTCAAATGAAAAGGCAGACATAAAGTCTATGACTTGTCCATTTATGCAACAATTTGGCAATTCAACCCACTTGTTGGTCTCCAAATCACACATAACATAAGTGCATAGCTCAGTGGAGTTCAAGCATATGAAGATTTGGTTACCAGCACCAACACAGTTAATATCTGCTTTCTTCCCTTACCACTCATGAGAATTTGTTGCAGGCATTGTTGCAATCTGATGCCACCCTCTATTAGCCTCATCATATTTCCACACCCTAAGGGTTGCGGTTTCCAAGAATTCTGATAGCAAAACAACTAGCATCTCCCCATTGCACTCCACAACATCAATGGAATACTCATTGTAAACAAGCAACACCCTGGGATACTCAGAGAAGCACTTGCATGTCAAATTGCAAGCTACTACATTCCCTGTGGAGCTAAGAAAATACACAATCTCTTGATCATTTTTATTATTAATAATAGATGAAAATTGCTTGGAGGGGCTTCTCTGCATGTTGCTTGCCACAACAATAAAAAAATACAGAGAAGGTATATGGTGCTCTTCTCAAGGGATTGGTTTGTGTAGGGAGGTTATAGCTTGTTTACGTGTTGGGTGGGTATTTTATATGTATCCCTAAATTAGAGAGGTCAAGTAACAGTTTTAATTTAGATATTCACATGGCTAGATCTTCCACCCAGAGAGCTGTTTCAATAAGCAGAGGTTCATCAGGTAGACACTCCCAGTCACATAGCTTTTCTCTTTCTCATCAAAGTGGGGTACATGAATTTGGAGAAAGAGCTGGCGGGGATGTTGAATAGGAATTACAGAAGAGGTTCATAGGTTCCAACAAGGATGAATTATCCCAAAATCTATCTATCTATATTCGCGAGTTTTCATTCAACAATGGTGAATCATAATGCAAAGGAATTACAGAAGATTCTCAAAAGCAGTTTGTTTTTAAAAAAAAATCTTAATTCTCAGTTTTCACTCTCAACAACTAGGTAAGTAAACTGAACCTGATAACTAATTAAACAAAGGTTAAAGCAATACCTGGCCTTATTTTCTCTTTGAATCCTTCGAATCTCTTCGTCTTGTTGTATACCCTGCAAGCAAAACACATGCTTGTATCAAGTGTGTATTGATTTTGTCCAAATATATACATAAAAAAACAGAAAAAAGAAAACGAAGATGATGATTCGATTAATTAAAACAAAAATAAGAAAAGAGCAAGGGACCTTTGAACAAACAGAGGAAGCACCTTTGAAGAGAGGGGTTTTAGGAAGCGAGAGAAGAAAAGAAAAATCAAAGCTTGGAACGAGAAACCGAGAGAAATTTTAGGGGTAATCTGAAGAGAGGGGTTTTGGGAATCTTTAATGAAGAGAAATAGGAAGTTGTGACTGAAAGAAGGGTTTTGTGATTTTTTTGAGAGAGGATTTTTTTTTAGGGGTTTTGTGATTTTTTTGAGAGGGAATTTTTTTTTGCCGGGAAAAAACATGATTTATTTTATTTTAAAGAGAAAAGAGTGGAAAAATAATATTTAATTAGCAGAGGTTATAAACCTCCGCAAATTAAGCACAAAAAATTGTAGTTTTTAATAAATTAAGGAGGTTTCTAAAACCTCCGCAAAATAACCTCCATTATCTAACATTTTTTTTTGTAGTGAGTGTTTTTCAACCCATTGAATTAGAAATTAATCTTGTTTGCAGCATAAATTTCTCGTTGACCTAATGAAATATTATACACGTGGGTGAATATAGATTCTTTGGTTGAATAAATCATTCTCACACATGTGAACATATCAAAATCTTACACCATTACATCAGTCCTATGGGGTTATATCATTGATTGTTTTTGCACAATTTATCTAATGTAAAGAGTTTAAAACTGAACAATATATTGTTTGTGTAAAATATGTTTTAGGCTTCCCACGTTGCTTTGTTTTATCAACATTTTTTGCATATAATTAGTGAGAATGTCACTTGTGATATCATGGTTTTCTTAATTGCATGATAAAATATTTGATTAAATATGAAAGAGAAATTAAACTTAAATCATGTTATTTAATGAACTCATAAATAAATCCCACTATTTTGTTTATGTGTTGTTGTTTGTTTTTAGTGAGTCTCATGTATTTTAGGTCATTTAAGTGAGTGATTTTATGGGTGTAGGGAAAGAGAGAGAGAGAGAGAGAGAGAGAGAGAAAGAGAGAGAGAGAGAGAGAGAGAGAGAGAAAGGGATGTAGATAGTTAGAAGAAGAAAGAGACAAATAGTTCCCATTCAATTTTTTCCCCAAAGTATTAGTTGTAGGGAGTTTTTCCACTTCTCTTATTTTCTTCAATTTTCCTTCCTTTCTAAGCTTCTTCCTCTTCTCTTCTAAAGAGTTTAAGTCTTGTTGAAATTCATTCAAGGAAGACTTGGTGTTCTTAATTCCTAGAGCTTTTTTAGTTGGTTACAAGTTGGTAAAGCTCATCTCTTTGCTATACTAGATCTCTTGGTTCTTTTCTCATCTCCAATCTAGAAGCTCTCAAAATGAGTTTTGGTTAAATTTTGATGGAAGAGATGAAACCTTGATGGAAACCTATTTTATTGTTGCTTTATGTTCCATCTAGCTAATTCTATAGCATAATTGGAGGAAGGATCACTCAAAAGCTAAAACTTCTTCCCTTTAGTTTCTTCTAGAAGGTTTTGGGGTTAATTCATAGGATAAGGGAAGTTTTAATTTGATTGAATGCGTTGTTTGAGTATTTGATGTTTGAAATTGTTTTTTTATAGAATGACATTTATTTGATATGTATGGAATGCAATTTGAATTGTGATTGATTTAGAAGCCATTTGAAGTCTTTTCCAAGAGATTTGAAGTTTTCACTACTACAAATAAGACTTATGATGACGGTTTTGTAGGGCCTTCTATGACGGTTGAATTCTATGATGGTTTTTAACCGGCATGAAATTCACCGTTGTTAAATATGGATTGTTTTTCATGATGGTTTTATAATTATCATAGAATATGTTATGTTTTTACAACAAAAATCTTTTTACGTGTGGTTTCATGACGGATTTTTTGAAAAATCATCATAAAAAGATCAACATCAATGATGATTTTTTACAAAATTGTCATAGAAGATGAATTTTCTATGACGATTTTTTTTTAAATAGTCATAAAAATTTTATGATAGTTCCTAAAAACTGTCATTGATGTTGAGCTTTCTATGATGATTTTCTAGGAACTTTCATAGTTTTTAATTTTTTTAAATATTTATTTTGTTTTAATTTGTAAATATTTTGAGTAGAAAATGAGAATCAAGGGTTCTAGATAGAAAAAAAATTGACTAAGACGCTAAAATTTTTAAGGGACTTAATTGGCTCGGAGGAAAAAAAAACTTGGAGGACAAAAGTTAAACACAAACCAAATTAGAGGAACCATAAATGTAATTAAGCCAAAAAAATCTACTTACAAATTGATTTCCTTTTTTCTAGACATTTATGAATTCATAGAAAATATGCTAGGATTCATATTATTATGATAAAACACTAAAATTACCAAGTTGTCCCAACTAAGCCAGGACAACCTTGTCTAAACATATATTCAATTTCTCAGCAAACTTGCCCCTATTTCCCATGACCTTAAATAAAATAATTATATTGAAACTAAAGATACTTAAGAAGCAACAATAATGAATATTAAATGTCGTACAACAAAATCTTGAATAGGCAAAAATCTTTTCAAATATTAAGAAGATTTGTGGGCACTTTAATGACCAGCATCTGAAACATTTTTAAGAACTTTTTCTCCTGCAATGATATATATGATCATCAAGAACTCATAATAACAAATTATAACAGTAATGACAACTCAACACTTGAATTAAAAAAAAAACTAACTAACCATCAAGGAATCACTTCTCTTAGATTTAAAAGTACCTTACTATATGCTACCACAACATCCAATTTTAAACTATTATGATATCAGCAAGTAGCTCAATAATAGAAAGAGAGAAAGAAGGAAGCTAATTAGAAGAATTACTAATTTATTAGTATCCTACTCATACTACCAAAACCACTAATTTATTATCATATGAAATATTGGAATCTTAATTTATTTTTCTAATGTCCTAACATGTATCAGTCTCTTATATAATGTCAATCAAAGATTCAAATGGTAAAACAAATAATGCATAGAAAATTAGAAGGAGAATTCAACAAATCATCAACTTCAGTTTTACATTAAAAAGACTAAAAGGATAGACTAAATTTCAAAACTAAAATGAGTTCTTCTAATGCAATCTGCAAATTATCAATGCTTTATTAGTTAATAAAAAAAATATAATGCAAAAGAGGAATTCCTTTAAATTGAACTTTGCAAGGGAGTCCTGGAGAAGTATAAAGTGAGTGTTAGATAGCACTAAACAAGTAAATAGCTAAATTTTTTTTCTCAAAGCTACACAACATATGTCCATTGTTCAGTCCTGTTAAGTGCCTTAGATGTATGAACTAATCTATAAGCTAATAAAGAACTAGAGCAATCATGATACTAGTTAGAGCATTTCCCTCTTAAAATTGGAACAAAACCGTTCTCACACTACAAATCCAAAAAAAGAAACCAAAAAACAAGAATACAATTGTAGATTGCAGATTATACAATTATATTACTTGGCTCAATCAATCCCCTTGTCTTTGGGATCTAAGTCAATGAATAGATGTTCAACTAACATGGCAAAGTCATCCTCATCCTCTAATAACAATCAGAGAGTACTTCCATCCAAGACTGATATAATAAAAGGATTATCTACAAAAAAACAAATGTAAAACAATATTAATTTTGTCGTCAAAATTCCAAGAACCAAAGCATAACATAATATTCAATGAAGATCCCTTGAAATATATAGGAATTTGAGAAAATTATGTGCAATGTATTCAAATAAGCGTGTTGCACAAAGGTCAAGTGACTATGAATTAGAACAATTTCTTGAAGCATGAAATCAATGTTAGCCTACATAAAATAAATAGAATCCATAAGACCACAACACGACTACTAATAAAACATAACAAGAAACACAATGTTCAAACAATAAACCATAACTTCATTTCCCTCTCTCTCTCTCTCTCACACACACACACAAACTTATATATCTGGAAAATCAATTTCCTCATTTTTAAGATGAAGTATTCAATAAAAAAAATTTGGCTCCATATATTCAAGAGATGTTTCCCTTCAAGCATACCAAAACATGTGAAACTAAACAAAATGAGGCAGAAACATTATAGCATAAAAAATAACATAATATTCAAACTCTTCATAAAACATTAAAACATTTCAAATCAAGCATAGTTCAAAAACAAGAACTAGATTGAAAGATAGCTGACCAAATTTGATGGATGCATCAACATGAGCGATGTTCCTGGCCATGGCTGCAAGGAGCATGATTTTGTGCTCGACAGTGATGACAGTGTTAGCGGTGGGTGCATTGACGACCAAGCAACCATGCTTAGTGGCATCGGCCAGATCCACATTATTGATTCCAACACTAGCTCTTCCAACAACTTTCAACCTCGCGCGACCAGATCCACATTATCGATTCCGAAGTAGAGGACTCAAAGACCTCGCGTGAGACCTTGGTGCCACTGTGCATGATGAGGGTGTCGTAGAGCAAGATCTTGTGAATGTATATCATGTAGGCTTTGAGGATGCCAAAAGTTTACTTGATGAGCACGAATTGAATCAAGTCAAAGAACAAGATCAAGAAAATCTAAGATGAGGACTTAGTAAATTTGTTAAAAGAATTTCAATTTGATTGCTATAGTTTGACCTCAAAATCTTTATTGTCAAAATTCCTTTATTAAAGTTAAATCAGTTTAGAAATCTCTTTTTGATTTGGTAATCGATTACCAGGTTCATGTAATTGATTAGCAGAGAGTTTATGAAAAGACATATTGAAAATTTTGAACTGAGGAACCAACGACACAAAATTATTTTGAATTTTGATCTATGTAATCGATTACAAGAGTCATGTAATTGATTATCAATGAAGGGATCTCGGAAAAAATATTGAAAAGTCACAACCCTTCAAAGATATGACTGTGTAATCAATTACAAGTGTCATATAATTGATTACCAGTGAAAAAGTTTCAGAAAATCTTTTGAAAAGACACATCTCTTTAAACCGTTTTGAACAGGCATAATGGGCCTACATATATATGCATGTCCTTACTTAAAAAATAAGAGAATTCTTAGAGAAATTAACTTTCAAAACCTCTCTAAACATCTTTGGTCAAACTCTTGCAAATTATTGAGAATTCTTCTAGGAACTTTAAGTTGTATCATTTGCTCTAAAAGAGAGAAATAATTTTGTTCATTCTATCTGGGTTATTGTTGACAGATTGACCAAGTCTGCTCACTTTATTCCCATTAATATCATATTTTCCTTGGAAAAGTTGACCTCCCTATATATTAGTGAGATTGTTAGATTACATGGTATGCAATCTAGCATAGTGTTTGATAGAGATCCTAGGTTTACCTCTAGATTTTGGGAGAGCCTAAACAAAGCATTGGGAACCAAGTTAGACTAAGTTTAGCCTACCACTCTCAGACTAATGGCCAAACTGAATGGACCATTCAGTCATTGGAGGACCTTTTGAGGGCGTGTGTCTTAGAGCAAAAAGGGAGTTGGGAGAGTTTTCTGCCGTTGATAGAGTTCACTTATAAAAATAGTTTTCACTCTACCGTTGACATGACTCCCTATGAAACTTTGTATGGCTAAAGGTGTAGGACACCCCTATGTTGGCTGGAGCTTGGAGAAGACCCCACCTTAGGACCAGAAGTGGTACGATAAACCACTGAGAATGTCAAGTTGATCCTAGAGAGGATGAGAACTGCTCAGAGTAGGCAGAAAAGTTATCAGGACAAAAGGAAGAAAGACCTAGAATTTGAGGTTGGCTATCATGTATTCTTGAGAGTCACTCCATGGATTGGGGTTGGTTGAGCATTGAAATCCTGGAAACTCACACCTCGCTTTATTGGTCCTTTCCAAATTCTTAAAAGAGTCAATCCCATGGCATACCAAATTGCATTACCCTTATCTTTTTCTAATCTTCACAATGTCTTTCATGTGTCTCAACTCCGTAAGTATCTCCATGATCCATCTCATGTGATTGAATTGGATAACATACAAGTAAAGGAGAACTTGACATATGAAACATTGCCTTTGAGGATTGAGGATAGATGAACAAAACACCTAAGAGGGAAGGAGATTCTGTTGGTCAAGGTGATATGGGGAGGTGCATCAGGAGAAAATGCCACATGGGAATTAGAGAGTTAGATGCAAGTAGCCTATCCATCCTTGTTTGAGTCAGGTAAATTTCGGGGGCAAAATTTATAAAAGGGTGGGAGAGTTGTAACACCCTGAAATATTACTAATTATAAATCAATGTTTAATTGTATTTATCGTGTTATTTGACTATATGGTTGACTTGAATGAGTTGAGATATGACTTGAATTAGTCATGTGTGAATTTCTTGATGTGGATGTTGAGTTATGTGAAGTTTTGTTGAGCTAAGTTGAAATTATGAGATTTTAAATTTTACCTAAACCTATTTCAATAAAATTGCGATCCCATATTTGTTAACCGTTGGATCGTCTTTAAATTTTGACTGGAGGTTCCTAAGACACTTCCCAGAGTCTGACTGTTGGGATTTTGAAAATAAAATTTTAGATGTCTTGTTAAGCATGAAGGGCGCGCTAAGCGCAATTCCAACCTGAGAGGGAATTGCATTGAGTGAGAATTAGCGCACTGAGCAAGACTTAGTGCAGAAGGAGTTGCGCTAAGCGCGAATTATCGCGCTAAGCGCGATAAGTGGACTCCTTCTTAGCGAGACGAGCTCGCTAAGTGAGATCTGCAGATTATAAATACGTTCTTCAGTGTGAAAAACACGATTTTCACCCTCTCCTCCTCTCCAAACGGCACCCATACCCTAACATCTCCTTCTCCACCACCCACGACCATCGGTGGCGACCACGAGCCATCGTTGCTTGCCGCCAAACCCCCACACCAAGAGGAACATTTTAATCGGAGCGGAATCCTCAGAACCTACCTCAAGGATTCGGTGGAGAAAACTTCCTCAATCCTTCTTTTTGTAGCTTCTTCGAGGAAATCTAGACTTCTAAGCCTTTCTCCTAGTTAGTTTGAGTTTCTCTTAGTGTCTCTTGTGTTTTGGGTACTGTAATAGGGTGTTTTTACACTTTTTTTGAAAAACCCTTGAGAATGACACATTGTAAAAGTTATCTTTTTATAACATTGATGTTATTTTTGTGACCTTCACTGAACCCCGATCACATTGGCGTGATTGGAATTTTAAAATGATGTCTCCTTTTAGTAGAATCCGAAACACCTTGCAGCCCTTTATATTTTGATAGGGGTATTTGACTCCGAATATTGTTATTAACCTTATTTTTGAAATCTATACTAAATTTCCTTAAATTTGGTATATAGAACCTTGCATTTGGACTGACGAGTGTGAATGAAAGAGACCTCTGAGTGACGCAAAGAGGAACTGACGGAGAGTCACGATAGGTGAGAGGAGTTTATTATCATTTATAGTTTTTAATATCATAGTTGGGGTTAGGGAACCTAACTATGAGGATGTATGTCTGTCCCTGTTGCATGCTGGTTTTCAAGAAAACAATATTTTGACTAATGGGATGCGATATATCTATCATTGATGAATAAGATTATTGTTTCTATTATACTTGTATGGTCTGAAGACCTGGGGAGTGTGAATCTCAGGCATGAACTATACTTGTATTTATATGCGGAATGCGACTTACTAATGATACTATTATTGAGGATATTAATTGATGCGAGATGATGTTGTGATTGATGATTATGTTGATATGAGTTGATGTTGTTATTGAAAATTATGTTAATATGATATGATGATGTTGTTGTTGTTGATAATGTCATTGAAATGATATGAGGCAATGTTGATGCAGATAATGATATTGAGATGAGATGTTGAAAATGTCATTATAATGATGTATGTTGTGTACGTACATGGAGGGGTGTAGTTACCTTGTTGGATATCCCTGGTGGGGGAAATAGAGTGGTTAAAGAGTTTTAAACATCTCCGGAGGGGGATGGCTTAGAATCTTTAATTATCCACAGTCAATGAATTGATGGTGCCCATGTTTTATATGTTGTATGTTGTGTATGTACATGGGAGGTGCAGTGACCTTGTTGGATATCCTTGGTGGGGGAAATAGAGTGGTTAAAGAGTTTTAAGCATCTCCGGAGGGGTATGGCTTAGAATCTTTAATTATCCACGGTCAATACATTGATGGCGCCCATGTTTCATACGTTGTATGTTGTGTATGTACATGGGGGGTGCAATGACCTTGTTGGATATCTCTGGTGGGGGAAATAGAGTGGTTAAAGAGTTTTAAGAATCTTTGGAGGGGGATGACTTAAAATCTTTAATTATCCACGGTCAGTGCATTGATGGTGTCCGTGTTTCATACTTCATATGATATGGAAATAGTATAAACTTTGTCAGTAAGTACTTGTAGTTTCTCATGAGGAGGAATACTTGTACTTGGGGGTATGTCACTCGATTTGGAACTCCTTTGAGACTTAGGCTGATCACCATGGGGGCGGGGGGAGTTTCCTGTGCACGACATGGTAACCTCGACACTTACTACCTAGTTTTCCTAAGTGAGAGTGTCATGTGGACATGCTTAGGCTATTTCCTTGGGGATGATACCACATTGCATTTGAGAGTTGAGTTCAGGTGCATGCATCATACTGAACATGATTGATTGGAACTATGGGCAGATGATGACTATTTGTTGAGTGTGTGTTGGACTAATGAATGCTTGTGCAAGCTTATGATATTTGTTAATGTTTTCTTACTAATTGTGGTTATTTTATTTTTGTATTAATTTCTTTTATAATAAAATCATCCCTCGCAATTTTTGTACCGTGTGGTTGGTACCTGTGATGATCACGAATCTTTGTTCGTGGGAGCAGAATGACAGCAGTAGAGTACGAGAAGTGAGATTCTTTTGTGGAGCCGTCGAGCTGACTTGATGACGTTGAGATTATTTTGGGAGAGTCGTGTTTTGTTAATCAACTCCTCCATAGTTGGTTCCATAACTCTTTTTGTTGAATTGAGGATGTAAATCACAAATTTAATTATATGTATGAACAAATTTACTTTTTATTATGCGAATGATATGTACTGAGTTACTATATATATGTGTGTGTGTGTGTGTGTATGTATGTATTCACTTAAGTAATGGTGCGTTGTTTGGTGAATGTATATCGAGAAAAAAATTAGTTTCATTTTTCATAAGCAAATTAACGGAGTTTTCATTTAAAAATTGAAATTTTCACGGTTTAGAGTGGTAATATCATAGAGACGAGGCGGGTCGTTACTCATGTCAAAAGGGAAAACAAGTAAGAGTTTCTTTCAAATTAAAGAATGTTGTTTCAACCACTCGACCCTTACAGCTTTTGCAAATGGATCTCTTTGGTTCTTCTAGAACTATGAGCCTTGGTGGAAATTATTATGCTCTTGTCATTGTAGATGATTATTCTAGATTTACATGGACTCTATTTCTTGCTCACAAAAGAGAGTCATTTCATGCCTTTAAGAAACTTGCCAAAATCATTCAAAATAAGAAAAATCTCAACATTGCATCCATTAGAAGTGATCATGAAAGGGAATTTGAGAATAAAGACTTTGAATTATTTTGTGATGAAAATGGAATAGAACATAATTTTTCTGCACCTAGAACCCCTCAACAAAACGGAGTAGTTGAAAGGAAAAATAGATCATTAGAAGAATTAGCAAGAACCATGCTTAATGATACAAATATTCCTAAATACTTTTGGGTCGAGACTGTTAATATTGCATGCTACATAATGAATAAAACATTAATTAGACTTATTTTAAAGAAAACACCATATGAACTATATAAAGGGAGAAAACCAAATATTTCTCATCTTCATATTTTTGGATGTAAATGCTTTGTGTTAAATAATGGAAAAGACAACTTGGGCAAGTTTGATGCAAAGTCGGATGAAGGTATATTTCTTGGTTCTTCTTTGAATAGTAAAACTTTTAGAATATATAATAAAAGAACTATGACTACAGAAGAAGCAATTCATGTTGCTTTTGATGAGACTAACTCTAGTAGCCCAAGAAAGGATATACTTGATCATATTACAAATACTTTAGAAGATACACATATTCATGAAGAAGTCCACAAAGACATAGAAGATGGAAATAGTAGAGATTCTCAATCCAAAGAAAATCAAATAAATGTCGATCTTCCAAGGGAGTGGAGAACTTCAAGGTATCACCTTCTTGATAATATCATAGGTGACATCTCAAAAAGGGTAACAACTCAACACTCTCTTAAAGATGCATGCAATAACATGGCTTTTGTCACTTTAATGGAACCTAAAAACATAAATGAAGCCATAATCGCTGAACATTGGATTATTGTTGTACAAGAAGAATTAAATCAATTTGAAAGAAATCAAGTATGTGAATTAGTTGATAGACCTAATGATCATCCAATTATTGGAACTAAATGGGTATTTAGAAATAAATTGGATGAACATGGAATAGTTATTAGAAATAAGGCTAGATTAGTGGCTAAAGGATATAACCAAGAGGAAGGAATAGATTATGAAGAAACTTATGCTCTTGTAATTAGACTAGAAGCTATTAGAATGTTACTTTCCTTTGCATCAATAATGGATTTCAAATTTTATCAAAATGGATGTTAAAAATGTATTTTTAAATGAATTTATTCAAGAATAAGTGTATGTTGATCAACCTATTGGATTTGAAAAATTCAGATTTGCTTAATCATGTTTTTAAATTGAAGAAGACTCTATATGGTTTAAAACAAGCCCCTAGGGATTGGTATGAACAATTGAGCAAATTTCTTTTAGAAAAGGGATTTACAAGAGGAAAGGGTGATACCACACTTTTCATTAAAAGAAAAATGCATGATATTTCAAATATATGTAGATGATATAATCTTTGGAGCTACTAATGATTCCTCATGCAAAAAATTCTCTAATGATATGCAAAATGAATTTGAAATGTACATGATGGGCTAGTTGAATTTCTTTCTTGGACTACAAATAAAACAAACCAAAAATGGAATCTTTATTAGTCAAGCAAAATATTGCAAAGAATTGCTTAAGAGGTTTGTGTCATGCCCTAATTTCATCCGAGGACCATTGTTTGATGGCATGCAACCTTCGCTTGACCACTTCGAGGAACTTGACACCCATCGTTAAGCAATCCGTGAAGTTCCGCGACATGTCGGGAGTCAAAAGGAAACATTATTGCGCAATCCATAAAGTTTCGTAACATTCCAGAAGCCGAAGAGGGGATGGTTGCATAATTCGTAAAGTTTCATGACATTACGGAAAGAAAACAAGTATCGTTACGTAATTCGTTAGGTTCTGTAACGTTACAGAAAAAGAATCAGCAAAAAATGGGGCAAAGGGGGGTGTATTTAGTAAAATGGGGTGCAAATAGCATTTTTCAAATATGGCCCTTCTAGAGGTTTATGGGCATTTTCTTGCTTAAGGTGGAAGCAACCTAGCTCGCCTGGGCAAGCTGGACGGCAACCACCTCCCCCGTTTTGTTAAAAAATGGCTTCCGGAGCTTCCGGGACACCCATAATGCTTCCGTAAAATTACCATAACCCTAAATAAGCATATTTCACTTAATATGGGTGAGAAGGAAGAGAAAAAAAGAAGAAAATCAATTCCTATAGGCTTCCATAAGGCTTCCGTAACTTTTCCGTAAATTACGAAAGAAGGGGTAAACTTATCAAAATAGGGGGTGCAAATAGCAATTTTGAAATTTTGAATTTGGGTTTTCCAGAGTATTTTCGAAGTAGGATTGCTTCTGGAGGAACAACCCAGCTTGCCTGGGCGAGCTGGGCGGCAACCTCCTCCCCATTTTTCCTAAAAATAGGCAGAAGGGGGTTGTTCTAAGGGTGCCGGATCCCCCTGGCTATGCATTTAAGCTGTTTTGGGTGAAAAAATTGTTTGCATGAATAAAGTCCAAGCCGAGGTGCTTCCGTAACGCTTCGGAGATGTTTCCGTAAGCAAATCTGTGAAGTTTTTCCTCTGTTCTTCACTGTTCTTCATCCGTTCTTCGTTCTTCAACGGGTAAGTTTCCAAATCTGAGACTTTCAATTCATTTCTTGTTTTTTTGGCTTTCATCTTTATTTCGTTCACTTTTGGTTTCTTTTCTTCCGTTTTTAATGAGCTTTGACCGATCATTTAAGTCGTTTTCTCGCCTAATAAATGATAAAATGAATTTCAACCGATCATTTGCATTGTAATCTCGTTTAATCACTGTTAAAACAAAATCTAACCGATCGTTCACGCAACCTCGGTTAAACCAAAAAAGGCAAAATAATAATAAAATAATCAAAACCAGAAAGATTTCTCTCCTTTAGAGTGGATGATACAAATTAAAGTTCCTAGAGGAATTTCTCTCTTTTAGAGATAATACAATTTGAAGTTCCTGGATGAATTCTCAATAGATTTGCAAGTGTTTGCCCAAGAGTTGTTGAGAGGGCATTTGGAAATTAATTTATCTTAGAATATATCTTTCTCACTTTTCGAAGTTAGACACACACATATATATATATAGGTCATTCGTGCCTTTTCAAAATGATTTGAAGAGATGAGTCTTTTAAAAAAACTTTTTCTGAAATTCTTCACTGGTAATCGATTACAGTCTGGTAATCGATTATATGATTCAAAACTCAAATTCAAAATCCTTTTTAAACCCTTTGTTTCAAAATTGTCTTCTGATAATCGATTACATTGCCTAGTAATCGATTACCAGAGCCTTGGATGTTGGAAACAATGTGTTTTAAGGCAAAAGCTTGATCAACCAATGAGATTGTTTGAGGCCTTATCTTTTTCTTGATTTTGTTTGATTTGACCTTGAATTATTCTTGAAGCAATGCTTAACCTTTGAATGTTTGTTGAAGCAACTTTGTATTAATCTTAAAGCAATGCTTAACCTTTGAATGCTTGTTGAAACAACCTTATTGTTTGATTCTACTTTGACATCATCAAAATCATGTATTTATACATTCACATTTTTCTCTTTTTTGATGACGACAATCACTATCAAGCAAACTCTTTTGAGTATATTCAAAACCTGCATGACTCACATTCTCCCCTTTTTTTATGATAACAATCAGTGTCAAGTGAATTCTTTTCGGCATCATCAAAACTTGAAATCAGCATGATTAGCATAAACTACATATTTAAAAAAATAAAAATTGTGCAAGCGAGAAATTGATGTAGGGGAACCGATTTCTTATCTTGCACAATATTTTTATCATCCATGTAAACAACTCACTGGATGTATTATTTAGGTAAATATTTATTTATTTTGTTATTATATAGGTAAAAAAAAAAGTCATTAACAAACACATCTATCCACATAAGTATATGGATGATTCAGGTCATTTTGTTACACAGGCAGCGTTGTAAGAAAAATGAAAAACGAAAGCATTAAGCGGATTGCTAGTTACATTCTCCATGCATAATGGAGATTCAAAGAAACAATTATGTTTTAGTTGAAAAAACCTTAAATATTGATGGAACTTAATATAATTGAAATCCTTGCACACAACAGCAAAAATAAACTAAGGCAGAACAAATGGTTTGCACACATAGCCAGATCTAGGACAAATTTTGCTTATTCTAAGGCTTGTTGTGAAAACAAGCAATACAGTTGGGAGGCCAAATATTATGAATATAACCTTCATTTGAGGAGGTCTCTAGAATGGATTATAAGAAAATAGCCATCCCTCCATAAATGAAATATATAGGATACATTAAGAGTTTTGTGGATGCATGGAAGCATAAGTCTACTTGCACGAAATATATGAAGAAATTTCTCTTTGCTTGTTTGGATAAGTGAAATAGAGAGTGAAAAGAAATATATAAATTCTATAAAAATATTTTTATACTGTATTAATTAAAAATTGAATTTTTTTTAATTCATTATTTTTTCTTAAGATAAAACCTATTTATTATTTTTAAAAATATTTTTCTTTGTTAAAAAAATATTTTAAGAAATTAAAGCAAAAATTGAAAAAGAGGGAAACCATTTCCTGCCTATAATATATAACACATTATAAAGAGAATTTAGTTGCAGCAATATCATAGCGCAATATTGCAAAACATTGAAGCAACAAACTATAGATTATTTTGGATATATTTTTTCAATAATTTTTTATATGAAAATAGAATATAAAATAAAATAAAATAAAATAATATTTCAAATAATTCAAAACTAACTTTTTAATTTATAGAAAAATTAATTTGTTTTATTTCTAATTGCTTTTTTCAGTGAATGTTTATTCAAAAATTATTCAAACTACATCTATTTATCAGGGTGGTTATGAAACTCATCTTGACTCCCAATTTGTGTATAGTCACATATTTGATTGCATCATTACACATGTATTTTTAGCCTGATGCTTGCTTAAAAAATTTAAATTATTTTGATGATATTTTAAAAATGTCACTAAATATAAAGAAATGTTATTAATATATTTTTTGATATTCTATCGAATATTATATATAATTTATGTTAAAATATTTAATGATATAAATTATATGATAAAATATTACAAAAGATACTAATAATATTTATTCATATTTTATGATATTTTAATGTTATAAAAAAATTAGTAATATTTTTGCGAAGTATTAAAAAAATAATGTTAAAGGATAATGTGCAGTAGTATTGGAGAGAAAAGGACTTATCCTAGCTTGACTGGCTATTTGCAAAGTCACATATTTGATTGCACCATGTCGGAGGGAACAAGACTTATCTTGAGTTGACTCACAATTTGCATAGACACGTATTTGACTGCACCATTTCGGAGGGAACAGGACTTATCTTTACTTGACTAACAATTTGCGAAGGCACGTATTTGATTGCACCATTTTGGGGAGGGACAAAAATTGTGGGTGTCCATGGAAGTTGCTACAATCATCTCAACCTTTTTAAGGTTTATAGAGAGTTATGCAATTTTAAAAGAGTTTTCATCCTTTATTTTTTAAATATTTAAAATTTTAAAAGAAAAAAATTAATTTTGAAACTTTAAAAATTTATTATCCCGTATAGGCTTATTAATAGTTATGTAACTTTTAAATTATTATATTATGTATACATAACTAATAAGGTCCGAACATTAATTAGATTCAATAATTTTCATATTGATAAATTTAATGAGACATATTTCATGTTTTGAGTCATTCAAACAAAGTTTAAAATTGTATCCCAAATTTGAAAGCAACTATTATGCCGTGTAAATTGATTTATAATGTTCTTTTCTGTGTAAATGACATGCATGATTTATTTTATGTATTGCGAAAAGAGTATAAATAGAGCTGTCAAAATGGGTTTCGGCTCGTGGGTCAGCTCGGCCCATTGTGGGCTAGAGGTGGGCCGGACTCAATTTAAAAAAAAATTGGTACCGACAACTTTTCAGCCCGGTCCACTTAGCCTGTGGGTTAGGTGGACTCAACCCGTGGGTTGGTGGGCCAGCCTGTTAACCCACCAAATTTAAATAATATATTATTTTATTTTATTTTATTTTATTATTATAAATTTATAATTGTTAAAAAATTAAATTTTTATTTTGTAACTAGCAACCCAATTGACAATTCACATTTAGTAATAGAGCAAGCCCAAACAATAACAAAACCCAATTGAATTAGCAATTGTTAATTTGCTAATGATTCATATAATCTTAGTCTTTTCTTTTGTTTAATCATGTTTTATGATTCAATTTATTTAATTTAATTTTTCTCTTATATTGTCATAGGAATATATCAATTATGTGAGCCAAAATGTTAATGTCAATAACAAGTCTGAATTAGATCTCTATTTGGCTAAGACACCGCTTGAGCCAAAGTTTTTTCCTAAGTTGGATATTTTGAGTTATTGGAAGGACCGCCAAGAACGTTATCCAAATCTTTGTATATTGGCATGTGAGGTGTCAAGCATTCTTATAACAACTATTGCTAGTGAATCGACATTTAGCATTGGTGCTCGTGTGCTAAACAAGTATCGCGCTAGTCTTCTTCCTTCCAATGTTCAAGCACTAATTTTAACCCAAAATTGGATAAATGATTTTGAAGATATTGGTAATTTACATTTCTTTTTCCATAATTTTTAGTTTGTTATTGGTGTGTTGTTTCATTTATTTGACTTATTAATGATATTGTTTATTTTTTTTTTTGTCTTTATAGATGAAATTAATGGTGATCTTGAGAAAGAAGAGGAAGTTGTTCTGAATTTCACAGTCCATGACTCTAATGTTTAATTTCAATAGTTTAGAAGTTTATTTTTGATGACATTTAAATTTCAATTATCTTAATGTTGAATGTTTATTTTGAAGACTTCAATCACTTTAATATTGAATGTTTGGATTTGATTTAATTTGGTTTTTATATTGGATTTTATTTTAAGTTGTTTGGAATAATTTTATTTTTTTACAAAAAAAAGCAAAAAAGTGGGTCAGCCCGCATAACCCACCAACCCGTGGTGGACTGGGTCAGGCTGGCATTTTATTAGCCCACACAAAAGTGAGCCGAGCTGGACTAGCCCACTTTTAGCTCAACCCGTTGCGGGTCAGCCCATGTAGACCGGGCTGACCCATTTTGATAGCTCTAAGTATAAGGATATTGTGAAACACATGAAACGGAGATAAGTACCGTTCATGATTGAGGAATAATGTTAAATATGGATCAAAGAAAAATTTATTTTTTATACAGTATAATAATTACGCAAATTTAGTAATTAAACTATAGATTGTATTAGAAAAAACACGCTTTGGCTGAAGTTAGGGCTGGACTTCGAAAGTTCTTTTAATAGACTTTGTTCAAAGTTTCAAGAACTTTGAAGTTGAAAACTTGAAAATTAATGGATACTTCATTTCTATGTAGTTAAGGTAAAGCTTCGTTGTTTAATTATTTTTTATTAATGTCATTTTTGGTCCATTTTATTTTATAATTATTTTATTTTAATACATTAAAATTTAAAAGTTTTATTGTAGTTTTTTTTATGTTTTTAAAATATATCATTTTGATCATTTTTTAATTTTCCGTTAGAAATATTAGTGTTCTATTAACTTTTAAATTTTAAAATGGTTTAATATTATTTTTGATGTATTATGTTTTACATTTATTTCACTTTATTACATTATATTTTAAAATTTTCATTCTAATTTTTCATGTTTTCAAAATATATAGTTTTGATAATTTTTTAATTTTTTGTTACAAACTTAGTGTGTGTCACACTTTAAAAATTTAGAATAATTAAGATAGTGGCGGTTTTTTTAAGAATTACTAATTAAATGAAGAAAAGATGAATCTAAAATCACGAACAATAACTTTCATTCTCATATTATTATTAGTATTATTTTTTTCATTCAATTTAATCATTTAATAATGATAATAGTTTTATTCACCTATTATTCTCAATTACAGTGGATAATGGTCTTTTCTCCTTTGACCGCTTTGCCTCTCGCCATCGGCATAAAAAGTTCTGACTGGTTGGGTCGATCAGAATCATTATCCAATGAAAAGCACTGTTCAACTCCTCGTTGTGTTGCTCATCTTTGCCCGGATCAATTGTAGATGTGTGATGGAAAATTATGTACTTGCTTAGTCTAATCCTGAGCAACAATGGAGGTCTTGCTTGTCAACCTCACAAAGAGCCACATTGATGCAATCCTACCCCCCAAGGGCATTGGATAGAAGACTCCAAGAAGATTGGGCCAAAGATGCAAGAGAAGACCCTAGGGTTCTCATGAGCCTTAGGGTAGATTTCGGGCCCATGGGCTAAGTATGAGCCTACTTATCTTTGTACATATTAGATTAAGGTTTCATTATTTTTGGGCCTTGTATTTAGGGCTCCATAATGTAGGTAGGGTACCCTAGAAATATAGGATTTTTCAGTCCTTGTATTTTAGGGCACCTAGACTAGTTTTTGTATTAGTGGTAGTTTTGTAATTTCACATGCACTAAGTGAATATTTTATGTGTGTAGTTGGAAATAAATTTAATTGAATTGGTTGAAGCCCAATCCAATTAAATTTTAGAAGGGGAGGTGAGCATTTGCTTACTACACTCCATTGTCACATCATATAGTCACACTTTGTGCATGTCCTTCATGCTTTACATGCCTCATGACACCTAAGCACACTTAGTGGAGAATCTTGGAATTGATCTTGGATTAGTGGGCTGAACCATAACTAAAATTCACTAATCATAATTAGTGAAATTTTGGCTCCACAAATTCAATTTCAAATTCAAGTGAAATTTGAATTGAAAATCAAATTTCCCTTCAATTTTGTGTGACACTTAGGCTATAAATAGAGGTCATGTGTGTGCATTTTTTTCAACTTTGATCATTTGAATATTAAACTTTAGATTTCAGAACTCTTTTAGAGCACAAAATTTTGTGCTCCTCTCTTCCTCTCCTTTCATTCATCTCCTTTTTCCTCCAAGCTCTTATCCATGGCCTCCTATGGTGGTGAGCTTCTTCTAGACTCATCTTCTCCTTGAAGTGGCGTCTCCTCTCTCTCTTCCTTCTCCATTCTGTTGCCATTTCTCTTCCTCTCTTATCCTTTTTATTTTGTTGATTGAATTCTAGATACATTTGTTCATGTATTCTTGTAATTCGTAGCCTATCTTTTTAATTTTGAGTCTAATTCATGCATGTTATTTAGTTCATAACATGTTCTAAATCAATTCCTAGAAGTAGTCTTGTTCTTGAACTTTTTTTTGTTTTCTAAGTTTCCTACATGATGCCTATGATGAAGTTGAGTTGTGGTGCTGAGTTGTGGCTGGATTTGTGAATCAAAATAAGTCTTAAGCTCTCTTGAATTGTGTTATTCAAGATAATTGAGCATAAGCAAACACAAATTGTAACTATCCAAGCCTTAAGCAACATAAACACTACTTTTCATTTCTAGGTTGAAATCGTTGGTGCTGGCAGCTTGAACATACGAACTTGTATAAATTACTTGGAATTTGTCACTACGTTTTTTGAGCTGAAAGTTTTACTGAATTTTCTAGACATCTGGACCAAAATTATAAAAAAAGAACCAAGCGATTTGGATTAAAGGAAAAAATAAGAAAAATCGCACAAGTTGGCAGAAAAATCAGTGTCCAGGAAAAAAAAAAGTGAAAGGAAAGTGTGCTTGTTGTTTTGGCTCAAAATTTGCTCTATAATTGGTGCCTATTTTATACCAATCCTAGTTCTGAAATTTCAATTGAAAATTATTGTGAAAACAAGTGCCAAAACTAGAGGTTTCTTAAGTCTTTTTTTTGTTTAGTTTTTCTACTATACTCTAGAGCCATTCTAGGTTTCTCTTTGAGTCCTAGCTTGCTTTTTTTTTGTGCTTTTCATTGCTTTAATTGTTGAATAATCCTTGGAAATTTGTCTTGTTAAAACTCTATTGGTTTAGCTTTCATTTCATTTTTTTTTCTTTGGTTATTGTTTGTCTCTTTGTTTTCTTGCTTGTGAGTTGCCATATAGGGAATTGGAAAGGAGTATTGGTGCCATATCTTGAAGAATTTGAGTAAAGAAGCAAGGGGCCAACCACCTTAAGAGCTATTGGAATAAGAAGCACTCCAAATTGAGTGAAACACTAAAGAGAGAATAGCCACCACAATTGAGGACTTTTTTTTTGTAACTTTGTAATTGGCAATTTGTTTTGCTTTCAAATTTTGTAACAAAAAGGTCTTTCATTGGAAGTAAGTTGGGAGCCTCCAATAGGTCACCCTACTTCCAGTTGCGTGTAATAATTTTAGGCAATTTTCCCTTAGGATAGTGAGTGTTTTGTTGGGAACCTTAAATGAGGTCATCCAAACACTCTTAGGATCCGCCTAGTTTGCATTTCTTGCATTTTAATTTCTTGCTTACTTTCATAGCTTATTTCCTTTACCCTCCATTGTCAAACCGCCTAGATAGCTTGCCTTTTACCAATTAGTTTTTACCTTATCTTTCACACCTCTTTTAGTGTTTATTTTGGCTAGTTTCAACCATAGTTTCTTTTATCTTTTTTTCTAACCCCCAACAAGAAAGAACCATAACTTAGGAGCCAACATGAGTCTTCATTCTTCATCTAGTGTTAATGGTGAGGGTTCTACTCTTAAGGACCCCTTGTATAAGATATTAGATGAGTTGAGATCCCTTAAGTTGTGGAAAGAAAAACAAGAGAGAAAAGAAAAAGGTAAAAAAAGAGTGGAAGAAATAAGTCAAGATGAAAGAGAGAAAATAAGAGAGGAAGAAAGAAGAAAAATAATGAAAGAAATGAAAAGAGAAAAACATGCCTCCTATAGTAGTCATGACTCTTGCAAGAGTTTAAGTGAAGAACTTAGCGACTATTATAGAGGGCGTCATAGTTCACATACTAAACATCACTCCCAAAGAAGAGAAAAGGATAGAAGGCCTCAAGAGGTTAATATTAGCCTCCCATATTTCCATGGAAAAGATAATGTTGAGGCCTACTTAGATTGGGAAATGAAGGTTGAACAACTCTTTGATTGCCATCATATTAGCGAAGAGAGAAAAGTTCTATTGGCTACCCTTAGCTTTCAAGGGTATGCCCTCTATTGGTTGACTTCCCTTGTTAGGGAACGAAGGATTCATGGGGATCCTCCAGTAGAGTATTGAAATGATCTTAAGAGTGCCCTTAGGAAGAGGCACATTCCCTTCTACTATGAAAGGGAGCTTATGGACAAGCTCCAAAGGCTTAGACAAGGGAGTATGAGTGTTGAAGAATATAGACAACAAATGGAACTACTCATTTTAAAAGATGGACTTAGGGAGGAGGAAAGAACAAACATAGCTAGGTTCCTTAGTGGGCTTAATATGGAAGTGAGGGACAAGGTTGAACTCTTTCCATATAGGGACCTAGATGAGCTAGTCCAACTTTGTATAAGAGTGGAACAACAACTTAAAAGAAAGCCTTCTTCAAAATCTTATGGCTCTCACTCTTATCCAAGGAAGGACCAAGCCCATGGAATTTTAGGGGCTGCACCTTCAAAACCCAAGGAAGATAAGGGTAAGACCATAGAGAAATACACCCCTAAGACTAGTTCCCAAGAAAGGACTAGTAACATTAAATGCTTCAAATGTCTTGGGAGAGGTTACATTGCTTCTCAATGCCCCACAAAGAAAACCATGATCATGAGGGGTCAAGACATTTATAGTAGTCAAGAGGAGACTACTTCTTGCCCTTCCTCTAGTGGAAGTGAAGATGAAGTAAGGGGTGAAGAGTCTAGTGAGGAAGTCTACCCCCATGAAGAAGGTGACCTTTTAATGGTTAGAAGGCTCCTTGGAGGTCAATCTTGCAATCTATCTCAATCCCAAAGAGAGAATATCTTTCATACAAGATGCAAAATTTTAGATAAAACTTGTTCTCTCACTGTGGACAGTGGATCTTGTTGCAATTGTTGTAGCACAAGATTAGTTTCCAATTTGAACCTCACTATCATTCCCCACCCAAAACCTTATAAACTTCAATGGCTCAATGAGCAAGGGGAAATGATAGTTAACCAACAAGTGAAGGTACCTTTCTCCATTGGGACATATAAGGATGAAGTTAATTGTGATATAGTTCCCATGGAGGCAGGACATATTCTTTTAGGAAGGCCATGGCAATTTGATAGGAAGATCATTTACAATGGCCTAACTAATGAAATTACCCTCACCCATCTTAGCAATAAATTTGTGGTGCATCCTCAAACACCTTCACAGGTGGCCAAAGATCAACTAACTATGAAATATAAGAGGGATGAGGAAGAAAAACTAGAAAAACAAAAGAAAAAGAAGGATAATAAGGCCTTGTCTTCAAAGGCCAAGGGGAAGGAAAAGGAGGAAAATGATTCCTCCAAGAAGATTGTTAACAAGGAAAATCATTTTGCAACAAAATGTGATATTAAAACAGCACTCCTTCTTAAACAATCTTTCTACCTTCTCCTATCAAGGGAAACATCCCTTAGCACCGCCATACCTCTTGAGCTTGAGGTTATTACTCAAGTAAAGAAGTTGTTGGATGAGGGTTTGGTTTGCAAGAGCTTAAATCCTTGTGCTTTATTGGTGCCTAAAATAGGTATTACTAGGCACCAAATCCCTATGATAAGTGGTATGATGACTGTGTTGAGTAGTGCAACACTCTTTTGTAAAATCACTCATGCACCCAACATCTTCATGATTTGTGTACATAGGGACTCATTAGATAGGTTTGTTCTTATTTTTTGTTTCAATGCAAACCTAGGTGCTCATGTGGGACACCTTAGGTTTGTCGTAATTTTTTGTAGGAATAATCAACATGAAAATAGAGAAAAAAGGTATGTTTTATTCCATTATTGTCCCTAACTTTTTAAGTAGTGATCAAGGGCTTCCCATGGACCCTAAGAGAATAAAGGTCATTCCTGAGTGGCCTACTCCACCAAGTATAAGGGAAATTGGAGGCTTTAATATCTTAACAAACTTTTACAAAAGGTTTGTCCCATATTTTTCTATACTTGTAGCACCACTCATTGAGTTGGTGAGGAACTATATTCTCTCATGGGAAGATGGCCAGGAAAGGGGTTTTCCGTCCTTACCGTACTCTAACATACCCAACATCACTAATACATATGTTTTTATTCTTTTTACAGGTGTTGAGGAAAGAATTCATGAGTTTCAAGAACCTCTGGATTTGAGGTCAAATCCTTTTCAAGGGGGAGGGAATGATGCAATCCTACCCCCCAAGGGCATTGGATAGAAGACTCCAAGAAGATTGGGCCAAAGATGCAAGAGAAGGCCCTAGGGTTCTTATGAGCCTTAGGGTAGATTTCGGGCCCATGGGCTAAGTATGAGCCTACTTATCTTTGTACATATTTGATTAATGTTTCATTATTTTTGGGCCTTGTATTTAGGGCTCCATAATGTAGATAGGGTACCTTAGAAATATAGGATTTTTCTGCCCTTGTATTTTAGGACACCTAGACTAGTTTTTGTATTAGGGGTAGTTTTGTAATTTCACATGCACTAAGTGAATATTTTATGTGTGTAGTTGGAAATAAATTTAATTGAATTGGTTGAAGCCCAATCTAATTAAATTTTAGAGGGGGAGGTGAGCATTTGCTTACTACACTCCATTGTCATATCATATAGTCACACTTTGTGCATGTCCTTCATGCTTTACATGCCTCATGACACCTAAGCACACTTAGTGGAGAATCTTGGAATTGATCTTGGATTAGTGGGCTGAACCATAACTAAAATTCACTAATCATAATTAGTGAAATTTTGGCTCCACAAATTCAATTTCAACTTCAAGTGAAATTTGAATTGAAATTCAAATTTCCCTCCAATTTTGTGTGACACTTAGGCTATAAATAGAGGTCATGCATGTGCATTTTTTTCAACTTTGATCATTTGAATATTAACTTCAGATTTCAGAGCCCTTTTAGAGCATAAAATTTCGTGCTCTTCTCTCCCTCTCCCTTCATTCATCTCCTTCTTCCTCCAAACTCTTATCCATGGCCTCCTATGGTGGTGAGCTTCTTCTAGACTCATCTTCTCCTTGAAGTGGCGTCTCCTCTCTCTCCCTTCTCCATTCCGCTGCCATTTATCTTCCAAGAAGCAAAGGAATCCATTGATGAAGAAGATCCTAGGCCTACAAGCTCCAATGGAGCTTACATCACACACTGTGACTTCCTTGATCAGATCTAAATTACTTGGTGAGTGAGTTAGGATCATGCTTTTATCTTTATTCAAAGACAACTCTTGCTGTGATTCCCCGCTTATGTTTTTAATAGTATAGTTGTAGAAAAAGGTTTTGATTTTTCAATGAGGAGTATAAGAATTCTAGATGGTTCCAATAAGATTATGTGTCGACTTCGTTTGTTCTGTGTGATGTTATATTTTTTTTTTTATCTTTTTAGATGTGAAAGAAGTTGGAAAAGATGATAATTTTTTTAAAATAAAATAAAGATAGTGACGACTACAAGTCGTTGTTATGTAAAGTTAATTATTTTAAAATATTTAATGTCACTTTTGATCCATTATATTTCGTAATTAGTTGGCTTTTGATACATTAAGGTTTAAAAGCTTTATTATGGTCTTTTATGTTTTTGAAATTATCATTTTAATTATTTTTAAAAATTTAAAAATTAACATAATACTAAGTTTGTAAGGGAATATTAAAAAAATGATAAAAATGTTACATTTTAAAAATATAAAAAAATTATAATAAATTTTTTAAAACTTAATATATTAAAATGAAATAAATTGCAAAATATAATTAATTAAAAATAACATTATTACCAGCTTCCTTGTTTGATATTTTGGTGTTAGTTTGCTTTTGTTTGAATTGTATAAAAAAAAAAAGTGAGTTTGTTCTCTTTTGCGTTGCTTTTAGATTCATATACAAGAGCTTTCAGAGGTGAAGTGATTCAATCAAAGGACTCATGGCAGAAGCGATGGTTGCTGGGGCATTTCTCTCAGCCTCCCTTCAAGTGACTTTTGACAGGCTGGCTTCAAGTGACATCAAAGATTACTTCCATGGAAGGAAACTCAAGGATGAGATGCTCAAAAAGCTAGATATTGTGCTGAATTCTATCAACCAAGTGTTGGAGGATGCAGAGGAAAGGCAGTACAGAAGCCCTAATGTGATGAAGTGGCTTGATGAGCTTAAAGAGGCTATATATGAAGCAGAGTTGCTGTTAGACGAGGTTGCTACGGAGGCGTCACGACAGAAGCTGGAAGCTGAATTTCAGCCTGCTACTAGCAAGGTGCGAGGCTTCTTCATGGCTTTTATTAATCCCTTTGACAAACAAATTGAATCTAGGGTCAAAGAATTACTAGAGAACATAGAATTTCTGGCTAAGCAAATGGATTTTTTAGGGTTGAGAAAGGGAATTTGTGCTGGCAATGAAGTTGGAATCAGTTGGAAACTCCCCAACAGATTGCCAACTACATCCTTGGTGGATGAATCTAGCATATGTGGTAGAGAGGGTGATAAAGAGGAAATAATGAAAATTTTACTTTCAGATAGTGTCACATGCAATCAGGTGCCAGTAGTTAGTATAGTGGGTATGGGAGGGATGGGTAAGACCACCCTTTCTCAGCTTGTATATAATGACCCGAGGGTTCTGGATCAATTTGACCTTAAAGCTTGGGTCTATGTTTCACAAGATTTTGATGTTGTTGCTCTTACAAAAGCGATTCTTAAGGCACTTCGGTCCTTAGCAGCAGAAGAAAAAGACTTGAATCTGCTCCAACTTGAATTGAAGCAAAGACTGATGGGAAAGAAATTTTTGCTTGTTTTAGATGATGTTTGGAACGAAAACTATTGGAGTTGGGAGGCACTACAAATTCCCTTCATTTATGGATCTTCAGGAAGTAGGATTCTTATTACCACTCGTAGTGAGAAGGTAGCATCGGTCATGAACTCCTCCCAAATACTTCATTTAAAGCCACTGGAGAAAGAAGATTGTTGGAAGCTATTTGTGAATCTTGCATTTCATGACAAGGATGCCTCCAAATATCCAAATCTTGTATCAGTTGGCAGTAAAATTGTTAACAAGTGTGGAGGATTGCCTTTAGCTATAAGAACAGTGGGAAATATCTTGCGAGCGAAATTCTCCCAGCATGAATGGGTTAAGATATTGGAAAGTGATATGTGGAACTTATCAGACAATGATAGCAGCATTAACCCCGCTCTGAGATTGAGTTACCATAATCTTCCTTCCTATCTGAAGCGTTGTTTTGCTTATTGCTCCTTATTTCCCAAAGGTTATGAGTTTTACAAGGATCAGTTAATCCAGTTGTGGATGGCAGAAGGTTTGTTGAATTTCTGCCAGATAAATAAGAGTGAAGAAGAGTTAGGTACTGAGTTCTTCAATGATCTAGTGGCAAGGTCTTTCTTCCAACAATCAAGACGCCATGGTTCTTGCTTCACTATGCATGATCTTCTTAATGACTTAGCAAAATCTGTCTCAGGAGATTTTTGTTTACAAATAGACAGCAGTTTTGACAAAGAGATAACAAAGAGAACTCGTCACATTTCATGCTCTCATAAATTTAACCTTGATGATAAATTTTTGGAGCATATTTCTAAGTGTAACAGACTGCATTGTCTTATGGCACTAACATGGGAAATTGGCAGAGGAGTTTTGATGAACAGCAATGACCAACGTGCTTTGTTTTCCAGAATAAAATATTTGCGCGTATTATCATTCAATAATTGTCTTCTCACAGAGTTAGTTGATGATATAAGCAATTTAAAGCTTTTACGTTATCTAGACCTTTCCTACACCAAGGTTAAAAGATTGCCTGACTCCATTTGTGTGCTGCATAATTTGCAGACACTATTATTAACATGGTGCTATCATTTGACAGAGCTCCCCTTAGATTTCCACAAACTTGTCAACTTGCGTAACCTTGATGTTCGTATGAGCGGAATAAATATGATGCCAAACCACATAGGAAACCTGAAACATCTTCAGACCCTGACTAGTTTTTTCATCAGGAAGCATAGTGGGTTTGATGTTAAGGAGTTGGGGAATCTCAACAATCTCCAAGGAACACTTTCAATTTTCAGGTTAGAAAATGTTACTGATCCTGCAGATGCCATGGAAGCTAATATGAAACAGAAAAAGCATTTAGAAGGATTAGTGTTGGATTGGGGTGACAAATTTGGAAGGCGCAATGAAAATGAGGACTCAATAATAGAAAGGAATGTGTTGGAGGCTCTTCAACCAAATGGTAACATGAAAAGGCTTACTGTTTTGCGTTATGATGGAACTAGCTTTCCAAGTTGGTTTGGAGGTACTCATTTACCCAATTTAGTATCTATTACCCTGACTGAAAGTAAATTCTGTTTTATCTTGCCACCGTTTGGGCAGCTCCCCTCTCTGAAGGAGCTTTACATATCATCCTTTTATGGGATAGAGGTCATTGGTCCTGAGTTTTGTGGTAATGATTCCTCAAATCTTCCATTCAGATCTCTTGAAGTTTTGAAATTTGAGGAAATGAGTGCATGGAAAGAATGGTGCAGTTTTGAAGGTGAAGGTTTGTCTTGTCTTAAAGATCTTTCTATAAAACGCTGTCCTTGGTTGAGAAGGACCCTGCCTCAACACCTTCCTTCTCTGAATAAATTGGTAATTTCTGATTGCCAACACTTAGAGGATTCAGTTCCCAAGGCTGCTAGCATTCATGAACTAGAGTTGCGTGGATGTGAAAAAATTTTGCTGAAAGATTTGCCATCCAGCTTGAAAAAGGCCAGAATTCATGGAACTCGCCTCATTGAGTCCTGCCTCGAGCAAATTCTGTTCAACAATGCCTTTCTGGAAGAACTGAAAATGCATGACTTCCGTGGTCCAAATCTAAAATGGTCCTCTTTGGATTTACAAACACATGATTCTCTTGGCACTCTATCTATAACAAGCTGGTATTCCTCCTCGTTCCCTTTTGCACTAGACTTGTTTGCCAATCTTCATTCTCTACATTTCTATGATTGTCCATGGCTTGAGTCATTTCCCAAAGGGGGTCTTCCTTCAACCCTGCAGAAACTCGAAATTGAGGGTTGCCCCAAGCTGGTTGCTTCTAGGGAGGACTGGGGATTCTTCAAACTCCATTCTCTCAAAGAGTTCAGAGTTAGTGATGAGCTTGCCAACGTGGTGTCTTTCCCAGAGTATCTGTTGCTACCATCCTCTCTCAGTGTGCTCGAGTTAATTGGATGTTCAAAGCTAACAACAACAAACTATATGGGTTTTCTCCACCTCAAATCTCTGAAGTCCTTCCATATTTCTGGTTGCCCTCGTCTCCAGTGCTTGCCAGAAGAGAGTCTCCCTAACTCTCTTTCTGTTCTGTGGATTCATGATTGCCCTTTACTTAAGCAGCGGTACCAAAAGAATGGAGAACATTGGCATAAAATTCACCACATCCCTTCAGTGATGATTACTTGGCAGATGAAACATGCAGCACATTCATCCGTATGTTCATATCCAGTGTTTTATGTCAAATATTTGTGTTTTATCTTTTGGTGGAATTGAAAAAAGATATTATCCCACCATAAATCATAATGAAATCTTTCAAACCCAACCTAGAAGAATCAAGCCTAACGTGGTTCATTTGATTAAACGTATATAGGGAGAATCTATTATCTATTTATCTATGATAATATCATTTTCAGTCTACCTCTGCAAAGACCTGCTTACATGTCATTTTAAGTCTTTTAAGTATCTTTTTATCTTCCTAATTTAAATTTCTCTTTTTAAGCATTCAATACGCATTACTCACATATAATTACATTATTAGTAGAACTCTAAATTCTCGGTTTATAGTCTTCTCACTACCGTAAGTGATTTTTTTTTTGTTTTGAAATAACACTACCCTAAGTGATGCATCTCTCTCCTAAATTGTTTACATAATTTACTTTTAGTCCTTTATTGAAGCTATATATCATTATCTATTTACATCACAAAGCTAAAGTTCTAGGAATGCTGTTCAAGGTATTATGTCTTTTAGTTGGCTAGCCCAAGTCGAGATAGTTGACTAGGTAAAAAGAATATGACACCTTGGTCTTTCTGGAATGCTTGGAGAATTTTTTTCTCATTAATTTAATTTGAAGTGTAATGTGATCTTAAACTACGAAAATTTAAGGATAAACCATACTACTTTTAATTAAGGAGCATTCTCATATTGGGCTAGTTTGTTTAAATCTAAAATAAATAATTTTAAAATAAGTATTTTTTTTAAAAATGCTTATTTAATAACCAGAAGAATTTTTTTCCTCAAAATAAACATAAAATTACTTTTTTTTAAACAAAAACAGTTTAAACAAACCACACTAAAAAAAACTAAAAAGTTACTTATTTTATCAAGCATCTAAAAAAAAGTAATTTTAAAACAAACATTTTTTAACAAATAAATTTAAATAAATTAATTTATTGTATAACTTATTAAGGAACATAATGAACATTCTTTTATTGCCGAATCAGAGTTCAAAGAGGAGCTCATATATGTATAGGCAGAATATAGATTAAAACTATCTATTACAAGAAAAATAGAGAAAAACACAATAAAAAATAGAAGAGAAGAGAACTAATTGAAAGTTGGTTATGTTGTGAAAATCACTGTCTTGAAAGTAAAATTTGGTTAGACCTGGATATAATTCAAATTGTAATCGCTCCCCAAGGTTAACACAACTAGCCTATGAACACATGCTCTGGTGCAATTGCCCGGATAATTGAGTTGTGAAAATAGAAAAAATGAATAGAAAAGCATAACAAAAGAGAATGATTTTCTGTACACCTCATTCGAAGCAGTGTGAAGCCTTTTTAAATAGAATATCAGTGTAAAAACGGTTCCCTTTATTTTCCTATAACAACTCCGTTACTTCCTCAGTATTAGCCTCACCACTAATAGCACTTTGACTCGTTCAAAAAATGCTAATAAAGTGGATGTTACAAAAATCTGATTTGATAACCAATAAAGAAACATTTAAATGAAATATTTTTTAAAATCTCTACCGTGGGACGACTAAAGGTAGCAACAACATATGGTTCTGTCTTCCATTGTCTAACATCTATATCTAATGATTATCTCTAATACTCCCCTCAAGGTGGAAAATAGATATTTAAGATTCCTGACTTACGAATAAAGGTAGAAAAGAGGGGAAGTAACAACGCTTTAGTGAAGAGATCATCCTATTGATGTTGGCTTTTGACATGAATGAATTTCATTGCTGTTTGAATTAACCAATTCACAGACGAAATGATAACTATGACATCCTTTATCCCAATACAAATATCTATCTTTTCCATTAATTAGTTTATCTCTTGATTGACTATATCAAAGGTCTCTTAATCTGAATATATCAATTTTCATTAAAATTAATCTGAAATCTCTTTTCTGATTTCCTCTCATTACCGAAAGTAATCCAAAAACCACTTTGTATTCTCTGTCAAATTAGCTGAAATATCACTCTCATTCTCATTTATATTCTATGTGGCTTTCTCTTCGCGCAAAATTTTCCTTCCTTTATTCTCATTTGATTAAGTACGCTTATTGATTTTTTTTTCTCAATGTTTATTGTTTTGCTTTTGATTTGTGGCTTGGCTTGGCTTTGATGCTCATGTTCTGATTCACACTTAAGGTATTACACATGTTATTTTAATAATTATTTTATCCATTTGGCTAAATCATTTGAATCCTTTATGCTCTTTTTCGCTTTTTGAAATACAATTGTAATTTTTATAATTTTTTTATAATTCAGTTCTAGTATTATTTTTGTATAAACTATTGAAATTCTAAAATATTTTTGTTTTACATTTATTAGTTTCAGAGTTCAGAGAGAATTACCGTGAAGTATCTTAACTCAAAGAAGTATATAAAACCGTCTATTTGCAAGTTAACAATCAGGTTTTATTGTTATAACATTTTTTTTCATAATCTTGATTTATAATTTTTATTTATTTTTTATACATTAGTTGCTTTATTTCAAAATGTCAACTCGAAAATTTGAATCTGGTTATTCAAAAATTTAAAAAAAAAAAAGAAAAAAAAGAGTTAATGCTTTCATTAAATCACAAAAAGGGGCTCTAGATTGATTTATCAAAATAGATAAAAAAAATAAATATAAAAATATAGGTAATTGTCGAAAGCTCTCGAGAAATTCAAATGGTCATGGTTTTTCACTCGGTGTCCGATTCAGGGACATATTATATCTAGACGCTCGAAATTAAACAACGAAAGCTCTCGATAAATTCAAATGGTCATAACTTTTAACTCGGATGTCCGATTCGGGGATATATTATATCAAGACGCTCAAAATTGTACAACGGAAGCTCTCGAGAAATTCAAATGATCATAACTTTTCACTCGGATGTCCGATTCGGGGACATATTATATCTAGACGTTCAAAAGTAAACAACGAAAGCTCTCATGAAATTCAAATGGTCATGACTTTTCACTCGGATGTCCGATTCTTGGACATATTATATCAAGACGCTTGAAATTAAACAACGAAAGCTCTCGAGAAATTCAAATGGTAATAACTTTTCACTCGGATGTCCGATTCGAGGACATATTATATCTAGACGCTTGAAATTAAACAATGGAAGCTGTCGAGAAATTCAAATGGTCATAACTTTTCACTCGGATGTCCGATTTGGGGACATATTATATCTAGACGCTCGAAATTAAACAACGAAAGCTCTCAAAAAATTCAAATGGTAATAAATTTTCTTTCGGATGTCCAATTCGGGGATATATTATATCAAGATGCTCAAAATTGTACAACGGAAGCTCTCGCGAAATTCAAATAATCATAAGTTTTCACTCGGATGTCCGATTCGGGGACATATTATATGAAGACGCCCGAATTGAACAATGGAAGGTCTCGAGAAAATCCAATGGTCATAACTTTTTACTTGGATGTCCGATTCGGGGACATATTATATGAAGATGCCCGAATTGAACAACAGAAGGTCTCGAGAAAATCAAATGGTTATAACTTTTCACTTGAATGTCCGATTCGAGGACATATTATATCTAGATGCTCGAAATTAAACAACGGAAGCTGTCGAGAAATTCAAATGGTCATAACTTTTCACTCGGATGTCCGATTCGGGGACATATTATATCTAGACGCTTGAAATTAAACAACGAAAGCTCTTGAGAAATTCAAATGGTCATAACTTTTCACTCGGATGTCCGATTCGGGGATATATTATATCAAGACGCTCAAAATTGTACAACGGAAGCTCTCGAGAAATTCAAATGATCATAACTTTTCACTCGGATGTCCGATTCAGGGACATATTATATCTAGACGTTCAAAATTAAACAATGAAAGCTCTCATGAAATTCAAATGGTCATGACTTTTCACTCGGATGTCCGATTCTTGGACATATTATATCAAGACGCTCGAAATTAAACAACGAAAGCTCTCGAGAAATCCAAATGGTAATAACTTTTCACTCGGATGTCCGATTCGAGGACATATTATATCTAGACGCTTGAAATTAAACAACGGAAGCTGTCGAGAAATTCAAATGGTCATAACTTTTCACTCGGATGTCCGATTCGGGGACATATTATATCTAGACGATCGAAATTAAACAACGAAAGCTCTCGAGAAATTCAAATGGTAATAAATTTTCTTTCGGATGTCCAATTCGGGAATATATTATATCAAGATGCTCGAAATTGTACAACGGAAGCTCTCGAAAAAATCAAATGGTCATGACTTTACACTCGGAAGTTCGATTCTTAGACATATTATATCTAGTCGCTCGAAATTAAACAACGGTTGTGTGTTTGGTTTTTCATTGGGAGGTCCCCAAATGACTATTGAATCAAAGGCTCTAAATTCTTACTTCTCACAAAATGTGCATAGGAATGTGTGCATGGTCAACCTAACGTTAAACCTAGCATCCTTAGCTTTGAAGTAATAAAAACACACCTTTGGCTTTGAAGTAAATATTCAAAAGACTATGACTAGTTACACCACAACATTTACTTTAACTATTATTGAAATTTGTTTCGAAGCTGGACAATAAACATTGAAATTATAATAGAAAGAAATGTTGAGTGTGGAATCAAGTAGAGGTGGGGCAAAGTTTCTTGAGGGTGATAGAGGTGTGTTTGGCCTGACTCAATTGTTGATTGAGTCCATCATCAAAGCCTCAGTCACCGCCTCTTTCAACTTCGCTATCCCCTGCGCGCATCGTCATCATCACCTTCGCCCTCGACGAAGGCAAACACCACCGCGTGGCTTATTCCCAATCCCAATTTCATGGATTTTTCTGAGTGTCGCCATGACAGTGTCAAGGGCGAAGGGTGGGAGGTGCACTAGGGGTTTAAGATTGTGGTGGGGTGTCTTGTGAGTGAGTAAAAGATATAAAGAGAGTATGTTTGTCCATAAGTTATCTAAATAGGACCTAAATAGTAAATTGAAAATGTGGACCTAGATATTGGAGCAAGGAGCACATCATTTCACTATCCTCACTTTGATGTTTAGTTAAGATATCATCTTTTCAATTTTTAATGCAATGAATTATATAAGAGCAACTTTATCGTTGAGTTGCTTAATGATTATCTTAGTGAATTTTAATGATTCCATATAGTATTAGAGTACCTAAAGTTACTATCACACACACATATTTGTGTTAAAAATTTAAAAAAGTTACTATCTTTGATTAAATCATTATTTAATCCCCCTTTTAGTGTCATTGTTCTTATTTCATAAAAAAAACTCCATATAAAGATTCTCTAATAATTTTGATGAGTTTAATTTTTATATATTATAAATATTATTTTTTAAAAACTAACAATTAAATAGAAATTACTCTAAAAAAATTAGAATAATCATAATAAAATGAATAATTTTATTGTGTATAACAATTTATTATTAAATAAAAACATAAAATTATTTTAGACTGTGATTTCATTCTAACTAAATTTAATTTTTTATAATATTTTATTTTATCTCTTCCTTGCATAAATTAGTTTATCACACATTCTCTCTTTTTTCTCTTATCTTTCATCTTACTTTGTTATTTAAATTTTTTGTAAAAAAATTATGTAAATTAAAAATTTTCTTGTTAACTCCCTTCTATTCTCACCATCTAGCTAGTAAAGGATTAAAAAAAAGAAGTTTTTGTATAGATCTTTTTTTTAAGCCAATTATGATTGATCCTGAAAAACGCTGTCACACTTCTTAATATGTCTAAATGCTTGACATATTTCCTTTTTTTATCTCTTAGAATGCGTTTGGATAGAGAATTTTAACTAAAAAAAGTAATTTATCACATACTTTAAATTTCTTTAATCTAAAATTCATTGTTTGAATGTTTTTTTATGATGAATTTAAATTTTTGAAATTTTAAAATAGAATTTTAAATAACTAAAAATGCAGAATTTAAATTTCTTTCCAAAAAGTGAGAAATTGAAATTCTCTTCTTGATAGAAGAACCTTCCAAAACGTTTGTATATTTCCTTTATAACTTTCATCTTTTCTTCCTCCTTAAAGTTTCCGAAATCTGTTCTCGAACTCAGAACTCTTCCCTCACACCGATGATCCTTAGAATTTAAAAATTTTCAAAATTTAAAATATCTTGATCCAAATACATTCTTCTCTTAGGGTTTTTTTACTATGAAATAGAAGGAGAAAATAAGGCATTTGATATTATTCTCCCAAACACACCTTATATTTATTTTTATGAAATATGTTAGACGTCTAAACAAACCCGAAGACAAAAATAAAACCATTGAAAATGAGCAATGTTATTTATAACGAGACTTTTTCCCTAACTAAAAAGCTAAAATTGCTTTAGCAGGTGTTGTAACAAATCATTTTTTAGGGAAAAAAAACAAATAAACTATCAATTATCAAGTATGTTGATTGATAAGGTTGAAAAGTATTTTCCCACAATAAATAAATGCCAAGGTGGAAGCTGCAAAATTGTTTCATTATAAATGTTGGAACTGAATTGGACAACGAGACAACGAGACGTACTTGTAATTTATGTTTGACGCTCATTGTTTGTTTGGTGGAACTGGATAACGTTATGAAAATAACCCACATCCACATAAAACGATAAAGAATATATAAGAAATATGAAAAATAATAATTATGTACATATTCATTAAATTTGTTGAGTTTTTAATAAATTTTACCTCATTCAAAATAGTCTACTCCCGTCAGTTATCAAGCGTCAGGTGTTCAGTTGAAAAGAGTGACTTTATGTTAAAATTTAAAATAATCTATAATGGGATAACCTTATAATAATTTAGATAATATATTTTTTTACTATTTAAAGTGTTAATATTTAAGGTACTTTAAGAATTTAAAATAAAAAAAAATAATTTTGTAAGAACAAAAAAGAAAAAAACATTAAATTACAAAAATAAAAATATATTTAAATCAATTTAAAAACATACTATCCATAGCTATATTCCAAATGGTAGGCAATATTTTAAAGGGTTTTTTTATGAGTAAATAATTTATATATTGACGATATAAAAAAATTATATTATTAACAAGTTTTTATTTTAAAAGACATTATTAACAAGTTAGAAATCACCATATATCTTAAGTTCATTAAATTTTATAAATAATTACATCAAAAGTTATACATAACATAACATGATTTCTAATTATTTGACTATATAAAAAATTTCCATAAAAAATAAACTTTTTAATTATGTAAAATATAAGTAAGGCCATTTCTTAAAAATTGTTCAATAAGAGATGATATAAGTTATAATAAATGGTTACTCATAAGGTGAACTATCTAGTGGGTAGTTTACATGTAAACAACCTTCTTATACTTGGATGGTCAGATTGGTATATCGGGGTTACCTGTTGCTTTTGTTTTTTTTATGATAATTGCAATGTAGTCCTAAATATTAGCAAAAATATAAAATATAATTGTTGAAGCCAGAAAAGGTTGATTCTTTAACCCAGAAACAAGTTCATCAGAGGTTCGGTTAATTTGTGATAATAATTACCCGAAAGATGCCGCCAACTCTCGGAGTCAAACCAGATCCAGAACTCTGCTACCACGGAGTGAGCCATTTTAATATTCAATCATTCTTTTAGCTCCTCAATTTTTGGGTCGCGGAAATGGGTGCAAACTATTACGGTCTTTATAAATGGCTTTTCAATTTTTATGAGAGGGAGAATGAGAGAAATCCCATGATTCGATTCTAAGAATACGTTTGAAAGTAGGAAGAAAGAAAATTAAGAGGAAAAGAATACACATAAGGATGTCTTTTCCTTTGTTTAGTTGAAGAGAAAGTAAAAGACTTTGTTACACCATTAAACTTTTTGACAAAATGTTACAAAGAAACATGAATTGGTGGTTGCCATTGAAGAGATTGATAATGGATTGGACTTCTTGTTTAAGCACCTGATTCATTTTTTGCAAATCTGCACTCTTTTGGTTATTTATCTTGTCTACGGATTCATGGGATGGGATATTGAAGACTATAGATTGCGTTCTCATTCTTTATAATGTCTCAAGTTTATAAAACGTTTTAGCAATGTTGAAGTTCTTTGTATCAGATGTTTGTTGTTATAATTTGTTTCAAGAACAAAATCTGCAGATGCTTAGTGAGTTGATCAACGGAAATTACGAAATTAGTGTGGTGTATGAGGATTAATACCAACAAAATATAGGGACAAAACAAATAAATAAAAAATTGTTACAAACAGATCAAAATTACCTACTATTACATGTCATTTTAAGCTGTTCATCATAAACCACCCACAAGCTAATTCATCCTAGCCGGAACCCAAATAATTTTTTTTAACAAATTTTTGGCAGAAAAAGACAAGTTTATTCTTAGAAATTTCACAAATAAAGTTTCTCTTTACACATCATCTAGACAACGTTTTTGTGCGGCACACAAATACAAGAATCAGTGTGGCCTGCGCCTGAGTGTTTGGAATTGTCGTTTTGTTGCTACTGAGCACAACTTGCCAAATGCCAAAAGGAGAGATACATTGGTATACACTAAAATACTCACACAAGAGTTCCAATAACTCAGAAAATTAGTAACACATTGCGAAAATTCAATACGGAAAGAAAAATAAAACTAGTTTTTTCAGTAGTGTTTGATTGGAAAAGAGGGGAGAAGAGAGTGAAAGGGAGGAGAAATTTTTTATAATTTTCTCTTGTATGATTTAGAAATTTGGAAAGAAAGGGTAAAATAAAAGTTTAATTGGAACCATAAAGTGACAAAAATAATTATTCATTATAAAGTACTTCCACGGAACAAACTCAAGCACTTTCACAAGAGAAACTCAAGAAGTCAATCTTCTCTAGAACCTAAAATCTAGATATTATTGCACTACCAAATCATATTAAGAAATGATTACATAGGATATGGAATTTAATATTCCCGGACTCACCATTATGACAAAGAAACAACAAGGAAATTATATAGGTGACTTCAAATTCGTGCATCTGGCACAACTATTTCACCAAAAATATTCATGAGACATTATGCATCTTGTAACAACTATAATACATTTCTTATAAATTATAATCCAGGTTGGATGAACTTCTCAAAAAATACTTACAAGAAAAGAAAGTAAGTAAAATGAAACATACTTCTCCCATAAGTAAAAGTGAAGGTGCATAAGTTGATTTTAGCCTATAAGAAAAAATTTCAATGTCATGTTGGTTATCATGTAGAGATTAGAGAACAAAACATTTTCAATGTACTGTGTGTTAAATTTACATGAGTCCCGGGATTTAACATGAATATTTTGTTTCTTAGTAACCATTGTGTCCCCATTATTATGGAACATACTTCAAGTGAGGACCTCTATGAATGATTAATTTCATTTCTTAATCTTTTACCACACAATATAAATCTACTCACTAAATGGAAAGGAAATTGTTACAAACTCACACTCCTATAGGGTATAAGAGGGATTTATAGGTATAACAAACATGCCTGCATACATAGCAACAAGTGTGGGAAACATTGTTGTAATTTTAGAGGCTGCATGTTTTCTACATTTTCCTGCATGTTCTCTACTGTAATCCGAGTTCTGTGCTCTGAATTTTCTTTATATTTCATTTAGTGGATGAGTTCCTAACAGAGCACCGTCCACACTTGAAGCACAGATGGCTGATATGTGAGGGGGTGTGCTAGATTACAAGATATAAAAAAAAACTATTCATAAGTCTTCACCTCACAGCTTAAGCTTTTGGAATAATTGGTCAATGAAAACTACTGACACAGTTTCTATTGTTTATAAACATTAGCATGCAAGAGGGAGAAGAGAACAAAGAAATCAGATCAAAATAAGGATTAGAAAGAAGTAACTCAACTATATCTACTCCTTGATTGATGATCTTATATTGATGTTTCAATATCAATAGCACACAACTGGATCTAGATCCTCAAAACTACATTTACCACTAACATTTATTTTAGGACACCAAAGTAAGATATATAATTACACATTAAAATTTAATACCAATTACATAAATTATATTTATACCCTATATATCTAACATACCTTTCAATAACTTCCTTCTTGGGCTACAATAAGTTCCTGCATGTTATCAGTATTACCAATATCAGTAGGTACCAATATATCATCCTCAGTTGTGAAATTGTATCTACCCCCAATAGCTCTTAAAAGCTGATACACTTCAAACATGGTGGGCCTCTCCTTTGGAGTTGGTGAGACACAGTTGCATGCAACCTTTAGAAATTGGAAAAGCTCACTATCAACATCCTTTCTGACTAGTGATTCATCAATGGCATCATGGAGTTTTGCATTGCTTGTGAGCTCCGTAATCCATTCTACCAGATTTCCTTTAAAAGTTTCCGGAGCTTTAGACACATTGGTAGGTCTTTCACCTGTCACCAACTCAAGAAGAACAGTTCCAAAGCTGTAAATATCCCCTTTAGGTGTAGCAACCAAAGTTCTTGTGTACTCAGGAGCAACATAACCTAAATCTCCAAACTCCCCATTTACAAAAGTACTCAAATGAGTATCAATTGGATTCATCAGTCTAGCAAGGCCGAAATCAGAAATTTTTGGCTCAAAATCTGCATCCAACAAGATGCACTTCGAGCTTATGTTTCGGTGGATGATACGGGGATTGCAGCTATGATGAAGCCATGCTAACCCTTTGGCTGCTCCAATTGCAATTTTGAGCCTTGTAGTCCAGTCAAGGGTGCTCACACCATCAGCGGGATGGAGTTGGTCATGGAGGTTGCCATTTGGCATGTTTTTATAGACCAAAAGCCTCTCCCTTTTGGTCATACAAAAACCTAAAAGAGGAACCAGATTGCGATGTTTGACAGTACCTAGCGTACCCATCTCAGACATAAATTCTTTTTCAGTGTACTGAGATTCCTGTAATCTCTTAACCATAAGAGTTGTGCCATCGTCAAGGACAGCTTTGTAAACAGTTCCTGTTCTTCCTGTCCCAATGATATTGGTATTACTGAAGTTGTTAGTAGCCTTCATGAGATCACTCAATTTCATTTTTGAAATTGATTTCTCAAACATAGAAACCTGATGTCCAATTCAGTATAGTTAGACTTAGGTATAATATTCTCATAAGAGTTCAATAGTATGTAAATCATATGAACTAAGGCTCTTTAAATATTACAGAAATTAATTTTCAGAAAGTGTATTCTACGTTTTTTTAATTTTGACAGAAAATGTATATTTTACCAGCTCAATTTAGAAATATTTTATTTTCCTATGTTTAGCGCAGCAATATGAAAAACATGTTTTGCCAATTAATATTAATATACACAACAAAGTCAAGGAAATATTTAATAAGAAAATATTTCACTTGAAACTTGAGAGATTCTTTTTTTTTTAAAAAAAAAGGACATTTTCTAACAAACTAGTTCCTATTGAAAACAATTATCTAATGCTACAAAACTCAAATGTATCTACAATAAAAATGAATAACTGTGTAATCATATATTTTCTGTGCAATGCACCGATATAGCTTGCCTTAATTCGTTTAGTTCCTTTTAGACTTCTTGCCCATTTGTTTCCTTCAGGATCCTCTTCCTTCTTCTTGAAAGAAACACGTCGCACAAAGAAGAACATTCCAATACCCAATCCTAATGCCGCAAGAGTCACCCCGCCAGCAGCAGCTCCAGCAATAACAGCCATGTTACTCTTGGAAGGCGTGGCTTGGCAAGGCGCCAATGTATTTCCTCCACATAGGCCTTGATTATTTGCATAATGTAACTCAACCCCATCCCTAAAGATTGGAACTTGCCCCGTCAAAAGATTGTTGGATACAGAAAATACCTTAATTCGTGAGAGAACACCAAATTGTGGAGGAATTTGGCCAGTGAGTCGATTCTGATCAAGTTTAAGGGTATTAAGAAAGGTACAATTCGCAAGACTCACGGGAATTGCCCCAGAAAACTCATTTGTAGATAGATCAATAGACGTCGCAAATGGTATAAGAGTGGATATGTCTCCCGGAATGGTTCCAGAGAGTTTGTTAATTGAAAGGTCTAATCCAGTTAAGCTCGAGCAATTTTGAATGCCACGAGGAAACTGGCCCTTGAGTCCCATATTCGACAGTTTGAGATTCAAGACCCTGTTCTCGTCAGGGTGCCAACACTCAACCCCATTAAACCTGCAGATATACCCTTCAGTTTTGTTGTTGAAATCCCAAGAGAACTTCAAATAATTATAGGGGTCTTCAAGGGATTCTTTGATACTTTTCAAGCAGAAGATATCAGTGTCAGTCCCGTAGGTTATGCCACAACCAAGCAGCAGCAAGAAATTAACAAGAATATGAGAGCTGGAAATCCAGCTATGCAGAACCATCTTTACCAAGATTATAAAAACAAGCCAAGAGGAAGTAATCCAGACACCTCACTCAAATGGCTATCCAATCCAAGCAACAACACAAACAAACTCCATAGCACTACAACCATTCCAAGAGCACACCCTGAAAAAACATGGAAAAGAAAACGGAAGAGCAGAAAACACAGTTCAGCACCTCACACAAACCGAGTCAACCATACAATTCTTTGCATGATTTTGGCATTTTTCTCCAATCAAAATTGGAGTTTCACCTCAGTAGTCCGCGTAATAAAGTTTTGCATTAAAGGTCGACATAGATTATTAACGTAAAACTCCAATTATGATTGGAGAACAGTATCAAAAGTTTTGTATCTAAGTTCTGTCCTAATAAGACAAGGGCAAAAAATCCATACTTCATACCAAAACTAACACTACAAGCCAGTTAGATTCCTATCCAATCCAAGTCACAGCACCACATATAAACTTCATAGCACTACAACCCTCCCAATAACACATCATGAGAAACAATTGAAAACAAAACAAAACAGCATAAAACACAGTTCATCACCTCATACAAAACCAAGTCAACAGCATAAAAAGACAAAAAGAATCTATACTTCAGACCAAAACTCATACTGCAACAAAGCAAGAACAATTGACAAAAGAAGAAGAAAACATCAAAACCCAGAGAAACCCAGTAGTAAAGTTTATTCCAAAACATGAAATGGAAGAAAAAAAAAATGAAATTTTGCAAAAGTGCTGAAATACCCACCTGGGTTTTTTGACAGCCAAATTCAGGAAACCCCATGAAGCTTTCAGGTAATTCGGCTCTGCCCAAGAAAACACACTCACTAAGTAAACAGCAGAAAATGAAAAGCAGCAAAATTTGTAGTTAGAAGTGAGCAAAGAACTTACCTTTGAGAGCGTTTTAGATGATAGTGTGGATGTGAATGTGAAGAAATATAAAAGAAAGTGGAACGGGTCAAAGAAGTTAAAGCCAAAAATTTCCAAGCAATAGAGGAAAGACTTGGACCATAGAAACGCGAAGACTTGTGAAAAGTGCTTCCCTGAGTTGCTGTGACTTGCCATTGTGGAAAATTAAGGGTCTTATTATTATTGGACAAAAGAAAGACAAAAAAAAAAAATGCAGACACAAAAAGAGCAGTTTCTTATTCATTATTTAATAGATAAATAGTTTTTTTATTTTAGGAGATGAGAAATTGATAGAGACAAAAATGTTACAAAAATATCATCTCTCACATGTTTGTTCAATAAATTAAAATGTGAATAATTTTTTATTGGATCAAAATATTAATAATTTTTTATTTGATCAAAATATCAATAATTTTTTAGACCAAAATGTTATTACATTTTCATATCAAAATATGAGTATTTTTTCATTTGATTAAAATGTCAATAGTTTTTTTTTATGAAAATATCAATACGTTTCCACTAAACTAAATTCTCAGATCCCAAATTTTATTTCATTTAAGGATAAAATATAATTTAATATTTATTTTTTTCCTTTTTTTATTATTACAAATATAACACTATAATAAACACTTAAAAAAATAGGAAAACAAACCTAAGTTAAAACAAACAAATAATAAGCACCATTACTTTAACAAACATTCTAACTCAAATGCAACCACAACAACACTACTAATAAATTTTTTAAATTTTGATTAATTAATTTTATTGTTTGCTTACAAGTTATTTATGTTAGATGTTACATATTTGTAGGATGAAATTATCTGCTCTCAATCTACTCCATAAGTTGAAGAACCTTTAACTATTATGTTTGTTCTAATTTATATTTGATTCCCTATTTTTTTAGGTGTTCATTAATTTGGGATATGACAAATTATTCCAATGGAAACACATTGACATTTTGCTTAAAAATAAATTACTGACATCTCGATCCAATGCTAACTTAAATAACATTTTGGTCAATTGGAAACATATTAATATTTTGGTCCAAATAAAACCATTGATGTTTTAATTTAATGAAAAATTACTGACATTTTGATCAAGGGTAACTTACTTACATTTTTATCAAATTTATTCAACAATTATGTTGACAATAATTTTTTGTGATATTTTCGTTCATCTGTGTCATATAAGCTCTTTCATTAATGATAACGGACAAAAGGTAACACATGAATAAATTTGTCACATTTTTTTTTACTTTGGGGAACTAAAATCTTAATTTCCATCTTGGAGAACAAATTTCTCAGCACTCTATATATTCAAGGATGAAAATAGATATTTAGCCTTTATTTTAATATATTTCAATTCAAAAAATTATAAAATCTAACGGTTTCGTTTCGTGACTTTCATCGCCCTCTTGGATACTCATCATTTTTTTTCTTAATACACCGATGAAAAAAATAATTATTCGTAACTTGACTTAGAATTTTTTTTTGTATATAATTGGATGTAATTTATTTTAAAAGATATAATTATTTTTAAAAAACTAAAATAAACTACTGTAATGATTTACAATAGTTGAAGATAAAAATATCAAAAGAAAAATTATATCAAATAAAAAGATAAAAATATCCAAAAGAAAATGATATCAAAAAAAAAAATATGGTAAGGTATTTAAGCGGCAATCAAAATGACAAAAGTTTTATGTAATAAATCAGACGAACATTGCGGCCACCAAAAACACATAAAAATTAGAGGAGCATTTTTTTTAATACATAAATTAGAGGAACATTGATGGCAACTGCTTATAAAAAAATCATTTAATTTATATACATGATCAATTTTTACAAAATATCTTATAAGATGTAATCATTTTCCAATGTTTATTTATTAATATGATGGGACAACAAAGTAATTGTTATTAAACATCTATACAAGAATATTTTACGATAATAAATATATATTGAACTCATAAATATTCCATAAATAAATAATTTATTTGTAAAAAATATTTTTAATTATTTAATAAATTTAAGAAAGAGACCATAAGTGGCTTAAAAGTATTGATTGGTTACAAAATAAAAATTAAAAAAGTTTTAAAAATGTATATGAAATATCGATGTATCTTTATTGTAAATTGGAATAAAAATAGTTTTTTATGTACTAATAAAAAAATTTACTTGCATTTGTTTTACTGAACTTATACTTGCATTTAGCACATATTTTTTTAGAGGTTTTAATGTAAAACGATAATGTATTTGGCAGGTGAGAATTTTAATATTAGTGGTTAAAGAAATAACGGTTGATGTAGGGATGACCCTTTATTAGTAGTTATATAACCAATTTCCTACCAAAGTATGAAATTAATTAAAACTATATTTTAATACTTTTGTTTGTGGGTTTCAAGTAAACTATTAACTTTGTCAAAAAGAAAAACTAAACGGTTGACAAAATGTCAAAAAAATTAATTAATTATTAAAATTTCATTTTCCTTGTATTTTGACACAGAAATTATAATAAATTATCTTTATAAAATTATTTAAATAAATAAATTGACAATTCGTTATTTATAAATGTATAAAAAATGTATTAATTTGTAGGATTTTATATTTGTGGAAAGATCGATGAATAACAATTAGACTTAATTATATTTTTTATTTCATCATTTATTCATTTTGTTGAATTTCATTTTACTGTTAATTAAAGGTTGAATCAGATCTCATTATTTTTAAAAAAGTCTCAATGTATTTTTTTTGCACAATTTTGTTGTTAGTGTTTACAACTAACAATAATTTAAACCGGTCGCTAAAAGGACTAGAAAAGACTACATTGGTCTCCGATACTGAACTTTCGACATTTTGACCTAATGAGGTTAGTTTTACAAACTAATTTCCAAGATAGGTCTGTTTCAAACCTATTTTCAAGCTGGGTCTGTTTTTTACGTAGTCATGCAAGTGTATCGCCATCATGAATGGTGAGATACACAAACCCTTGACACGTGGCTGGATACCGCCAATGGAGCTGGCGAGTTTGGGGTTGCAAGTTCTCACCACTCTCACTAGCGACTTGGCCTGAGCAGCGTGCAGGGCAGGGCAGGGACGGGACAGGTTAGGCAGACTATGCTTGTAGAGTAGCAGCCAGGCTATGGTCTTTCGCAAGTAGTGTTGGCGAGACAAGGAGCATATACCGCCAACACCATTGGCGATATAGGTGTGCATATATAGCAACATTCTCGGTTTCGCTTTAAAAATTTCTGAGAACGCTTTGGCTTTAAAATTTCTGAGGGTTGAGTGTTTAAGTATTTTTAAAGTTCGTCTCTGAATCAACCAGTAATATTTCTCTTCTCTGGTATTGTTTTTTTGAATCAATAAGTTGATTTTTTTTAACATTATTTGTTCATAAAATAAAATAAAAATTAACTACATTTATAAAAACTTAATTAATTATATATACAAATTAAATTATGTAACACAATATGTAACAAAAATTAATATGTAAAGAATAAATTAAAATTTATATACTACAAATAAAAATATATTTTTCACTAATAAATATTTTTCAATTAAAAATATATACTACAAATTAAAAATTAACACAATAAATATATACTACAAATAAAAAATTAACACAATAAATATTTTCACTAATAAAATATATACTACAAATATCAAACTTTAAATATATTATACAAATAAATTAAAATACATACAAACACAACTTAAAATAAATAACAAATTATATATTTTTCAATTCATATATTTCAATAAAAAAATTATACAAATAAAAAAATTTAAATATTTTTAACAAATAAATTAAATTACATGCAAACACAAATTTAAATAAATAACAAAATATATATTTTTGTCACCAAAAATTAAAACAATACATATAAAAAATTAATACAAACTAAACTAACGTATCAATATTAACTTACAATACCTAAAACTAAAACTAAAACTAATTTAACATACAAAACTAACAACTTAAAATACCTAAAACTAAAACTAACAACTTAAAATACCTACAACTAAAACTAACCGTAATATACAAAACTAAAATTAAAACTAATATACAAAACTAAAAACTTACGTAATATACAAAACTAAAAACTTAGGATACCTACAACTAAAACTAACAACTTAAAATACCTAAAACTAAAACTAACGTAATATACAAAACTAAAAACTTAGGATACCTCAAACTAAAAATAACGTAATATACAAAACTAAAATTAAAACCAACATACAAAACTAAAAAATTAGGATACCCCAAACTAAAACTAAGTACCATAAAAAATTATAACTAAAACTAACCTACAACTAAAACTAACAAATAATATTAACATAAAAAGTAAAACTAATTTACCATACAAACTTATAATACCTAAAACAAATAATATTGATATCTAAAATAATTACTAAATAAATAAAATGTAAAAAATATTAACTAACTTACCTAGTTTGACACAATGAAACAATAGAAGATGTAGAGCAATAGCAAGCAAAGTTTCTTGCCAGCAGCACAAGCCCAACACGAAGGTGTGATGAAGGTGTGGCTTGTTTGGCTTAGGGAAGCGTTTTATAATGGAGGAGTACTGCACGAAGCTTATCTCGCTAGGTGCAATGGTGAGACACTGTGTTGCACGAAGAAAAAGCTGCACCTCCTGCGCCATAGCTAGCTAGCTTGCTCCTCTACACTGGACAGCCTGCCACCTCAGCTGTCTCGCCATTGGCACTGGCGAGACAGTGTCCATGTCAGCCTATGTCTCGCTGCTATGACTGGCAGCACCCATGTGCACTTATCTTGCCATTCATCCTGGCGGCATCATCCACGTGTCTTCACGCCACTCATACCGCCATGCATGCTGGCGGGATAGGCTGGGGTTATGTCCAAAAATAGACCCAGCTTGGAAATAGTTTTGGAGATGATATGAATTATAAGTAGGTAACATCATCTCAACAAGAGTATGAGGAAAAGACAAACACCTATAAGGATTGGAGAAGTATCTATCCATTTTTTTATGAACATGACCTCCATTTTAAATATTTTTCCTCCAAGTGAAACTTCCTCCTTTAATATCTAAATCTAGCATGCTACACGAATCTATCATTTGAGCCAAATGATCAGTTGATCTAGATAACCTCCATACTAATTACCTTATGTTGCCAACATGAATGAACTAACCTAGCTTCTGTATGGCTGAGGTTCAATGTGTTGGGGAGATCCGAGGGATACACCTGTGGACCACGAGCCACCACATAAGGAGACCTAACACCACACTTTAACCCAAAACCTTAAGGCTCAAGTTTATGGGTCTTCTCCTCACTTATATGGTGTTCAACCTTTCCACTTCTACCCGATGTGGGACTTCACCTCACACTTGTAACCCAACACAATGTTTGAAGAAGCTCAACTTCCTTTCAATAATTTGAACTCCAAGTTCTTCAAAACTTACCTTTTTTTTTAAGACAAATTCATTACTAATCTTTCTCAAGAGGATATTACTAACAATTTTAGTTAGAAAAATTTGTAGGAAGTAGGTTTTACAAATATTTCTCAAAGAAAAAAAATGTATATCAAAGTTAAGAATTTAACTTTTATAAATAAACTAGTCTGTAACCCGTGTATACGCACGGGTCGTTTGATTTTTTATTCAATTAGCATTGGTATTTTTGATTGCATGATAGGAATAAAAGGAACATTGTATCCCAGAAAAAGAGAACTGAATGTTTATAATAATATTGTGCTTAAACCTCGTCAGCTATGCATACTCATAGATTTTTTTTATTTAGCAACTTTAGAATGTTTTTATTGAATGGTGGAAAGAAAAGAAATATAGGAATGAAGACAACTGCTACTATAACATGTAGTATGTCCAGAAAGAAACAACTGAAGAATTACAATAATATTGGAGTATAAGTTTTAACATGAGAAAAGCATAGCAAACTTTGTTTGTAAATTAAAGGAACAATAACCAAATGTAAAGCAAGGGTGTTTTTTTGTTTTAATTTTTTTGCTGTTTAATTTTTCAAAAATAGTAGGAACACACAAAAGGTAGAATAAATAAATGGATAAAATTTGAAAATAATAGAAAACAAAATGAATATGGGAGAGAGAGTTGAGAAAAATATAGATTAAAATGAAATATATATTGGAGAGTTTATGACATTGAATCTTTATGTATCTTCTTTAAATAATTAAATCTCGTAAAATTGAAGAAGTAGACCTCACTTTAGTTACCGTGTATAAAGTTACAACAGAACAAAAACAACTTAAGCTCATAAACTTGGATGTCATTTACATCAGTCACAATGCATCATTATATTTACCGTGTCAGGTTTTTGAATTTGCATAAGAGTGACATCTAGGAATTGGTTTAAAAACATCTTCGGAAGAGAAAAACATTTTCCTTCATCAAGAATAATCTAAGATTCACGCCACATGTATCATTATTTTTTCATAAATATATGTATATTTACATACGATAAAATTATTATATACGGTAAAATTCTTTCTCTAAATATTTAATATGATTATATATTTAAGATTTAAATTTAAAGACATGTAGTTAAATTAAAATTACTTTATCTAACTTAATCAACATGTTTGATAGTATATGAAGAAAGCGTGTATTAAATGAATAAAAATTAGCAACTTAAAAAATGGGTATAAAAGAACCTTATCATTATAGAAAGAGACAAAATTACATAGGCACAAAATACATCTACAAAAAGAAGAAAACATACTAATTTAAAATTATAAATTTGTTTACAACATTATCCCAAATTAAATGTTTGACATTGTGAATTAATCATAATGATGAGTTGTGTTTCTAATAGAAAATATCTTATGGATTTTGTCCTTGTAGTGAATGGAGTGGTTGTCAATGGTTTTGCCAAGAGGTACATGATTTAGTCACTTTTTTAATTTTATTTTGATTTATGCGTTTGATTTTTGAGGTTGAAAGCTTCTTTCTCTAGCTTAATCTAAAGGGGTTTGAAATTATAATTATTTTGAAAGGTTTGCTGCATAGGTGCATTTATACCTATGAATATGATAATTGGTAATGTGTGTTTTGTTATTATTATTATTATTATTATTATTATTATTATTATTATTATTATTATTATTATTATTATTATTATTATTATTATTATTATTATATTTTTTATTTTTTATTTTTTGGGTAACTTGGAATCGTTTGCCGCTTGAAGCCGAGAAAATATTTTCTGGGATCTCTCTTTCGTAGCAAATAAAGTGGTTGTCAATGGTCTTGCATGTATGTGGTTTAGTCAATTTTTAAAATTTAAAGCCATGTAGTTAAATTAAAATAACTTTAGCTAACTTAATCAACATGTTTGATATTATACGAGGAAAATGTGTATTAAATGAATAAAAATTTGCAACTTAAAAAATGGGCTAATTTAAAATTATAATCCTAAATTTAAAATTATAAATTTATTTACAACATTATCCTAAATTAAGTGTCTAACATTATTTTGAAAGGTTTGTTGCATATGTGCGTTTATACCTATGAATATGATAATTGGTAATATGCGTTTTGTTATTATTATTATTTGGATAACTTGGAATCTTTTGCAATTTGAAGCCGAGAAAATATTTTTAGGTTCTCTCTTTTTGTGAAAAAAAATATATTGAAGTAAATATTTGTTAGTAATTGGTTACTATGAAATATAAAAGTATGGTCTCTGTACAAAATGCTAACATTATTTGTTGGCAGGCAACATAAAATGAATTAGACATTTGTTTTCTGCACTTTCATTATTGCATCCTCCACACACACACACAGAGATATATATATATATATATATATATATATATATATATATATATATATATATATATATATATATATATATATATATATATATATATAAGTAAGTTAATCATCAGCTTTGAGCTTTCTTTAATTTGTTGCAGATGTCCTGACCTTTCTTTAATTTGTTGTATTTCAGGTAATGATTCATTAATCATCAGCTTTGAGCCCTGCCAGGTGTTAGTTATTGTAATTGGGCAAAGTACTGTGAATTTAATAAGAGGAAATAAGTTAACTTATGTCATATGAAAGACTAATCAAAAGTGAAAAACTTTGTGCCTCTTTGATGCGAGTGAATACACAATGGCAAATGAGATACGCATGAAGAATGGTATGTTTAGTAAACATACAAGAGCTTACTTGTACCTCTATCTTCTATTTTTTCACATATTGGCAAATGAGTTGATTCTGTGCTTGTTTCTACTTGTATCAAATATGGTTTCAACTTTCAAACACACAAATCTTCATGCATTGCTTTCATTCCTTACGAAAAGGAAAAAAAAACTTTTTGTAATAACATTTTCGCACTTTACTTTCATTTATTACATTTTTCTAGATTATTTTTGGTTTCAAATGTGCAATCACATAATGGCCATTGTACTTACTTAAAAAGAAAAATATTAAATCGCAACTGGTTTTGGTTTCTGCAATGGAGGATATGTAAAATACGACAACATATTGTTCAATCGAAGATATATTGGTATCTTTTACCAAAATAAAATTTATGACAACAATCCATCTATCCCACCTTTAGAACTTACAAAAATAATATACAACCTCAATCATATACTTTCAAATCCTAAGCTACCTTAGAGCTCAAATGGTTCTATGCAGGGTAATTCCTTCTTTCTTTACACTACAATTGTTCACCACTCCCCCACATAATAGCAGGGGACTAAGAAGAAATTGTGAGGGACTCAGAAACAACAAGTGGTAGCAGTGTGCTACCACACTGCTCCCTTCAATTGTGAAGCAAACCTCTTTTGGTTTTGCATGCTGATACTCTCATAAGCAATTGTGGAGTGAGGAGAGGAAGTGCTCGCTGTTGCCGAAGATGATGGTCAACATATTTGAGCCGCGAACCTTCCATTTTCCCTCCAAAGCAATCTTCTTCGAAGTTCAAACATCAAACGATAAAACCACTATCTCCATCTGCTGTTGGTACTGCCTGTACCTTTGCTCCACCTTCAAGAAAGAAAAATAAAATCACATCAATAAACTATCCATTAATTCAACTATCACAAATATTTTATTAACTTCAATCAACCACAACCATGCAATTTAAGACCATTAGCCATTCATAATCTTTCTAAATTTATATTCATTAATCATTATATAAGATGAAGCTATATAATATATGCTCCAACACATGTAGTAGCAAGCCAAAAACAATACTACTACAATAATAGTATGTTTGAAAACTCGAGGAGAAGTAAGAAATTACTTCCAAAATGTGAAAGTTATAACTATTAGCTTCCGAGTAGAAAACATATGAGAAGTGGAACCACACGCACTACAATTAAAGTGAACAACACATACCTCATCAAGCATACCAATTAGTTTGGCTTTCTTCATCTGAATTTCTTGTCTTTCTGCAGTTGATAGCTCTAAAAACCCGTTCTCAGTTTGGATTTTATCATAAACCATGCTAAGTTCTATCATATTTCTTGGAGCACAACCTTTATTTTTTCCTTGGAGGGATTTTGATTTTAGCAAGATGAACCATCTGAAAGTTTTTCTTTCCCTCTATTATTTTGGATGCTAGCTTTGTATGTTAGATACCTTCAAGGCCATATAACTATTTCAATTGGCCATCAATCTGTTTCCTTACAAATTGTAAGATGCGAAAAGTCATTAGTAGCTTTTAAAATGAGTTATCTAAATATATTTTCTTATAATTCTGTAAACCATTTGCTTAAAACAATAGTTAAAATTAGATAAAAGCTCCATGCTAGTACCAAATTTGCTATCGAACATCAGGTTATCAGGCCAAAAAAAAAATTAAAAGGACAAATTCTGATTGAAATTTTTTCATTAACATTGAAGAACTCAACTACAAAGCAGAGAATAAAATAGTTCAAAACTATAAAGATGAGTGTGTGACTTTAATCGAAGAATCTACATGAAATTAAACAAATGAGTTAAAGAGTTGATTTAAGGTGAATCCTTCAACTTCACCCTCAAGGAAATTTGCACTTTTGCATCATATAAGGTTGTCACAATTTTAAATCATGTGTGACTCATAGTACTATATTGAAAACATGGTAAATCATGGGTACTGGAATATAGCAATAAACCTTAGGAAAAAAACTTCTGAACATGACTTTGAATCTGAACAACAATCTTTGTACCAACATGTTCTATGGTGAAAATAAAAGGATCCAAGAACTTAGACCATACTTCTTGATTCACTAATTTATATATGTGTGTGTGTGTGTGTTGCTAGAATCTTTATGGCATAATTTGCCTAAGATATGAAATTTCTAAATTAATTATACCTTCAATTCGTCGCCAGGCCCTGCCATATAGCTTTAAGGCTTCAAGGATCTTCTTATGTTCTTTATCTGTCCTCCTCTTTCTTTGTTTTGTGATAGTATATGGTTTCCTTACCTGTTAATGTAGATATAAAACTGATTAAAATAAAGGTGACACTGTCACAGATGTGAAAAATCAAATTTATAATGCCATAAACACACAACAATTCAGGGCAGAACCTTCAAGGCATAGTCATTTGCACAAGAAAACTGATCATGTAGTGGAATATCTGCAACAAGATGCACACCAGAATTCAAAACTTTTCATATCAATGCGTACGATATTTTTCCAGCCATTAATGTATGTGAGACAAAAACTTTAACTTATAGTTTTCACTTGCAGAAATCATTTAAATAATTAAGTCAATAGCATCTAAAATATTTAAAATAAAATGCATCGAAAATTACCAGGAGTTATATGACTGAAGTTTCGGACAAATCCACATCCGTCAGAACGAAATACAATCTGTTAAACATAATAAAAAAAAAAGTTGTAAGACAGAAAATGAAAGCTTAGAGTTGGGAGAGAAGAATGACGTTTTTTCTTACCTCAGAGGAAGAGAGATTTTTTTTACCTTTCCTACCTCAGAGAGTCTCTAATAGGGATAACTTGCAGAGCTATTGTTATTCTCATTTTTTAATTTGTTTGCATCTTGGATAGTGAAAACATAACCCAGTTGAGAGAAAAAACATAAAAGAGAGTGTAAAATATTTATAAAAATGCCTTCTAACAACAAAACCAACAAAATAACGAAGAAAATAACATTAAATAAAGAAAGAATACCATATCAGGCAACCAAGATCAATGCCACAACCGAAAAAAATTACTATTAGTTAGGAAGAAAACATGCATAACAACAAACAAAATTAAAACCTTGCAAATAGAGACAAATAGTAACGAAACAAACATGCATAACAGCAAAGGGGAAAAAACCTTGCCAGCTGGATGCTTCTTCGCGGTGACATTGCATAACCACCAAGCTGAAGAAAACTAAGGAAGGAGGAGCTAAACAATGAGACACCATCAACCAAAAGATCATGAAAACAAAAAATGAAATGCCCTAGGTGACACACGTGCTACAATAGACGGGACAAAGGATCATGATCCCACAAGGGTGAGCTAACTCCAAAAACTCATCCTCAGTTTGGATTGTAGGCTGCAACTCGCTTGCATGAAGCCATAATTGCTAGTAATCGCCTACATGAAGGAAGAAACAAAAAATAAATAAAAGGAAAAGAGGAGAAGATTGAGGAAGAGAAAGATGGAGAAAGAGAAGATTGAGGCGGGGGGAGAGTAACATAGCCAAGAAAACATGTAGGAAAGAAAGGAAAGTTTTTATTATTAAGTGGAATTAAATGGGGAGTTGAAATCTGCCAATTAGGGAGCGACACGTGGCGGAGGCAACAAAAAAATAGTGCAAAAAAAGGAAGGGAAAAAATGACCAAAAAACCTGAAAAAGTGTCACGTGTCAAACTCTCAGTCATGGACATTATAGAGATTTCATTGACATTCTCATTTATAAGACTTTATATAGATAAAAGAAAAGAAAACATTGCAAGATAAAGTGGTTAATTAAATATTATAGACTATTTTATATAGATGATTGGATATATATGTGGTGACAGAAGAATATTAGTTAATTATTAATTTTGGTAGCTATCATCCCTTAATATTATACGTTGTTCATTAGTTATATGTACGCATAAAAGTATTATACAAATTTAGTGTATAAATAACACAAATATAATTATATTTATACGTGCATCACTTTAAATTTTTATTTTTTAATATATATATATATATATATATATATATATATATATATATATATATATATATATATAAGATAATAAGATTTTGCTCTAACCATTTTTTAATAATAAATAATGTGGAGGATTTCTTTCTTCTTTTTCTCCCTTTATATCTTGTCATTAATTAATTAGTCACAGAGAAATTGTTCAACAAAGTAAGTAGGAATGCGTATTTTCATAGGTAGCAAAATCTAAAGATCTAGTTTTTTTTTTACGGGAAGGGACTTAACCCAATCCGGAAGAAAACACTAAAAACCACGAAGGAATCTAGTAGAAGATACATCAGCTAGTACCTTCAAAGGAGCAAAAGGAGGCACCCAATCAATACAAAAAGATCCTCTAAGCCAAAGCCATGCTTGGCAAAACAGTCCTCACTTGATTGGCTTCCCTTGGGAGTGTGATTTCAGGAACTAATATCTGAAGAGGTCGCCATCTCCAAGATAGATTCAACAAGTTGAGCATATTCATGCGTTGTTGCACAACTTTTGGATCATACTGATGGCCAATTTAGGATCAGATTCAACTATGTAATCAAACATAGCCCCTGGAAGTTGCTAGCTTGATACCAAAGACAATTGCCCATAGCTCCGCAAGATTAATAGATGAATTGCCAATCCGAACAAAGAAGGTGAAAATGGTTCCACCACAATGGTCCCTAAGAGCTCTGCCACAAGTTGTTTTACCATTATAACTCATAGCTGCATTGTAGTTCGGTTTGAACTTATCCATAGGAGAGCAATCTATTAGAATTAATGTCTCATGTGAGAGACATGTGACTTTTGTAGAAACTAAAAAATAAATAATTAATAATTAAAGACTAAATTCTAATTGAGTTAAATAGGAAAAATTTATAAAGATAACTATTATTTGATGAGAGTAATGGTTATAAAACGGTTAATACCTACTAACGTGAAATGAGACCCCCTTCCAGACAAAAAAGTATTTTCTCAACCCCTAACTATCTATCTATCACGAATGTAGAGAGACACAAAGAATAGTCAAGGAAGCAAAATATTATTTTTCTCTTCTTCCAAGGAATCAAAGTGCACCGGAAAAAAGTCTCGCTATGGAGAAAGGTAGGCATTATTTATCTATTATTTGTAAGAATCATATATTTTAAGATCCTATTGGTTTCCTATAATTGTTAATCTAGAGAACCCTTGAGATTTACATGTGTTATCAGAGCATAGATTGAAATTTATAATTATCTAAGAATGATTTATTTTTTCCCAATTATACATGAACCCTAATTATAAAATTTAGAGATTTTATTTTATTTATTTATTTCCGCTACACGTATGAAATTTTATTATTGTTGAAATTGTTTTTTTCGAAACATTTTGCACCGTATGGAGAAAGAAAGAAACACAAATCCTCTCTTTATGTGTGTGCTAATTGGAACATGTTTTCATTCTTTTAATTAATTTAATTATGGAGAAAGTGGGTAGCGAAAGACCTTGCCATGTAAGTTTGTTTCTCCTTGCAATGAAGGGATTGAAAAGTGAAAGTCCTTTGTCAGCATGTACGTTTCTTTCTCCTTTCTAATTGAAAGGAATTCTTTGAAATTGTTATTTTCAATCCATTGTTGCTATTCTTAATCTTACGTGCCTTTTTTTTCAATATTATTATTAAACATAATTAAAGGATTTAAATTTTATGCCCTGTAATTAAATTAATGTGAATGTTTAAAATTTTCGATAGCAATAAATATGTATATGCTATATATTTGCTTGAATGTGATTGAATTTTATTATTTTATTGGTTATAATGTGAATGTATGGTATTCATTTGGCTTGGAGTGAAATTAATAAAATAGCTATGAATTGTTAATAACAATAAGTATCTGTAGGTCATATATTTGATTGAAATTAAGTGTATGGTAAATTTGTTAGTCACCAAAGTGACCAAATTTATAATGTTATTTAATTCCAAATTAATAATTATTTCAATTACTCATATTATAATGGCGGCTAAATTATATGATTATTGGTTTATGGGTACATTAAAATTCATTGTTATAAGGCATTTATGGATCACCCAAAGGTTGATTAATTGTTCTTATAATTAATGAATATAATTGTAGGCGATTTGTATGTATCATTAGTTTCATTTATATACCCAAAGGAAATATGTACTACTAATTGGTGCATGTTTAACTGCCAAATAATGTTAAGAGTTTTCTTAGTATCATCATGTTTGTATGTTGTGTGTCAGTGTATCACCCAAAGGAGAACATCAATATACATTGATTGTTATCTGGGTGAATTATATGTATGACATGTGTTTTATGTCTCAAAACGCTTATGTGAATTTTACTATGCTATACATGTTCCCAATTCATTGAACTCTCATGTATCATCTATGCCAATTTTTAATGGGCTTAACTTCTCTAACTGGAATGAGCAAGTCCAATTTCATCTCGGTGTTTTGGATCTTGATCTTGCTATATTGTAAGAGAAGCTTGCTACTATTATTGATGGTAGCAATGAAGAGAAAACCCATTACAAATCCTGAGAAAGATCTAACAAACTCAGCCTAATGTTCATGAGAATGACTGTTGCATACGGTATTAAGACAACTCTCCCTAAGACTGATAATGCTAAATAATTTATGGGGTTAGTGGGAGAGTACTCTCAAATAGTTGATATGTCTCTTGCTGGGACATTAATGAGTACATTGACCACCATGAAGTTTGATGGTTCACACATTATGCATGAACATATCATTGAGATAACAAACATTGCAGCAAGACTTACGACCTTGGGAATGACTGTGAATGAGAACGTCCTTGTTCAATTTATTTTGAACTCATTACTATCTGAGTATGGCCCGTTCCAAATGAGCTATATTACCATGAAAGATAAATGGAATGTGCATGAATTACACAGTTTGTTAGGTCAGGAAGAAACGAGGCTTAAGAATTAAGGAAGTCACTCAGTCCATTATGCAAGCCACCAAGGGAATCAAGGAGCTGGAAAGAAATGTGTGAAGAAGCATGATAAAAGCAAAGGGTCATTAAAGATCAATGACACTCTTATGCAAATCCAAAAGAAGGCATCAAAGAGAAATAATTGTCATTTCTGTGGGAAATATGGACACTTCCAAGCCCAAAGCGCAAGTCTTGGTTCGAAAAGAAAGGTGAGCTTAATGCCCATGTATGTTTTGAATCAAACTTAACTGAAGTTCCCCATAATACATGGTGGATCGATTCTGGATGTAAGTCTCATGTTTATAATACTATGCAGGGATTCCTTATGATCCAAACCATAATCTCAAATGAGAAATTCATCTTCATGGGGAATAGAGTGAAAGCTCCAATGGAAGCAGTCTGGACTTATCATTTAAAACTCGATATTGGACATCATTTAGATTTACTAGATACTCTTTATGTACCTAGTTTATCTAGGAATTTAGTTTCATTATCTACACTTGATGTTACTAGATACTCTTTTAATTTTGGTAATGGATGTTTTAGTTTATTTAAGCATAATCATCTCATTGGTACTAGTGTTCTATGTGATGGTTTATATAAATTGAAATTAGATGGTTTGTATGCTGAAACCGTTTTAACTTTGCATCATAATGTTGGCACTAAACATAGTTTAGCAAATGAACAATCTACTTTCTTGTGGCATAAACGTTTAGGTCACGTTTCTAGAGAAAGGATGAAAAGATTAATAAAGAATGAAATTCTTCCTGATCTAGATTTTATGGATCTAAATATTTGTATGGATTGTATTAAGGGAAAACAAACAAAACATATAAAGAAATGAGCTACTAGAAGCACTCAGCTTCTTGAAATTGTGCATATTGTTATTTGTGGGCCTTTTAATGTTAATTCTTTCGAAAAGGAAATATATTTTATCACCTTTATTGATGACTATTCATGTTACAGTTATGTCTACTTACTGCATGAGAAATCTCAGGTAATGGATGCCTTAGAAATTTACTTGAATGAAGTAGAAAGGCAATTAGACAGAAAGGTGAAAGTTGTTAGGTCTGATAGAGGTGATGAGTTTTACAGAAGATACGATGAAACTGGACAACACTCAAGTCTATTTTCTAAACTCCTCCAGAAACGTGGCATTTATGCACAATACACAATGCCTGGTACGCTACAACAAAATGGTGTATCAAAAAGGTGTAATAGAACTTTAATGGATATGATTAGGAATGTTAAGCAATTCAACTTTACCCGTATCTTTGTGGCCTTGAAAACTACCATGTATTTGCTTAATAGGGTTCCTAGTAAGGCAGTTCCAAAGACACCTTTTGAATTGTGGATGAATAGGACACCTAGTATAAGGCACCTGCATGTTTGGGATTGCTAGGCAGAAATAAAGATTTATAATCCGCAAGAAAGAAAATTGGATGCAAGTACAATTAGTGGATATTTAATTGGTTATCCAGAAAAGTCAAAGAGGTATATGTTTTATTGTCTTAATCATAGTATGAGAATTGTCGAAACTAGAAATGCAAGGTTCATTAAAAATGGTGAAATCAGTGGGAGTATAGTTCCTCAAGATGTGGAAATTAAAGAAGTTAGAGTGCAAGTCCCTTTAGCTTATTCCTCTAGCAGTAAGGTGATTGCTCTTGTAGTTGTTGTTCCAAACAATAATGAAGAAGAGAAACACAATAATAAACCCATGATACATAATGAACATATTATGGAAGAACCACAAGAAGTGGCATTAAGGAGGTCACAAAGAGAAAGGAGACTAGTTATTTCAAATGATTATGTGGTATACCTACATGAAACAGAAACAGACTTAAGCATTAATGACAATGATCCAATTTCATTTTCACAAGCTGTAAGTTGTGATAATTTTGAGAAACGATTAAATTCCATGAAAAAAGAGATAAATTCCATGGAACATAATGGTGTTTGGGACCTTATAGAATTTTCGAAGGGTTGTAAAAGAGTTGGTTGTAAGTAGGTATCTAAGACTAAACGTGACTCTTATGGCAACCTTGAACATTACAAGGATAGACTTGTTGCTAAGGGATTTACTCAAAAAGATGGCATTGATTATAAAGAGACGTTTTCACCGGTCTCACGAAAAGATTCTTTCAGGATTATCATGGCATTAGTAGCCCATTATGACTTGGTGCTACATCAGATGGATGTGAAAACTGGCTTCCTTAATGGAGATTTAAAGGAGAATGTTTATATGGACCAACCAATGGGGTTCTCAGTTGAAGGAAGGGAACACATGATGTGCAAATTAAAGATATCAATATACGGTCTTAAGCAAGCTTCTGGCCAATGGTATTTGAAGTTTAATAATATCATTGTTTCCTTTGGATTTAAGGAAAATATTGTTGATCAGTGTATATATTTGAAGGTCAGTGGGAGTAAGGTTATTTTTCTAATTCTACATGTTGATGATACCTTGCTTGCAACTAATGATCTTGGTCTACTTCATGAGACTAAGAAGTTTCTCTCTAGCAACTTTAAAATGCAAGATATGGGTGAGGCAAGTTATGTGATAGGGATAAAAATATTCAGAAATAGATCACAAGGATTGTTAGGGTTGTCTCAGAAATCATATATCAATAAAGTACTAGAGAGATTCAGGATGGAAAAGTGCTCAACATCACCCATTCCAATTCAGAAAGGAGACAAATTTAGTCTCGCACAATGTCTTAGAAATGAATTGGAACGAAAAAAATGGAAGCAATTCCATATGCATAAGTTGTTGGGAGTGTTATGTATGCTTAGATCTATACTCGACCAAACATAAGCTTTGCAACTGAAATGTTAGGAAGATATTAAAGTAATCCGGGAATGGAACATTGGAAAGCTATAAAGAAAGTTCTGAGATACATACAGGGAACGAAAGATCACATGCTTACATATAGGAGGTCTAATCACCTTAATGTGATTGGGTATTCAGACTCAAACTTTGTTGGATGTGTGGATACGAGAAAATCCATTCTTGGCTATGTATTTCTCTTAGATGAAAGAGCAGTATTGTGGAAGAGTGCAAAGCAATCAATTGTTGCAAATACCAGGGTGATCGAGGTCGTACCCGAATAAAATAAACATTAAAATGCAGTAACTAGGAAGTGATCCTAGGTCGTTTCCCAACGAACAATGATAAACCAAATGTTCATAACAGAGAGTAGGAAAATAGAAACGAATTGGGGGGGATTGTTTGCTTTTGTAAATTAAAAAGCGAATAGATGTGAATTCGAAAATAGCAGAATTAAAACACGTTGTTTCCCCTTGATTCACAAGCAAGTCTCTTATCCTAGGTTACGAGAGTTTATCCTTTATCAGTTCAACCACTTAATCCAACCCTAAATTAAATTACTAAGCGAAATCTAACATAAGGCATTCATTATGTTATTAAGCAACACATACACCAATTAATCATAAATGATCATTAAGCATGAACGTAAATTGAGCGCAGAGACAATTAATCAAGCACTAAGCATGCATGAATTAACAGCAACAAATTCAAAGTAATTAGTGAAGAGGAAAAACTGAACAGAATTTAATAGTAATAATAGAACCTCAAAGAGAATTGTGCTTGATCCTCAAGATAAAACAGCGCTGGACATTTAGCCTTCCATTAATCAATAGAGAACAAAATTATAGATTGAAGAACGAAATTTTATTGCTGAAACGAAAAGTAAAAACTGGAATTGCAAAACGAAAAAGTGTCTAAGAGAAGAAAAGCCTAAAACTAAAAACAAAAACAGGAGAGAGAGGAGAGAAAGAAGAGAGCCTAAACTAGAACCTTGGTGCTATTATATAGTTTTTCCAGCCCCAAAGCTTACAAATCTGTTTTAAATCCAAGCTCATAAATAAAATCAAATCAAATCTAGATAAGATAAGATAAGATCTAGATGAAATAATATCTAGATGAGATCAAATCTAAATAATATCTAGATAAGATAAAGTCTAGATAAGATAAAATTTTGTAGAATAAAATAGTTTGTCCTCTTCAAGTCCAAACCCAATTCTGGATTCAAGTCCAATGTTTCATTAATTCCTGAAATTAGATTAAAAACATAAAATTAGTCCAATAGGCCCAAATGATAAAACTGCATAATTAATTTGACAATTAAGACTAATTAGTAATTAAAATGGTGCAAAAAGGGTTTAGAAATAGAAGAAAATAATGGCACATCATAGGGAAGTTGAATTTGTAGCATGTTTTGAGGCTACAATTCAGGCTAATTGGTTGCGAAACTTTATTTCAGGGCTTGGAATTCTTGACAGCATTGTTAGGCTGCTGAAAATGTATTGTGATAACTCCGCGACAATATTTTTCACTAAGAATGACAAATACTCTAAGGGTGCTAAGCATATGGAATTAAAGTACATTGTCGTGATGAGAGAAATTCAGAAACAAAGAGTATCAATAGAACATATTAGCACAAACCTTATGATAGTTGACCCTTTGACAAAAGGATTGTCACCCAATACATTTATAAAACATGTTGAAAGTATGGACATTATTGTTATTGATGATCATTAAGTGTATTTTAACTTTTGCATTTTACTCACACTTTGAGCTCATTTATGATATGTTTTTGATTACTTGTTCTCTTTGTTTGCATGCATATTTGTATTAGAATAATGTTAACAAGTTTTGTCTTGAATAAAGACATTATATTGGACCAATTATGTACTCCTAACTAATGGTCATATTAAAGAGAAGACTAATTTGTAGTACATGGAAGGGACCATGTCGATTAAGTGATGTACAACCACCATGACTCGAATTGGTTCTTATTCTTAATCATGAAATTATGATGTACCCAATGTATAGAATGATTTAGTCATTTTAATGTGCATCATGCTAGTTTAATCTATTTATTTTGTCCATAATGTTTAGTAGTGTCACATGGCCCAAGTGGGAGAATGTTAGAATTAATGTCTCATGTAAGAGACATGTGACTTATGTAGGAACTAATAAATAAATAATAGATAATTAAAGACAAAATTGTAATTGGGTTAAATAGGAGAAGTTTCTTGAGATAACTATTACTTGATGAAAGTAGTGGTTATAAAGGGGTTAATACCTACTAACGTCAAATGAGGTCCCCTTCCTGACAGAAAAGTGTTCTCTCTAACCCCTAGCCATCACGAACATAGAGAGACAAAAAGAATAGTCAAGGAAGCAAAATCTTGTTTCTCTCATATTCCAAGAATCAAAGTGCACCGGAGAAAAGCCTCACTATGGAGAAAGGTATGCACTATTTATCTATTATTTGTAAGAATCATATATTTCAAGATCCTATTGGTTTCCTATAATTGTTAATCTAGGGAACCCTTAATATTTACACAATCCAGGCAATAGAGAGATTTGAATTTGCCTGTAACATGAGGGGAAAAGACTTGAGATAGCTTTACTGGAAACACCAATGCCAAACGCTTTCAAAACTATTCACAACACTTTTGATTGGCTAGCCGAATTGGAGAAGATGTGGTCGTTGTGGTGCCTCTAGATTAGGGAACAAGAAACAAAGAAAATAGTACTCCAATAGCCTAATACCTAAGAAGATGAACCATCTAAATTCTTCGAAATCCAATCATGCACATCCAGATCAAAGAACCCCTCAAAGGGTTGGTTATTAACCAATGACAATTGCACCTACTTCACACTAATAGTCCCATAAGCAATGCAAAGTGGTCTTGGCCATGGAGTTGTACAAAACTCAAAGATCAGTATCAACCAAGTTCCTCCAAATAAGCTTTAAAATCGAATCAGACTGAACCATATCCCTGAAGGCCACTTGATAAGCTGAGGATAAAGATAAATCTCCATCTGCATTAAACTTCCAAGCAAGGACATTCTCAAAGTTAGTAATCACAGGAGGAACCAAGGTTAAGATAATATCATAAATATGGGAGGGAACATAATGAAACTTGGGAAGATCACAACTGCCCACAGGCCGAATAAAACTTATGACTTTGGCTTCCAAATCACTACCAATAAGATGGATTAAGGCTTTATCCTTAAGAACCCTCTGAGAAGTGACCCAATTTTCCTCCTAAAAAGGAGTAGAAGTGCCACTACCAACACACCAAACAATGCCCTCATTCAAGTTATCCCAACACTAGATATTTGAATTTTAATGTGTAATCGATTACCATTGATGTGCAATTGATTACTAGCAACAGAACTCTTAAAGTTCAATTTGAAAAGACATGACCCTTCAAAATATAACTGTGTAATCGATTACTAGTGAAGAATTTCAGAAAAAGCTTTTTGAAAAGACACATCTCTTCAAACCATTTTGAAAAGGCACGAAGGGCCTATATATATGTGTGTCTGACTTTGAAAAACAAGAGAGAGATATTCCAAGGAAACTTAATTGTCAAATGCTCTCTCAACAACTCTTGGGCAAACACTTGCAAATCCATTGAGAATTCATCCAAGAAATTCAAATTGTATTATCATCTCTAAAAGAGAGAAATTCCTCTAGGAACTTCAATTTGTATCATCCACTCTAAAGGAGAGAAATCTTTCTTTTCATCTCAGAAAGTTAATTGTAATGAAGAGACAGGTTGTCTCTTGGAGAATCTTGAACACAAGGGTGTGGGATCCCGATGTGTGTTCAATGTCTGTAAAGGATTTACAGAAGATAGTGGAAAATCTCAAGTGGGTTGCTTGAGGACTGGACGTAGGCACGGGAAGTGACCAAACCAATATAAATTGAGTTTGTATTTCTCTCTTCCCTTATCTCAATTATTTTACTGCACTTTACTTTGTCTTGCACATTTAAAAGAACATTATTAAATTGATTGTTTCTTCTTCTTCTTTTGCATTCTGAGCCTATCTTTTAAAAGTGGATTAAAATTTTGTTAGTGGGAAATTTTGTAATACTTAATTCACCCCTCTCTCTTAAGTTATTGAAGCCACTTGTCCAACATATTTTGTTTCTATTTCTTTTTCTTTTATGTTGCGATCTTATGCTTCTCTTGACTCCGATTTTAACTTTTTCTTTTTTTACTTTATACTAATGACTATACTTTCAATAATATTATTACATGTTAATTTCTTCCAATTGTCCTTATTAATATTTACCTTCCATTTCTAGATCTGGAATTAATTAATTAATATGTTTAATTCCCACTTAATTAGAAAAGTTTTCTGAATTTAACAAAAGGTAAAGGGTACTATGTTTTCTTTTTGTTCTCTCTTTTACAAATTAGAATAGTATCCTTGGTCAATACTCCAACTCACGTAAATAAAGATTCTGATTGTAATTAACCTATGACCACCCTATTAATAGCTTTTGTTAAGTATATATGCAAGTATAGAGATAGCAATATATTGCAACTAACATGGAAAACTAATTAAAATATATCACAATGCATAACATATATGAATATGTGCAAGATTAATCTATTCCTCACAGTACCTCACACTTAAACTACCCAAAAGTAACACTACATGCTAATAGATAAATATATATAATAAAAAAGAAGCAAAAGAAACCCCTAATTATGTAAAGGGAATTGAACAAACTAAGGATTTAAAGTTGTTTTAACTTCAAATTAACCAAGTGTGAGGACAAAATTTAGGTGTGTACTATTCAAATTGGAGCAATCAATCTACTATGAATGTATGTATACATGATTTTGATGATGTCAAAGAAGAATCTAACAAGGTTGCTTCAAATGATAAGCATTTGCTTCAAGAATAATTCAAGATTGCTTCAACAAACAAAGCCTTGTTTCAAGATTCACTAAAGACCAAGCCTTGCCTTAAAACAAAGTGCTTTCAAGACATGCAAGGCTCTGGTAATCGATTACCAAGAAGTGTAATCGATTACCAGAAGACAGGGTTGAGAAATAGCTGTTGAAAATTTAAATTCAAAACCTTTTCATAGTCTTCATCAGAA